>NW_027141112.1:2873863-3193181 GCF_036365525.1 Heterodontus francisci | reverse complement strand
TGTGTCACTGGGTATCAATGTATGTCTTTGTTACTTGGTGTCAGTGTATGTCTGTGTTACTTGGTGTCCGTGTGTGTCTGTGTTACTGGGTGTCAGTGTATGTCTTTGTTACTGGGTGTCAGTGCATGTCTTTGTTACTTGGTGTAAGTGTGTGTCTGTGTTCCTGGGTATCAGTGTATGTCTTTGTGACTTGGTGTCAGTGTATGTCTTTGTTACTGGGTGTCAGTGTGTGTCTTTGTGACTTGGGGTCAATGTATGTCTTTGTTACTTGGTGTAAGTGTGTGTCTCTGATACTGGGTATCAGTGTATGTCTTTGTTACTTGGTGTCAGTGTATGTCTGTGTTACTTGGTGTAAGTGTGTGTCTGTGTATCATTGTATGTCTTTGTGACTTGGTGCCAGTGTATGTCTTTGTTGCTGGCTGTCAGTGTGTGTTTTTGTGACTTGGTGTCAGTGTATGTCTGTGTTACTGGGGGTCAGTGTGTGTCTGTGTTACTGGGGGTCATTGTGTGTTTCTAACTGGGTGTCAGTGTGTGTCTGTGTTACTGGGTATCAGTGTATGTCTTTGTTACTTGGTGTCAGTGTATCTCTGTGTTACTTGGTGTAAGTGTATGTCTTTGTTACTTCGTGTAAGTGTGTGTCTGTGTTACTTGGTGTAAGTGTGTGTCTGTGTTCCTGGGTATCATTGTATGTCTTTGTTACTTGGTGTCAGTGTATGCCTGTGTTACTTGGTGTAAGTGTGTGTCTGTGTTACTGGGTATCAGTGTATGTCTTTGTTACTTGGTGTCAGTGTATGTCTGTGTTACTTGGTGTAAGTGTGTGTCTGTGTTAATGGGTGTCAGTGTGTGTCTGTGTGACTTGGTGTAAGTGTGTGTCTTTGTTACTTGGTGTCCGTGTGTGTCTGTGTTTCTGAGTGTCAGTGCATGTCTTTGTTACTTGGTGTAAGATTGTTTCTTTGTTACTTGGTGTAATTGTATGACTTTGTTACGTGGTGTCAGTGTATGTCTGTGTTACTTGGTGCAAGTGTGTGTCTGTGTTCCTGGGTATCAGTGTATGTCTGTGTTACTTGGTGTAAGTGTGTGTCTGTGTTACTGGGTATCAATGTATGTCTTTGTTACTTGGTGTCAGTGTATGTCTGTGTTACTTGGTGTAAGTGTGTGTCTGTGTTACTGGGTGTCAGTGTGTGTCTGTGTTACTTGGTGTAAGTGTGTGTCTTTGTTACTTAGTGTCCGTGTGTGTCTGTGTTACTGGGTGTCAGTGTATGTCATTGTTACTGGGTGTCAGTGTATGTCTTTGTTACTTGGTGGAAGTGTGTGTCTGTGTTACTGGGTATCAGTGTCTGTCTTTGTTACTTGGTGAAAGTGTGTATCTGTGTTACTGGGTATCAGTGTATGTCTTTGTTACTTGGTGTCAGTGTATGTCTGTGTTACTTGGTGTAAGTGTGTGTCTGTGTTACTTGGTGTCAGTGTATGTCTTTGTGACTTGGTGTCAGTGTATGTCTTTGTTCCTGGGTGTCAGTGTGTCTCTATGTGACTTGCTGTCAGTGTATGTCCTTGTTGCATGGTGTAAGTGTGTGTCTGTGTTGCTGGGTGTCAGTGTATGTCTTTGTTACTTGGTGTCTGTGTATGTCTGTGTTACTTGGTGTAAGTGTATTTCTTTGTTACTTGGTGTCAGTGCATGTCTGTGTTACTTGGTGTAAGTGTATGTCTTTGTTACTTGGTGTCAGTGTATGTCTGTGTTACTTGGTGTAAGTGTGTGCCTGTGTTACTGGGTATCAGTGTATGTCTTTGTTACTTGGTGTCAGTGTATGTCAAAATGATTGGCGTAAGTGTATGTCTTTGTTACTTGGTGTAATTGTCTGTCTTTGTTACTTGGTGTAAGTGTATGTCTTTGTTACTTGGTGTCAGTGTATGTCTATGTTACTTGGTGTAAGTGTGTGTCTTTGTTACTTGGTGTAAGTGTGTGTCTTTGTTACTGGGGGTCAGTGTGTGTCTGTGTTACTGGGGGTCAGTGTGTGTTTCTAACTGGGTGTCAGTGTGTGTCTGTGTTACTGGTGGTCAGTGGGTGTCTGTGTTTCTGGGGGTCAGTGTGTGTTTCTAACTGGGTGTCAGTGTGTGTCTGTGTTACTGGTTATCAGTGTATGTCTTTGTGACTTGGTATCAGTGTATGTCTTTGTTACTGGGTGTCAGTGTGTTTCTGTGTTACTGGGTATCAGTGTATGTCTTTGTTACTTGGTATCAGTGTATGTCTTTGTTACTGGGTGTCAGTGTGTGTCTGTGTTCCTGGGTATCAGCGTATGTCTTTGTGACTTGTTGTCAGTGTATGTCTTTGTTACTGGTTGTGAGTGTGTGTCTTTGTGACTTGGTGTCAGTGTATGTCTTTGTTACTGGGTGTCAGTGTGTGTCTTTGTGACTTGGTGTCAGTGTATGTCTGTGTTATTGGGGGTCAGTGTGTTTCTGTGTTACTGGGGGTCAGTGTGTGTTTCTACCTGGGTGTCAGTGTGTGTCTGTGTTCCTGGGTATCAGTGTATGTCTTTGTGACTTGGTATCAGTGTATGTCTTTGTTACTGGGTGTCAGTGTGTTTCTGTGTTACTGGGTATCAGTGTTTGTCTTTGTGACTTGGTATCAGTGTATGTCTTTGTTACTGTGTGTCAGTGTGTGTCTGTGCTCCTGGGTATCAGTGTATGTCTTTGTGACTTGGTGTAAGTGTATGTCTTTCTTACTGGGTGTCAATGTGTGTCTTTGTGACTTGGTGTCAGTGTATGTCTTTGTTATTTGGTGTAAGTGTGTGTCTGTGATACAGGGTATCAGTTTATGTCTTTGTTACTTGGTGTCAGTGTATGTCTGTGTTACTTGGTGTAAGTGTGTGACGGTGTATCAGTGTATGTCTTTGTGACTTGGTGTCAGTGTATGTCTTTGTTACTGGGTGTCAGTGTGTGTCTTTGTGACTTGGTGTCAGTCTATGTCTGTGTTACTGGGGGTCAGTGTGTGTCTGTGTTACTGGGGGTCATTGTGTGTTTCTAACTGGGTGTCAGTGTGTGTCTGTTTTACTGGGTATCAGTGTATGTCTTTGTGACTTGGTATCAGTGTATGTCTTTGTTACTGGGTGTCAGTGTGTTTCTGTGTTAATGGGTATCAGTGTATGTCTTTGTGACTTGGTATCAGTGTATGACTTTGTTACGAGGTGTCAGTGTGTGTCTGTGTTCCTGGGTATCAGTGTACGTCTTTGTGACTTTGTGTCAGTGTATGTCTTTGTTACTGGGTGTCAGTGTGTGTCTTTGTGACTTGGTTTCAGTGTATGTCTGTGTTACTGGGGGTCAGTGTGTTTCTGTGTTACTGGGGGTCAGTGAGTGTTTCTAACTGGGTGTCAGTGTGTGTCTGTGCTACTGGGTATCAGTGTATGTCTTTGTGACTTAGTATCAGTGTATGTCTTTGTTACTGGGTGTCAGTGTGTTTCTGTGTTACTGGGTATCAGTGTATGTCTTTGTGACTTGGTATCAGTGTATGTCTTTGTTACTGTGTGTCAGTGTGTGTCTGTGTTACTTGGTGTAAGTGTGTGTCTGTGTTACTGGGTATCAGTGTCTGTCTTTGTTACTTGGTCTAAGTGTGTGTGTTTGTTGCTTGCTGTAATTGTATGTCTTTGTTACTTGGTGTCAGTGTATGTCTGTGTTACTTGGTGTAAGTGTATGTCTTTGTGACTTGGTGCAAGTGTGTGTCTGTGTTACTTGGTGTAAGTGTGTGTCTGTGTTCCTGGGTATCATTGTATGTCTTTGTTACTTGGTGTCAGTGTATGTCTGTGTTACTTGGTGTAAGTGTGTGTCTGTATGACTGGGTATCAGTGTATGTCTTTGTTACTTGGTGTCAGTGTATTTCTGTGTTACTGGGTATCAGTGTATGTCTTTGTGACTTGGTATTAGTGTATGTCTTTGTTACTGTGTGTCAGTGTGTGTCTGTGCTCCTGGGTATCAGTGTATGTCTTTGTGACTTGGTGTCAGTGTATGTCTTTGTTACTGGGTATCAGTGTATGTCTTTGTTACTTGGTGTCAGTGTATCTCTGTGTTACTTGGTGTAAGTGTATGTCTTTGTTACTTCGTGTAAGTGTGTGTCTGTGTTACTTGGTGTAACTCAGTGTCTGTGTTCCTGGGTATCATTGTATGTCTTTGTTACTTGGTGTCCGTGTATGTCTGTGTTACTTGGTGTAAGTGTGTGTCTGTGTTACTGGTTATCAGTGTATGTCTTTGTTACTTAATGTCAGTGTATATCTGTGTTACTTGGTGTAAGTGTGTGTCTGTGTTGCTGGGTGTCAGTGTGTGTCTGTGTTACTTGGTGTAAGTGTGTGTCTTTGTTACTTGGTGTCCGTGTGTGTCTGTGTTTCTGGGTGTCAGTGTATGTCTTTGTTACTTGGTGCCAGTGTATATCTGTGTTACTTGGTGTAAGTTTGTTTCTTTGTTACTTGGTGTAATTGTATGTCTTTGTTACTTGGTGTCAGTGTATGTCTGTGTTACTTGGTGTAAGTGTATGTCTTTGTTACTTGGTGTAAGTGTGTGTCTGTGTTACTTGGTGCAATTGTGTGTCTGTGTTCCTGGGTATCAATGTATGTCTTTGTTACTTGGTGTCAGTGTATGTCTGTGTTACTTGGTGTAAGTGTGTGTCTTTGTTACTTAGTGTCCGTGTGTGTCTGTGTTACTGGGTGCCAGTGTATGTCTTTGTTACTGGGTGTCAGTGCATGTCTTTGTTACTTGGTGTAAGTGTGTGTCTGTGTTCCTGGGTATCAGTGTATGTCTTTGTGACTTGGTGTCAGTGTATGTCTTTGTTACTGGGTGTCAGTGTGTGTCTTTGTGACTTGGGGTCAGTGTATGTCTTTGTTACTTGGTGCAAGTGTGTGTCTGTGTATCATTGTGTGTCTTTGTGACTTGGTGTCAGTGTATGTCTGTGTTACTGGGGGTCAGTGTGTGTCTGTGTTACTGGGGGTCATTGTGTGTTTCTAACTGGGCTTCAGTGTGTGTCTGTGATACTTGGTATCAGTGTATGTCTTTGTTACTTGGTGTCAGTGTATCTCTGTGTTACTTGGTGTAAGTGTATGTCTTTGTTACTTCGTGGAAGTGTGCGTCTGTGTTACTTGGTGTAAGTGTGTGTCTGTGTTCCTGGGTATCATTGTATGTCTTTGTTACTTGGTGTCAGTGTATGTCTGTGTTACTTGGTGTAAGTGTGTGTCTGTGTTACTGGTTATCAGTGTATGTCTTTTTTACTTGGTGTCAGTGTATGTCTGTGTTACTTGGTGCAAGTGTGTGTCTGTGTGACTGGGTGTCTGTGTGTGTCTGTGTGGCTTGGTGTAAGTGTGTGTCTTTGTTACTTGGTGTCCGTGTGTGTCTGTGTTTCTGGGTGTCAGTGCATGTCTTTGTTACTTGGTGTAAGTTTGTTTCTTTGTTACTTGGTGTAATTGTATGTCTTTGTTACGTGGTGTCAGTGTATGTCTGTGTTACTTGGTGCAAGTGTGTGTCTGTGTTCCTGGGTATCAGTGTATGTCTGTGTTACTTGGTGTAAGTGTGTGTCTGTGTTACTGGGTGTCAATGTATGTCTTTGTTCCTTGGTGTCAGTGTATGTCTGTGTTACTCGGTGTAAGTGTGTGTCTGTGTTCCTGGGTGTCAGTGTGTGTCTGTGTTACTTGGTGTAAGTGTGTGTCTTTGTTACTTAGTGTCCGTGTGTGTATGTGTTACTGGGTGTCAGTGTATGTCTTTGTTACTGGGTGTCAGTGTATGTCTTTGTTACTTGGTGGAAGTGTGTGTCTGCGTTACTGGGTGTCAGTGTATGTCTTTGTTACTGGGTGTCAGTGTATGTCTTTGTTACTTGGTGGAAGTGTGTGTCTGTGTTACTGGGTTTCAGTGTCTGTCTCTGTTACTTGGTGAAAGTGTGTATCTTTGTTACTGGGTATCAGTGTATGTCTTTGTTACTTGGTGTCAGTGTATGTCTATGTTACTTGGTGTAAGTGTGTGTCTGTGTTACTGGGTGTCAGTGTATGTCTTTGTGACTTGGTGTCAGTGCATGTCTTTGTTCCTGGGTGTCAGTGTGTGTCTGTGTGACTTGCTGTCAGTGTATGTCCTTGCTACTTGGTGTAAGTGTGTGTCTGTGTTACTGGGTGTCAGTGTATGTCTTTGTTACTTGGTGTCAGTGCATGTCTGTGTTACTTGGTGTAAGTGTATGTCTTTGTTACTTGGTGTCAGTGCATGTCTGTGTTACTTGGTGTAAGTGTATATCTTTGTTACTTGGTATCATTGTATGTCTGTGTTACTTGGTGTAAGTGTGTGTCTTTGTTAATTGGTGTATGTGTGTGCCTGTGTTACTGGGTATCAGTGTATGTCTTTGTTACTTGGTGTCAGTGTCTGTCAAAATGATTGGCGTAAGTGTATGTCTTTGTTACTTGGTGTAATTGTCTGTCTTTGTTACTTGGTGTAAGTGTATGTCTTTGTTACTTGGTGTCAGTGTATGTCTGTGTTACTTGGTGTAAGTGTGTGTCTTTGTTACTTGGTGTAAGTGTGTGTCTTTGTTACTGGGGGTCAGTGTGTGTCTGTGTTACTGGGGGTCAGTGTGTGTTTCTAACTGGGTGTCAGTGTGTGTCTGTGTTACTGGTGGTCAGTGGGTGTCTGTGTTTCTGGGGGTCAGTGTGTGTTTCTAACTGGGTGTCAGCGTGTGTCTGTGTTACTGGCTATCAGTGTATGTCTTTGTGACTTGGTATCAGTGTATGTCTTTGTTACTGGGTGTCAGTGTGTTTCTGTGTTACTGGGTATCAGTGTATGTCTTTGTGACTTGGTATCAGTGTATGTCTTTGTTGCTGGGAGTCAGTGTGTGTCTGTGTTCCTGGGTATCAGTTTATGTATTGGTGACTTGGTGTCAGTGTATGTCTTTGTTACTGGATGTCAGTGTGTGTCTGTGTTCCTGGGTATCAGCGTATGTCTTTGTGACTTGTTGTCAGTGTATGTCTTTGTTACTGGTTGTCAGTGTGTGTCTTTGTGACTTGGTGTCAGTGTATGTCTTTGTTACTGGGTGTCAGTGTGTGTCTTTGTGACTTGGTGTCAGTGTATGTCTGTGTTACTGGGGGTCAGTGAGTTTCTGTGTTACTGGGGGTCAGTGTGTGTTTCTAACTGGGTGTCAGTGTGTGTCTGTGTTCCTGGGTATCAGTGTATGTCTTTGTGACTTGGTATCAGTGTATGTCTTTGTTACTAGGTGTCAGTGTGTGTCTGTGTTCCTGGGTGTCAGTGTATGTCTTTGTGACTTTGTGTCAGTGTATGTCTTTGTTACTGGGTGTCAGTGTGTTTCTGTGTTAATGGGTATCAGTGTATGTCTTTGTGACTTGGTATCAGTGTATGTCTTTGTTACTAGGTGTCAGTGTGTGTCTGTGTTCCTGGATATCAGTGTATGTCTTTGTGACTTTGTGTCAGTGTATGTCTTTGTTACTGGGTGTCAGTGTGTGTCTTTGTGACTTGGTGTCAGTGTATGTCTGTGTTACTGGGGGTCAGAGTGTTTCTGTGTTACTGGGGGTCAGTGAGTGTTTCTAACTGGGTGTCAGTGTGTGTCTGTGCTACTGGGTATCAGTGTATGTCTTTGTGACTTAGTATCAGTGTATGTCTTTGTTACTGGGTGTCAGTATGTTTCTGTGTTACTGGGTATCAGTGTATGTCTTTGTGACTTGTTATCAGTGTATGTCTTTGTTACTGTGTGTCAGTGCGTGTCTGTGTTACTTGGTGTAAGTGTGTGTCTGTGTTACTGGGTATCAGTGTCTGTCTTTGTTACTTGGTCTAAGTGTGTGTGTTTGTTGCTTGCTGTAATTGTATGTCTTTGTTACTTGGTGTCAGAGTATGTCTGTGTTACTTGGTGTAAGTGTATGTCTTTGTTACTTGGTGTAAGTGTGTGTCTTTGTTACTTGGTGTCAGTGTATTTCTGTGTTACTGGGTATCAGTGTATGTCTTTGTGACTTGGTATTAGTGTATGTCTTTGTTACTGTGTGTCAGTGTGTGTCTGTGCTCCTGGGTATCAGTGTATGTCTTTGTGACTTGGTGTCAGTGTATGTCTTTGTTACTGGGTATCAGTGTATGTCTTTGTTACTTGGTGTCAGTGTATCTCTGTGTTACTTGGTGTAAGTGTATGTCTTTGTTACTTCGTGTAAGTGTGTGTCTGTGTTACTTGGTGTAACTCAGTGTCTGTGTTCCTGGGTATCATTGTATGTCTTTGTTACTTGGTGTCAGTGTATGTCTGTGTTACTTGGTGTAAGTGTGTGTCTGTGTTACGGGGTATCAGTGTATGTCTTTGTTACTTAATGTCAGTGTATGTCTGTGTTACTTGGTGTAAGTGTGTGTCTGTGTTGCTGGGTGTCAGTGTGTGTCTGTGTTACTTGGTGTAAGTGTGTGTCTTTGTTACTTGGTGTCCGTGTGTGTCTGTGTAGATGGGTGTCAGTGCATGTCTTTGTTACTTGGTGCCAGTGTATATCTGTGTTACTTGGTGTAAGTTTGTTTCTTTGTTACTTGGTGTAATTGTGTGTCTTTGTTACTTGGTGTCAGTGTATGTCTGTGTTACTTGGTGTAAGTGTATGTCTTTGTTACTTGGTGTAAGTGTGTGTCTGTGTTACTTGGTGCAAGTGTGTGTCTGTGTTCCTGGGTATCAGTGTATGTCTGTGTTACTTGGTGTAAGTGAGTGTCTGTGTTACTGGGTATCAATGTATGTCTTTGTTACTTGGTGTCAGTGTATGTCTGTGTTACTTGGTGTAAGTGTGTGTCTTTGTTACTTAGTGTCCGTGTGTGTCTGTGTTACTGGGTGTCAGTGTATGTCTTTGTTACTGGGTGTCAGTGCATGTCTTTGTTACTTGGTGTAAGTGTGTGTCTGTGTTCCTGGGTATCAGTGTATGTCTTTGTGACTTGGTGTCAGTGTATGTCTTTGTTACTGGGTGTCAGTGCATGTCTTTGTTACTTGGTGTAAGTGTGTGTCTGTGTATCATTGTATGTCTTTGTGACTTGGTGCCAGTGTATGTCTTTGTTGCTGGCTGTCAGTGTGTGTCTTTGTGACTTGGTGTCAGTGTATGTCTGTGTTACTGGGGGTCAGTGTGTGTCTGTGTTACTGGGGGTCATTGTGTGTTTCTTACTGGGTGTCAGTGTGTGTCTGTGTTACTGGGTATCAGTGTATGTCTTTGTTACTTGGTGTCAGTGTATCTCTGTGTTACTTGGTGTAAGTGTATGTCTTTGTTACTTCGTGGAAGTGTGCGTCTGTGTTACTTGGTGTAAGTGTGTGTCTGTGTTCCTGGGTATCATTGTATGTCTTTGTTACTTGGTGTCAGTGTATGTCTGTGTTACTTCGTGTAAGTGTGTGTCTGTGTTACTGGGTATCAGTGTATGTCTGTGTTACTTGGTGTAAGTGTGTGTCTGTGTTACTGGGTATCAATGTATGTCTTTGTTCCTTGGTGTCAGTGTATGTCTGTGTTACTTGGTGTAAGTGTGTGTCTGTGTTACTGGGTGTCAGTGTGTGTCTGTGTTACTTGGTGTAAGTGTGTGTCTTTGTTACTTAGTGTCCGTGTGTGTCTGTGTTACTGGGTGTCAGTGTATGTCTTTGTTACTGGGTGTCAGTGTATGTCTTTGTTACTTGGTGGAAGTGTGTGTCTGTGTTACTGGGTATCAGTGTCTGTCTTTGTTACTTGGTGAAAGTGTGTATCTTTGTTACTGGGTATCAGTGTATGTCTTTGTTACTTGGTGTCAGTGTATGTCTATGTTACTTGGTGTAAGTGTGTGTCTGTGTTACTGGGTGTCAGTGTATGTCTTTGTGACTTGGTGTCAGTGTATGTCTTTGTTCCTGGGTGTCAGTGTGTGTCTATGTGACTTGCTGTCAGTGTATGTCCTTGTTACTTGGTGTAAGTGTGTGTCTGTGTTACTGGGTGTCAGTGTATGTCTTTGTTACTTGGTGTCAGTGTATGTCTGTGTTACTTGGTGTAATTGTATGTCTTTGTTATTTGGTGTCAGTGCATGTCTGTGTTACTTGGTGTAAGTGTATGTCTTTGTTACTTGGTGTCAGTGTATGTCTGTGTTACTTGGTGTAAGTGTGTGTCTTTGTTAATTGGTGTAAGTGTGTGCCTGTGTTACTGGGTGTCAGTGTATGTCTTTGTTACTTGGTGTCAGTGTATGTCAAAATGATTCGCGTAAGTGTATGTCTTTGTTACTTGGTGTAATTGTCTGTCTTTGTTACTTGGTGTAAGTGTATGTCTTTGTTACTTGGTGTCAGTGTATGTCTGTGTTACTTGGTGTAAGTGTGTGTCTTTGTTACTTGGTGTAAGTGTGTGTCTTTGTTACTGGGGGTCAGTGTGTGTCTGTGTTACTGGGGGTCAGTGTGTGTTTCTAACTGGGTTTCAGTGTGTGTCTGTGTTACTGGTGGTCAGTGGGTGTCTGTGTTTCTGGGGGTCAGTGTGTGTTTCTAACTGGGTGTCAGCGTGTGTCTGTGTTACTGGTTATCAGTGTATGTCTTTGTGACTTGGTATCAGTGTATGTCTTTGTTACTGGGTGACAGTGTGTTTCTGTGTTACTGGGTATCAGTGTATGTCTTTGTGACTTGGTATCAGTGCATGTCTTTGTTACTGGGTGTCAGTGTGTGTCTGTGTTCCTGGGTATCAGTTTATGTATTGGTGACTTGGTGTCAGTGTATGTCTTTGTTACTGGATGTCAGTGTGTGTCTGTGTTCCTGGGTATCAGCGTATGTCTTTGTGACTTGTTGTCAGTGTATGTCTTTGTTACTGGTTGTCAGTGTGTGTCTTTGTGACTTGGTGTCAGTGTATGTCTTTGTTACTGGGTGTCAGTGTGTGTCTTTGTGACTTGGTGTCAGTGTATGTCTGTGTTACTGGGGGTCAGTGTGTTTCTGTGTTACTGGGGGTCAGTGTGTGTTTCTAACTGGGTGTCAGTGTGTGTCTGTGTTCCTGGGTATCAGTGTATGTCTTTGTGACTTGGTATCAGTGTATGTCTTTGTTATTGTGTGTCAGTGTGTGTCTGTGCTCCTGGGTATCAGTGTATGTCTTTGTGACTTGGTGTCAGTGTATGTCTTTGTTACTGGGTGTCAGTGTGTGTCTTTGTGACTTGGTGTCAGTGTATGTCTTTGTTACTTGGTGTAAGTGTGTGTCTGTGTTACTGGGTGTCAGTGTATGTCTTTGTTACTTGGTGTCAGTGTATGTCTGTGTTACTTGGTGTAAGTGTATGTCTTTGTTACTTGGTGTAAGTGTGTGTCTGTGTTACTTGGTGCAAGTGTGTGTCTGTGTTCCTGGGTATCAGTGTATGTCTGTGTTACTTGGTGTAAGTGTGTGTCTGTGTTACTGGGTATCAATGTATGTCTTTGTTACTTGGTGTCAGTGTATGTCTGTGTTACTTGGTGTAAGTGTGTGTCTTTGTTACTTAGTGTCCGTGTGTGTCTGTGTTACTGGGTGTCAGTGTATGTCTTTGTTACTGGGTGTCAGTGCATGTCTTTGTTACTTGGTGTAAGTGTGTGTCTGTGTTCCTGGGTATCAGTGTATGTCTTTGTGACTTGGTGTCAGTGTATGTCTTTGTTACTGGGTGTCAGTGCATGTCTTTGTTACTTGGTGTAAGTGTGTGTCTGTGTATCATTGTATGTCTTTGTGACTTGGTGCCAGTGTATGTCTTTGTTGCTGGCTGTCAGTGTGTGTCTTTGTGACTTGGTGTCAGTGTATGTCTGTGTTACTGGGGGTCAGTGTGTGTCTGTGTTACTGGGGGTCATTGTGTGTTTCTAACTGGGTGTCAGTGTGTGTCTGTGATACTGGGTATCAGTGTATGTCTTTGTTACTTGGTGTCAGTGTATCTCTGTGTTACTTGGTGTAAGTGTATGTTTTTGTTACTTCGTGGAAGTGTGCGTCTGTGTTACTTGGTGTAAGTGTGTGTCTGTGTTCCTGGGTATCATTGTATGTCTTTGTTACTTGGTGTCAGTGTATGTCTGTGTTACTTGGTGTAACTGTGTGTCTGTGTTACTGGGTATCAGTGTATGTCTTTGTTACTTGGTGTCAGTGTATGTCTGTGTTACTTGGTGCAAGTGTGTGTCTGTGTTACTGGGTGTCAGTGTGTGTCTGTGTTTCTGGGTGTCAGTGCATGTCTTTGTTACTTGGTGTAAGTTTGTTTCTTTGTTACTTGGTGTAATTGTCTGTCTTTGTTACGTGGTGTCAGTGTATGTCTGTGTTACTTGGTGCAAGTGTGTGTCTGTGTTCCTGGGTATCAGTGTATGTCTGTGTTACTTGGTGTAAGTGTGTGTCTGTGTTACTGGGTATCAATGTATGTCTTTGTTCCTTGGTGTCAGTGTATGTCTGTGTTACTTGGTGTAAGTGTGTGTCTGTGTTACTGGGTGTCAGTGTGTGTCTGTGTTATTTGGTGTAATTGTGTGTCTTTGTTACTTAGTGTCCGTGTGTGTCTGTGTTACTGGGTGTCAGTGTATGTCTTTGTTACTGGGTGTCAGTGTATGTCTTTGTTACTTGGTGGAAGTGTGTATCTTTGTTACTGGGTATCAGTGTATGTCTTTGTTACTTGGTGTCAGTGTATGTCTATGTTACTTGGTGTAAGTGTGTGTCTGTGTTACTGGGTGTCAGTGTATGTCTTTGTGACTTGGTGTCATTGTATGTCTTTGTTCCTTAGTGTCAGTGTGTGTCTATGTGACTTGCTGTCAGTGTATGTCCTTGTTACTTGGTGTAAGTGTGTGTCTGTGTTACTGGGTGTCAGTGTATGTCTTTGTTACTTGGTTTCAGTGTATGTCTGTGTTACTTGGTGTAAGTGTATGTCTTTGTTTCTTGGTGTCAGTGCATGTCTGTGTTACTTGGTGTAAGTGTATGTCTTTGTTACTTGGTGTCAGTGTATGTCTGTGTTACTTGGTGTAAGTGAGTGTCTTTGTTAATTGCTGTAAGTGTGTGCCTGTGTTACTGGGTATCAGTGTATGTCTTTGTTACTTGGTGTCAGTGTATGTCAAAATGATTGGCGTAAGTGTATGTCTTTGTTACTTGGTGTAATTGTCTGTCTTTGTTACTTGGTGTAAGTGTATGTCTTTGTTACTTGGTGTCAGTGTATGTCTGTGTTACTTGGTGTAAATGTGTGTCTTTGTTACTTGGTGTAAGTGTGTGTCTTTGTTACTGGGGGTCAGTGTGCGTCTGTGTTACTGGGGGTCAGTGTGTGTTTCTAACTGGGTGTCAGTGTGTGTCTGTGTTACTGGTGGTCAGTGGGTGTCTGTGTTTCTGGGGGTCAGTGTGTGTTTCTAACTGGGTGTCAGCGTGTGTCTGTGTTACTGGTTATCAGTGTATGTCTTTGTGACTTGGTATCAGTGTATGTCTTTGTTACTGGGTGTCAGTGTGTTTCTGTGTTACTGGGTATCAGTGTATGTCTTTGTGACTTGGTATCAGTGTATGTCTTTGTTACTGGGTGTCAGTGTGTGTCTGTGTTCCTGGGTATCAGTTTATGTATTGGTGACTTGGTGTCAGTGTATGTCTTTGTTACTGGATGTCAGTGTGTGTCTGTGTTCCTGGGTATCAGCGTATGTCTTTGTGACTTGTTGTCAGTGTATGTCTTTGTTACTGGTTGTCAGTGTGTGTCTTTGTGACCTGGTGTCAGTGTATGTCTTTGTTACTGGGTGTCAGTGTGTGTCTTTGTGACTTGGTGTCAGTGTATGTCTGTGTTACTGGGGGTCAGTGTGTTTCTGTGTTACTGGGGGTCTGTGTGTGTTTCTAACTGGGTGTCAGTGTGTGTCTGTGTTCCTGGGTATCAGTGTATGTCTTTGTGACTTGGTATCAGTGTATGTCTTTGTTACTGGGTGTCAGTGTGTTTCTGTGTTACTGGGTATCAGTGTTTGTCTTTGTGACTTGGTATCAGTGTATGTCTGTGTTACTTGGTGCAAGTGTGTGTCTGTGTTACTGGGTGTCAGTGTGTGTCTGTGTGACTTGGTGTCAGTGTATGTCTTTGTTACTTGGTGTAAGTGTGTGTCTGTGTTACTGGGGGTCAGTGTGTGTTTCTAACTGGGTGTCAGTGTGTGTCTGTGTTACTGGTGGTCAGTGGGTGTCTGTGTTTCTGGGGGTCAGTGTGTGTTTCTAACTGGGTGTCAGCGTGTGTCTGTGTTACTGGTTATCAGTGTATGTCTTTGTGACTTGGTATCAGTGTATGTCTTTGTTACTGGGTGTCAGTGTGTTTCTGTGTTACTGGGTATCAGTGTATGTCTTTGTGACTTGGTATCAGTGTATGTCTTTGTTACTGTGTGTCAGTGTGTGTCTGTGTTACTTGGTGTAAGTGTGTGTCTGTGTTAATGGGTATCAGTGTCTGTCTTTGTTACTTGGTCTAAGTGTGTGTGTTTGTTGCTTGCTGTAATTGTATGTCTTTGTTACTTGGTGTCAGTGTATGTCTGTGTTACTTGGTGTAAGTGTATGTCTTTGTTACTTGGTGTAAGTGTGTGTCTGTGTTCCTGGGTATCATTGTATGTCTTTGTTACTCGGTGTCAGTGTATGTCTGTGTTACTTGGTGTAAGTGTGTGTCTGTATGACTGGGTATCAGTGTATGTCTTTGTTACTTGGTGTCAGTGTATTTCTGTGTTAATGGGTATCAGTGTATGTCTTTGTGACTTGGTATCAGTGTATGTCTTTGTTACTGTGTGTCAGAGTGTGTCTGTGCTCCTGGGTATCAGTGTATGTCTTTGTGACTTGGTGTCAGTGTATGTCTTTGTTACTGGGTGTCAGTGTGTGTCTCTGTGATCGGTGTCAGTGTATGTCTTTGTTACTTGGTGTAAGTGTGTGTCTGTGATACTGGGTATCAGTGCATGTCTTTGTTACTTGGTGTCAGTGTATGTCTGTGTTACTTGGTGTAAGTGTGTGTCGGTGTATCAGTGTAAGTATTTGTGACTTGGTGTCAGTGTATTTCTTTGTTACTGGGTGTCAGTGTGTGTCTTTGTGACTTGGTGTCAGTCTATGTCTGTGTTGCTGGGGGTCAGTGTGTGTCTATGTTACTGGGGGTCAGTGTGTGTTTCTAACTGAGTGTCAGTGTGTGTCAATGTTACTGGGTATCAGTGTATGTCTTTGTGACTTGGTATCAGTGTATGTCTTTGTTACTGGGTGTCTGAGTGTTTCTGTGTTACTGGGTATCAGTGTATGTCTTTGTGACTTGGTATCAGTGTATGTCTTTGTTACTGTGTGTCTGTGTGTGTCTGTGTTCCTGGGTATCAGTGTATGTCTTTGTGACTTTGTGTCATTGTATGTCTTTGTTACTGGGTGTCAGTGTATGTCTTTGTTACTTGGGGTATGTGTGTGTCTGTGATACTGGGTATAAGTGTATGTCTTTGATACTTGGTGTCAGTGTATGTCTGTGTTACTTGGTGTAAGTGTTTGTCTGTGTGTCAGTGTGTGTCTGTGTTACTTGGTGTAAGTGTGTGTCTGTGTTACTGGGTATCAGTGTCTGTCTTTGTTACTTGGTCCAAGTGTGTGTGTTTGTTGCTTGCTGTAATTGTATGTCTTTGTTACATGGTGTCAGTGTATGTCTGTGTTACTTGGTGTAAGTGTATGTCTTTGTTACTTGGTGTAAGTGTGTGTCTGAGTTACTTGGTGTAAGTGTGTGTCTGTGTTCCTGGGTATCATTGTATGTCTTTGTTACTTGGTGTCAGTGTATGTCTGCGTTACTTGGTGTAAGTGTGTGTCTGTATGACTGGGTATCTGTGTATGTCTTTGTTACTTGGTGTCAGTGTATTTCTGTGTTACTGGGTATCAGTGTATGTCTTTGTGACTTGCTATCAGTGTAGGTCTTTGTTACTGTGTGTCAGTCAGTGTCTGTGCTCCTGGGTATCAGTGTATGTCTTTGTGAATTGGTGTCAGTCTATGTCTTTGTTACTGGGTGTCAGTGTGTGTCTCTCTGATTGGTGTCAGTGTATGTCTTTGTTACTTGGTGTAAATGTGTGTCTGTGATACTGGGTATCAGTGTATGTCTTTTTTACTTGGTGTCAGTGTATGTCTGTGTTACTTGGTGTAAGTGTGTGTCGGTGTATCAGTGTAAGTCTTTGTGAATTGGTGTCAGTGTATGTCTTTGTTACTGGGTGTCAGTGTGTGTCTTTGTGACTTGGTGTCAGTCTATCTCTGTGTTGCTGGGGGTCAGTGTGTGTCTGTGTTACTGGGGGTCAGTGTGTCTTTCTAACTGGGTGTCAGTGTGTGTCTGTGTTACTGGGTATCAGTGTATGTCTTTGTGACTTGGTATCAGTGTGTGCCTTTGTTACTGGGTGTCAGTGTGTTTCTGTGTTAATGGGTATCAGTGTATGTCTTTGTGACTTGGTATCAGTGTATGTCTTTGTTACTGTGTGTCAGTGTATGTCTGTGTTCCTGGGTATCAGTGTATGTCTTTGTGACTTTGTGTCAGTGTATGTCTTTGTTACTTGTGGTATGTGTGTGTCTGTGATACTGGGTATCAGTGTCCGTCTTTGATACTTGGTGTCAGTGTATGTCTGTGTTACTTGGTGTAAGTGTTTGTCTGTTTGTCAGTGTGTGTCTGTGTTACTTGCTGTCAGTGTATGTCTGTGTTACTTGGTGTAAGTGTGTGTCTGTATGACTGGGTATCAGTGTATGTCTTTGTTACTTGGTGTCAGTGTATTTCTGTGTTACTGGGTATCAGTGTATGTCTTTGTGACTTGGTATCAGTGTATGTCTTTGTTACTGTGTGTCAGTGTGTGTCTATGCTCCTGGGTATCAGTGTATGTCTTTGTGACTTGGTGTCAGTGTATGTCTTTGTTACTGGGTGTCAGTGTGTGTCTCTGTGATTGGTGTCAGTGTATGTCTTTGTTACTTGGTGCAAGTGTGTGTCTGTGATACTGGGTATCAGTGTATGTCTTTGTTACTTGGTGTCAGTGTATGTCTGTGTTACTTGGTGTAAGTGTGTGTCGGTGTATCAGTGTAAGTATTTGTGACTTGGTGTCAGTGTATGTCTTTGTTACTGTGTGTCAGTGTGTGTCTTTGTGACTTGGTGTCAGTCTATGTCTGTGTTGCTGGGGGTCAGTGTGTGTCTGTGTTACTGGGGGTCAGTGTGTGTTTCTAACTGGGTGTCAGTGTGTGTCTGTGTTACTGGGTATCAGTGTATGTCTTTGTGACTTGTTATCAGTGTATGTCTTTGTTACTGGGTGTCAGTGTGTTTCTGTGTTACTGGGTATCAGTGAATGTCTTTGTGACTTGGTATCAGTGTATGTCTTTGTTACTGTGTGTCAGTGTGTGTCTGTGTTCCTGGGTATCAGTGTATGTCTTTGTGACTTGTGTCAGTGTATGTCTTTGTTACTGGGTGTCAGTGTATGTCTTTGTTACTTGGGGTATGTGTGTTTCTGTGTTACTGGGTATCAGTGAATGTCTTTGTGACTTGGTATCAGTGTATGTCTTTGTTACTGTGTGTCAGTGTGTGTCTGTGTTCCTGGGTATCAGTGTATGTCTTTGTGACTTGTGTCAGTGTATGTCTTTGTTACTGGGTGTCAGTGTATGTCTTTGTTACTTGGGGTATGTGTGTGTCTGTGATCCTGGGTATCAGTGTATGTCTTGGATACATGGTGTCAGTGTATGTCTGTGTTCCTTGGTGTAAGTGTTTGTCTGTGTGTCAGTGTATGTCTGCGTTACTTGGTGTAAGTGTGTGTCTGTGTTACTGGGTATCAGTGTCTGTCTTTGTTAATTGGTCTAAGTGTGCGTGTTTGTTGCTTGGTGTAATTGTATGTCTTTGTTACTTGATGTAAGTGTGTGTCTGTGTTACTTGGTGTAAGTGTGTGTCTGTGTTCCTGGGTATCATTGTATGTCTTTGTTACTTGGTGTCAGTGTATGTCTGTGTTACTTGGTGTAAGTGTGTGTCTGTATGACTGGGTATCAGTGTATGTCTTTGTTACTTGGTGTCAGTGTATGTCTGTGTTATTTGGTGTAAGTGTGTGTCTGTGTTATTGGGTCTCAGTGTGTGTCTGTGTTACTTGGTGTAAGTGTGTGTCTTTGTTACTTGGTGTCCATGTGTGTCTGTGTTACTGGGTGTCAGTGCATGTCTTTGTTACTTGGTGTCAGTGTATATCTGTGTTACTTGGTGTAAGTGTGTGTCTTTGTTACTTTGTGTAATTGTATGTCTTTGTTACTTGGTGTCAGTGTATGTCTGTGTTACTTGGTGTCATTGTATGTCTTTGTGACTTGGTGTAAGTGTGTGTCTGTGTTACTGGTTATCAATGTATGTCTTTGTTACTTGGTGTCAGTGTATGGCTGTGTTACTTGGTGTAAGTGTGTGTCTGTGTTACTGGCTATCTGTGTATGTCTTTGGTACTTGGTGTCATTGTATGTCTGTGTTACTTGGTGTAAGTGTGTGTCTGTGTTACTGGGTGTCAGTGTGTGTCTGTGTTACTTGGTGTAAGTGTGTGTCTTTGTTACTTGGTGTCCGTGTGTGCCTGTGTTACTGGGTGTCATTGTATTTCTTTGTTACTGGGTGTCAGTGTATGTCTTTGTTACTTGGTGTAAGTGTGTGTCTGTGTTACTGGGTATCAGTGTCTGTCTTTGTTACCTGGTGTCAGTGTATGTCTTTGTTACTTGGTGTAATTGTCTGTCTTTGTTACTTGATGTAAGTGTGTGTCTGTGTTACTTGGTGTAAGTGTGTGTCTGTGTTCCTGGGTATCATTGTATGTCTTTGTTACTTGGTGTCAGTGTATGTCTGTGTTACTTGGTGTAAGTGTGTGTCTGTGTTACTGGGTGTCAGTGTGTGTCTGTGTTACTTGGTGAAAGTGTGTGTCTTTGTTACTTGGTGTCCGTGTGTGCCTGTGTTACTGGGTGTCATTGTATGTCTTTGTTACTGGGTGTCAGTGTATGTCTTTGTTACTTGGTGTAAGTGTGTGTCTGTGTTACTGGGTATCAGTGTCTGTCTTTGTTACCTGGTGTCAGTGTATGTCTTTGTTACTTGGTGTAATTGTCTGTCTTTGTTACTTGATGTAAGTGTGTGTCTGTGTTACTTGGTGTAAGTGTGTGTCTGTGTTCCTGGGTATCATTGTATGTCTTTGTTACTTGGTGTCAGTGTATGTCTGTGTTACTTGGTGTAAGTGTGTGTCTGTATGACTGGGTATCAGTGTATGTCTTTGTTACTTGGTGTCAGTGTATGTCTGTGTTATTTGGTGTAAGTGTGTGTCTGTGTTACTGGGTCTCAGTGTGTGTCTGTGTTACTTGCTGTAAGTGTGTGTCTTTGTTACTTGGTGTCCATGTGTGTCTGTGTTACTGGGTGTCAGTGCATGTCTTTGTTACTTGGTGTCAGTGTATATCTGTGTTACTTGGTGTAAGTGTGTGTCTTTGTTACTTTGTGTAATTGTATGTCTTTGTTACTTGGTGTCAGTGTATGTCTGTGTTACTTGGTGTCATTGTATGTCTTTGTGACTTGGTGTAAGTGTGTGTCTGTGTTACTGGGTATCAATGTATGTCTTTGTTACTTGGTGTCAGTGAATGTCTGTGTTACTTGGTGTAAGTGTGTGTCTGTGTTACTGGCTATCTGTGTATGTCTTTGGTACTTGGTGTCATTGTATGTCTGTGTTACTTGGTGTAAGTGTGTGTCTGTGTTACTGGGTGTCAGTGTGTGTCTGTGTTACTTGGTGTAAGTGTGTGTCTTTGTTACTTGGTGTCCGTGTGTGCCTGTGTTACTGGGTGTCATTGTATGTCTTTGTTACTGGGTGTCAGTGTATGTCTTTGTTACTTGGTGTAAGTGTGTGTCTGTGTTACTGGGTATCAGTGTCTGTCTTTGTTACCTGGTGTCAGTGTATGTCTTTGTTACATGGTGTAATTGTCTGTCTTTGTTACTTGGTGTACGTGTATGTCTTTGTTACTTGGTGTCAGTGTATGTCTTTGTTACCTGGTGTCAGTGTATGTCTTTGTTACTTGGTGTAATTGTCTGTCTTTGTTACTTGGTGTAAGTGTATGTCTTTGTTACTTGGTGTCAGTGTATGTCTTTGTTACTTGGTGTAAGTGTGTGTCTGTGCTGCTGGGTATTCAGTGTATGTCTTTGTTACTTGGTGTCAGTGTATGTCTGTGTTACTTCGTGGAAGTGTGTGTCTGTGTATCAGTCTATGTCTTTGTGACTTGGTGTCAGTGTATGTCTTTGTTACTGGGTGTCAGTGTGTGTCTTTGTGACTTGGTGTCAGTGTATGTCTGTGTTACTGGGTATCAGTGTATGTCTTTGTGACTTGGTGTCAGTGTATGTCTTTGTTACTGGGTGTCAGTGTGTGTCTTTGTTACTTGTTGTAAGTGTGTGTCTGTGTTACTGGGTATCAGTGTATGTCTTTGTGACTTGGTGACAGTGTATGTCTTTGTTACTGGGTGTCAGTGTGTGTCTTTGTGACTTGGTGTCAGTGTATGTCTTTGTTACTTGGTGTAAGTGTGTGTCTGTGTTACCGGGTATCAGTGTATGTCTTTGTAACTTGGTGTCAGTGTATGTCAAAATACTTGGTGTAAGTGTATGTCTTTGTTACTTGGTGTAATTGTCTGTCTTTGTTACTTGGTGTAAGTGTATGTCTTTGTTACTTGGTGTCAGTGTATGTCTTCGTTACCTGGTGTCAGTGTATGTCTTTGTTACTTCGTGTAATTGTCTGTCTTTGTTACTTGGTGTGAGTGTATGTCTTTGTTACTTGGTGTCAGTGTATGTCTTTGTTACTTGGTGTAAGTGTGTGTCTGTGCTGCTGGGTATTCAGTGTATGTCTTTGATACTTGGTGTCAGTGTATGTCTGTGTTACTTCGTGCAAGTGTGTGTCTGTGTATCAGTGTATGTCTTTGTGACTTGGCGTTAGTGTATGTCTTTGTTACTGGGTGTCAGTGTGTGTCTTTGTGACTTGGTGTCAGTGTATGTCTGTGTTACTGGGTATCAGTGTATGTCTTTGTGACTTGGTGTCAGTGTATGTCTTTGTTACTGGGTGTCAGTGTGTGTCTTTGTTACTTGGTGTAAGTGTGTATCTGTGGTACTGGGTATCAGTGTATGTCTTTGTGACTTGGTGTCAGTGTATGTCTTTGTTACTGAGTGTCAGTGTGTGTCTTTGTGACTTGGTGTCAGTGTATGTCTTTTTTACTTGGTGTAAGTGTGTGTCTGTGTTACTGGGTATCAGTGTATGTCTTTGTTACTTGGTGTCAGTGTATGTCAAAATATTTGGTGTAATTGTATGTCTTTGTTACTTGGTGTAATTGTCTGTCTTTGTTACTTGGTGTAAGTGTATGTCTTTGTTACTTGGTGTAAGTGTGTGTCTGTGTTACTTTGTGTAAGTGTGTGTCTGTGTTCCTGGGTATCACTGTATGTCTTTGTTACCTGGTGTCAGTGTATGACTGTGTTACTTGGTGTAAGTGTGTGTCTGTGTTAGTGGGTATCAGTGTATGTCTTTGTTACTTGGTGTCAGTGTATGTCTGTGTTAGATGGTGTAAGTGTATGTCTGTGTTACTGGGTGTCAGTGTGTGTCTGTGTTGCTTGATGTAAGTGTGTGTCTTTGTTACTTGGTGTCCATGTGTGTCTGTGTTACTGGGTGTCAGTGCATGTCTTTGTTACTTGGTGTCAGAGTATAGCTGTGTTACTTGGTGTCAGTGTATGTCTTTGTTACTTGGTGTAAGTGTGTGTCTGTGCTACTTGGTGTAAGTGTATGTCTGTGTTAAAGGGTATCAGTGTGTGTCTTTGCTACTTGGTGTCAGTGTATGTCTGTGTTACTTGGTGTAAGTGTTCGTCTGTGCTACTGGGTGCAGTGTGTGTCTGTGTTACTTGGTGTAAGTGTGTGTCTTTGTTACTTGGTGTCCGTGTGTGTCTGTGTTACTGGGTGTCAGTGTATGTCTTTGTTACTGGGTGTCAGTGTATGTCTTTGTTACTTGGTGTAAGTGTGTGTCTGTGTTACAGGGTATCAGTGTCTGTCTTTGTTACTTGGTGTAAGTGTGTGTCTGTGTTACTGGGTATCAGTGTATGTCTTTGTTACTTGGTGTCAGTGCATGTCTGTGTTACTTGGTGTAAGTGTGTGTCTGTGTTACTGGGTATCAGTGTATGTCTGTGTTACTTGCTGTAAGCGTGTGTCTGTGTTACTGGGAGTCAGTTTGTGTCTGTGTTACTGGGTGTCAGTGTTTGTCTTTGTTACTGGGTGTCAGTGTATGTCTATGTTACTTGGTGTAAGTTTGTGTCTGTGTTACTGGGAATCAGTGTCTGTCTTTGTTACTTGGTGTAAGTGTGTGTCTGTGCTACTGGGTATCAGTGTATGTCTTTGTTACCTTGTGTCAGTGTATGCCTGTGTTACTTGGTGTCAGTGTGTGTCTGTGTTACTGGGTATCAGTGTATGTCTTTGTGACTTGGTGTAAGTGTATGTCTTTGTTACTGGGTGTCAGTGTGTGTCTGTGTTACTGGGTATCAGTGTATGTCTTTGTTACTTGGTGTCAGTGTATGTCAAAATACTTGGTGTAAGTTTATGTCTTTGTTACTTGGTGTAATTGTCTGTCTTCTTTACATGGTGTAAGTGTATGTCTTTGTTACTTGGTGTCAGTGCATGTCTTTGTTACTTGGTGTCAGTGTGTGTCTGTGTTACTGGGTATCAGTGTATGTCTTTGTGACTTGGTATCAGTGTATGTCTTTGTTAATGGGTGTCAGTGTGTGTCTGTGTTACTGGGTATCAGTGTATGTCTTTGTGACTTGGTATCAGTGTATGTCTTTGTCACTGGGTGTCAGTGTGTGTCTGTGTTACTGGGTATCAGTGTATGTCTTTGTGAATTGGTACCAGTGTATGTCTTTGTTACTGGGTGTCAGTGTGTGTCTGTGTTCCTGGGTTTCAGTGTATGTCTTTGTGACTTGGTGTCAGTGTATGTCTTTGTTACTGGGTGTCAGTGTGTGTCTTTGTGACTTGGTGTCAGTGTATGTCTTTGTTACTTGGTGTAATTGTGTGTCTGTGATACTTGGTGTAAGTGCGTGTCTGTGAATCAGTGCATGTCTTTGTGACTTGGTGTCAGTGTATGTCTTTGTTACTGGGTGTCAGTGTATGTCTTTGTTAATTGGTGTAAGTGTGTGTCTGCGTTACTGGGTATCAGTGTATGTCTTTGTTACTTGGTGTCAGTGTATGTCAAAATACTTGGTGTAAGTGTATGTCTTTGTTAGTTGGTGTAATTGTCTGTCTTTGTTACTTGGTGTAAGTGTGTGTCTGTGTTCCTGTGTATCATTGTTGGTCTTTGTTACTTGGTGTCAGTGTATGTATGTGTTACTTGGTGTAAGTGTGTGGCTGTGTTACTGGGTATCAGTGTATGTCTTTGTTACTTGGTGTCAGTGTATGTCTGTGTTACTTGGTGTAAGTGTGTGTCTTTGTTACTTGGTGTCCATGTATGTCTGTGTTCCTGGGTGTCAGTGCATGTCTTTGTTACTTGGTGTCAGTGCATATCTGTGTTACTTGGTGTAAGTGTATGTCTTTGTTACTTGGTGTAAGTGTGTGTCTGTGTTACTTGGTGTAAGTGTGTGTCTGTGTTACTGAGTATCAGTGTATGTCTTTGCTACTTGGTGTCCGTGTGTGTCTGTGTTACTGGGTGTCTGTGTATGTCTTTGTTACTTGGTGTCAGTGTATGTCTGTGTTACTTGGTGTATGTGTGTGTCTGTGTTACTGGGTATCAGTGTCTGTCTTTGTTACTTGGTGTCAGTGTATGTCTGTGTTACTTGCTGTAAGTGTGTGTCTGTGTTACTGGGAGTCTGTGTGTGTCTGTGTTACTTGGTGTAAGTGTGTGTCTTTGTTACTTGGTGTCCGTGTGTGTCTGTGTTACTCGGTGTCAGTGTATGTCTTTGTTACTGGGTGTCAGTGCATGACATTGTTACTTGGTGTAAATGTGTGTCTGTGTTACTGGGTATCAGTGTCTGTCTTTGTTACTTGGTGTAAGTGTGTGTCTGTGTTACTGGGTATCAGTGTATGTCTTTGTCACTTGGTGTCAGTGTATGTCTGTGTTACTTGGTGTAAGTGTGTGTCTGTGTTACTGGGTATCAGTGTATTTCTTTGTGACTTGGTGTCAGTGTATGTCTTTGTTACTGGGTGTCAGTGTGTGTCTTTGTGACTTGGTGTCAGTGTATGTCTTTGTTACTTGGTGTGAGTGTGTGTCTGTGTTGCTGGGTATCAGTGTATGTCTTTGTTACTTGGTGTCAGTGTATGTCAAAATACTTGGTGTAAGTTTATGTCTTTGTTACTTGGTGTAATTGTCTGTCTTTGTTACTTGGTGTAATTGTATGTCTTTGTTTCTTGGTGTCAGTGTATGTCTTTGCGACTTGGTGTCAGTGTATGTCTGTGTTACTTGGTGTAAGTGTGTGTCTTTGTTACTTGGTGTAAGTGTATGTCTTTGTTACTTGGTGTCAGTGCATGTCTTTGTTACTTGGTGTCAGTGCGTGTCGGTGTTACTGGGTATCAGTGTATGTCTTTGTGACTTGGTATCAGTGTATGTCTTTGTTACTGGGTGTCAGTGGGTGTCTGTGTTACTGGGTATCAGTGTATGTCTTTGTGACTTGGTATCAGTGTATGTCTTTGTTACTGGTTGTCAGTGTGTGTCTTTGTTACTGGGTATCAGTGTATGTCTTTGTGACTTGGTATCAGTGTAAGTCTTTGTTACTGGGTGTCAGTTTGTGTCTGTGTTCCTGGGTATCAGTGTATGTCTTTGTGACTTGGTGTCAGTGGATGTCTTTGTTACTGGGTGTCAGTGTGTGTCTTTGTGACTTGGAGTCAGTGTATGTCTTTGTTACCTGGTGTAAGTGTGTGTCTGTGATATTGGGTATTCAGTGTATGTCTTTGTTACTTGGTGTCAGTGTATGTCTGTGTTACTTGGTGTAAGTGTGTGTCTGTGTATCAGTGTATGTCTTTGTGACTTGGTGTCAGTGTATGTCTTTGTTACTGGGTGTCAGTGTGAGTCTTTGTGACTTGGTGTCAGTGTATGTCTGTGTTACTGGGTATCAGTGTAAGTCTTTGTGACTTGGTGTCAGTGTATGTCTTTGTTACTGGGTGTCAGTGAGTGTCTTTGTTACTTGGTGTCAGTGTGTGTCTGTGTTATTGGGTATCAGTGTATGTCTTTGTGACTTGGTGTCAGTGTTTGTCTTTGTTACTGGGTGTCAGTGTGTGTCTTTGTGACTTGGTGTCAGTGTATGTCTTTGTTACTTGGTGTAAGTGTGTGTCTGTGTTACTGGGTATCAGTGTGTGTCTTTGTTACTTGGTGTCAGTGCATGTCAAAATACTTGGTGTACGTCCATGTCTTTGTTACTTGGTGTTATTGTCTGTCTTTGTTACTTGGTGTAAGTGTATGTCTTTGTTACTTGGTGTCAGTGTATGTCTTTGTTCCTTGGTGTCAGTGTGTGTCTGTGTTACTGGGTTTCAGTGCATGTCTTTGTGACTTGGCATCAGTGTATGTCTTTGTGACTTGGTATCAGTGTATGTCTTTGTTACTGGGTGTCGTTGTGTGTCTGCGTTACTTGGTGTCAATGTATGTCTTTGTTACTGTTTATCAGTGTTTCTCTGTGTTACTGGGTGTCAGTGTGTGTTTGTTTGTGTAACTGAGTGTCCGTGTATGTATTTGTTACTTGGTGTAAGTGTGTGTCTGTGTTACTGGGTATCAGTGTCTGTCTTTGTTACTTGGTGGAAGTGTATATCTTTGTTATTGGTGTAATTGTATGTCTTTGTTACTTGGTGTCAGTGTGTGTCTGTGTTACTTGGTGTAAGTGTATGTCTTTGTTACTTGGTGTAAGTGTGTGTCTGTGTTACTTGGTAAAACTGTGTGTCTGTGTTCCTGGGTATCATTGTATGTCTTTGCTCCTTGGTGTCAGTGTATGTCTGTGTTACTTGGTGTAAGTGTGTGTCTGTGTTACTGGGTATCAGTGTATGTCTTTGTAACTTGGTGTCAGTGTATGTCAAAATACTTGGTGTAAGTTTATGTCTTTGTTACTTGGTGTAATTGTCTGTCTTTGTTACTTGGTGTAAGTGTATGTCTTTGTTACTTGGTGTCAGTGTATGTCTTTGCGACTTGGTGTCAGTGTATGTCTGTGTTACTTGGTGTAAGAGTGTGTCTTTGTGACTTGGTGTCAGTGTATGTCTTTGTTACTTGGTGTAAGTGTGTGTCTGTGTTACTGGGTATCAGTGTGTGTCTTTGTTACTTGGTGTCACTGCATGTCAAAATACTTGGTGTAAGTCCATGTCTTTGTTACTTGGCGTTATTGTCTGTCTTTGTTACTTGGAGTAAGTGTATGTCTTTGTTACTTGGTGTCAGTGTATGTCTTTGTTACTTGGTGTCAGTGTGTGTCTGTGTTACTGGGTTTCAGTTCTTGTCTTTGTGACTTGGCATCAGTGTATGTCTTTGTGACTTGGTATCAGTGTATGTCTTTGTTACTGGGTGTCGGTGTGTGTCTGCGTTACTTGGTGTCAATGTATGTCTTTGTTACTGTTTATCAGTGTTTCTCTGTGTTACTGGGTGTCAGTGTGTGTTTGTTTGTGTAACTGGGTGTCCGTGTATGTATTTGTTACTTGGTGTAAGTGTGTGTCTGTCTTACTGGGTATCAGTGTCTGTCTTTGTTAATTGGTGTAAGTGTGTGTCTTTGTTATTGGTGTAATTGTATGTCTTTGTTACTTGGTGTCAGTGTATGTCTGTGTTACTTGGTGTAAGTGTATGTCTTTGTTACTTGGTGTAAGTGTGTGTCTGTGTTACTTGGTAAATCTGTGTGTCTGTGTTCCTGGGTATCATTGTATGTCTTTGTTCCTTGGTGTCAGTGTATGTCTGTGTTACTTGGTGTAAGTGTGTGTCTGTGTTACTGGGTATCAGTGTATGTCTTTGTAACTTGGTGTCAGTGTATGTCAAAATACTTGGTGTAAGTTTATGTCTTTGTTACTTGGTGTAATTGTCTGACTTTGTTACTTGGTGTAAGTGTATGTCTTTGTTACTTGGTGTCAGTGTATGTCTTTGCGACTTGGTGTCAGTGTATGTCTGTGTTACTTGGTGTAAGAGTGTGTCTTTGTTACTTGGTGTAAGTGTATGTCTTTGTTACTTGGTGTCAGTGCATGTCTTTGTTACTTGGTGTCAGTGCGTGTCGGTGTTACTGGGTATCAGTGTATTTCTTTGTGACTTGGTATCAGTGTATGTCTTTGTTACTGGGTGTCAGTGGGTGTCTGTGTTACTGGGTATCAGTGTATGTCTTTGTGACTTGATATCAGTGTATGTCTTTGTTACTGGTTGTCAGTGTGTGTCTGTGTTACTGGGTATCAGTGTATGTCTTTGTGACTTGGTATCAGTGTAAGTCTTTGTTACTGGGTGTCAGTTTGTGTCTGTGTTCCTGGGTATCTGTGTATGTCTTTGTGACTTGGTGTCAGTGTATGTCTTTGTTACTGGGTGTCAGTGTGTGTCTTTGTGACTTGGTGTCAGTGTATGTCTTTGTTACTTGGTGTAAGTGTGTGTATGTGATACTGGGTATTCAGTGTATGTCTTTGTTACTTGGTGTCAGTGTATGTCTGTGTTACTTGGTGTAAGTGTGTGTCTGTGTATCAGTGTATGTCGTTGTGTCTTGGTGTCAGTGTATGTCTTTGTTACTGGGTGTCAGTGTGTGTCTTTGTGACTTGGTGTCAGTGTATGTCTTTGTTATCGGGTGTCAGTGTGTGTCTTTGTTACTTGGTGTAAGTGTGTGTCTGTGTTATTGGGTATCAGTGTATGTCTTTGTGACTTGGTCTCAGTGTATGTCTTTGTTACTGTGTGTCAGTGTGTGTCTTTGTGACTTGGTGTCAGTGTATGTCTTTGTTACTTGGTGTAAGTGTGTGTCTGTGTTACTGGGTATCAGTGTATGTCTTTGTTACTTGGTGTCAGTGCATGTCAAAATACTTGGTGTAAGTGTATGTCTTTGTTACTTGGTGTCATTGTCTGTCTTTGTTACTTGGTGTAAGTGTATGTCTTTGTTACTTGGTGTCAGTGTATGTCTTTGTTACTTGGTGTCAGTGTGTTTCTGTGTTACTGGGTATCAGTGTATGTCTTTGTGACTTGGCATCGGTGTATGTCTTTGTGACTTGGTATCAGTGTATGTCTTTGTTACTGGGTGTCGGTGTGTGTCGGCGTTACTTGGTGTCAATGTATGTCTGTGTTACTGATTATCAGTGTTTCTCTGTGTTACTGGGTGTCAGTGTGTGTTTATTTGTGTTACTGGGTGTCAGTGTATGTATTTGTTACTTGGTGTAAGTGTGTGTCTGTGTTACTGGGTATCAGTGTCTGTCTTTGTTACTTGGTGTAAGTGTGTGTCTTTGTTATTGGTGTAATTGTATGTCTTTGTTACTTGGTGTCAGTGTATGTCTGTGTTACTTGGTTTAAGTGTATGTCTTTGTTACTTGGTGCAAGTGTGTGTCTGTGTTACTTGGTAAAACTGTGTGTCTCTGTTCCTGGGAATCATTGTATGTCTTTGTTCCTTGGTGTCAGTGTATGTCTGTGTTACTTGGTGTAAGTGTGTGTCTGTGTTACTGGGTATCAGTGTATGTCTTTGTTACTTGGTGTCAGTGTATATCTTTGTTACTTGGTGTAAGTGTGTGTCTTTGTTACTTGGTGTAATTGTATGTCTTTGTTACTTGGTGTCAGTGTATGTCTGTGTTACTTGGTGTCAGTGTATGTCTTTGTTACTTGGTGTAAGTGTGTGTCTGTGTTACTTGGTGCAAGTGTGTGTCTGTGTTACTGGGTATCAGTGTATGTCTTTGCTACTTGGTGTCCGTGTGTGTCTGTGTTACTTGGTGCAAGTGTGTGTCTGTGTTACTGGGCATCAGTGTCTGTCTTTGTTACTTGGTGTAATTGTGTGTCTGTGATACTTGGTGTAAGTGCGTGTCTGTGAATCAGTGCATGTCTTTGTGACTTGGTGTCAGTGTATGTCTTTGTTACTGGGTGTCAGTGTGTGTCTTTGAGACTAGGTGTCATTGTATGTCTGTGTTACTGGGTATTCAGTGTACGTCTTTGTTACTTGGTGTCAGTGTATGTCAGTGTTACTTGGTGTAAGTGTGTGTCTGTGTTACTGGGTATCAGTGTCTGTCTTTGTTAATTGGTGTCAGTGTGTGGCTTTGTTATTGGTGTAATTGTATGTCTTTGTTACTTGGTGTCAGTGTATGTCTGTGTTACTTGGTGTAAGTGTATGTCTTTGTTACTTGGTGTAAGTGTGTGTCTGTGTTACTTGGTAAAACTGTGTGTCTGTGTTCCTGGGTATCATTGTATGTCTTTGTTCCTTGGTGTCAGTGTATGTCTGTGTTACTTGGTGTAAGTGTGTGTCTGTGTTACTGGGTATCAGTGTATGTCTTTGTAACTTGGTGTCAGTGTATGTCAAAATACTTGGTGTAAGTTTATGTCTTTGTTACTTGGTGTAATTGTCTGACTTTGTTACTTGGTGTAAGTGTATGTCTTTGTTACTTGGTGTCAGTGTATGTCTTTGCGACTTGGTGTCAGTGTATGTCTGTGTTACTTGGTGTAAGAGTGTGTCTTTGTTACTTGGTGTAAGTGTATGTCTTTGTTACTTGGTGTCAGTGCATGTCTTTGTTACTTGGTGTCAGTGCGTGTCGGTGTTACTGGGTATCAGTGTATTTCTTTGTGACATGGTATCAGTGTATGTCTTTGTTACTGGGTGTCAGTGGGTGTCTGTGTTACTGGGTATCAGTGTATGTCTTTGTGACTTGGTATCAGTGTATGTCTTTGTTACTGGTTGTCACTGTGTGTGTCTGTGTTACTGGGTATCAGTGTATGTCTTTGTGACTTGGTATCAGTGTAAGTCTTTGTTACTGGGTGTCAGTTTGTGTCTGTGTTCCTGGGTATCTTTGTATGTCTTTGTGACTTGGTGTCAGTGTATGTCTTTGTTACTGGGTGTCAGTGTGTGTCTTTGTGACTTGGTGTCAGTGTATGTCTTTGTTACTTGGTGTAAGTGTGTGTATGTGATACTGGGTATTCAGTGTATGTCTTTGTTACTTGGTGTCAGTGTATGTCTGTGTTACTTGGTGTCAGTGTATGTCTTTGTTACTTGGTGTAAGTGTGTGTCTGTGTTACTTGGTGCAAGTGTGTGTCTGTGTTACTGGGTATCAGTGTATGTCTTTGCTACTTGGTGTCCGTGTGTGTCTGTGTTACTTGGTGCAAGTGTGTGTCTGTGTTACTGGGCATCAGTGTCTGTCTTTGTTACTTGGTGTAAGTGGGTGTCAGTGTTACTGGGTATCAGTGTATGTCTTTGTTACTTGGTGTCAGTGTTTGTCTGTGTTACTTGGTGTAAGTGTGTGTCTGTGTCACTGGGTATCAGAGTCTGTCTTTGTAACTTGGTGTCAGTGTATGTCAAAATACTTGGTGTAAGTTTATGTCTTTGTTACTTGGTGTAATTGTCTGTCTTTGTTACTTGGTGTAAGTGTATGTCTTTGTTACTTGGTGTCAGTGTATGTCTTTGCGACTTGGTGTCAGTGTATGCCTTTGCGACTTGGTGTCAGTGTATGTCTGTGTTATTTGGTGTCAGAGTGTGTCTTTGTGACTTGGTGTCAGTGTATGTCTTTGTTACTTGGTGTAAGTGTGTGTCTGTGTTACTGGGTATCAGTGTGTGTCATTGTTACTTGGTGTCAGTGCATGTCAAAATACTTGGTGTAAGTCCATGTCTTTGTTACTTGGTGTTATTGTCTGTCTTTGTTACTTGGTGTAAGTGTATGTCTTTGTTACTTGGTGTCAGTGTATGTCTTTGTTACTTGGTGTCAGTGTGTGTCTGTGTTACTGGGTTTCAGTGCATGTCTTTGTGACTTGGCATCAGTGTATGTCTTTGTGACTTGGTATCAGTGTATGTCTTTGTTACTGGGTGTCGGTGTGTGTCTGCGTTACTTGGTGTCAATGTATGTCTTTGTTACTGTTTATCAGTGTTTCTCTGTGTTACTGGGTGTCACTGTGTGTTTGTTTGTGTAACTGGGTGTCCGTGTATGTATTTGTTACTTGGTGTAAGTGTGTGTCTGTGTTACTGTGTATCAGTGTCTGTCTTTGTTACTTGGTGTAAGTGTGTGTCTTTGTTATTGGTGTAATTGTATGTCTTTGTTACTTGGTGTCAGTGTATGTCTGTGTTACTTGGTGTAAGTGTATGTCTTTGTTACTTGGTGTAAGTGTGTGTCTGTGTTACTTGGTAAAACTGTGTGTCTGTGTTCCTGGGTATCATTGTATGTCTTTGTTCCTTGGTGTCAGTGTATGTCTGTGTTACTTGGTGTAAGTGTGTGTCTGTGTTACTGGGTATCAGTGTATGTCTTTGTAACTTGGTGTCAGTGTATGTCAAAATACTTGGTGTAAGTTTATGTCTTTGTTACTTGGTGTAATTGTCTGTCTTTGTTACTTGGTGTAAGTGTATGTCTTTGTTACTTGGTGTCAGTGTATGTCTTTGCGACTTGGTGTCAGTGTATGTCTGTGATACTTGGTGTTAGAGTGTGTCTTTGTTACTTGGTGTCAGTGCATGTCTTTGTTACTTCGTGTCAGTGCGTGTCGGTGTTACTGGGTATCAATGTATTTCTTTGTGACTTGGTATCAGTGTATGTCTTTGTTACTGGGTGTCAGTGGGTGTCTGTGTTACTGGGTATCAGTGTATGTCTTTGTGACTTGGTATCAGTGTATGTCTTTGTTAGTGGTTGTCAGTGTGTGTCTGTGTTACTGGGTATCAGTGTATGTCTTTGTGACTTGGTATCAGTGTAAGTCTTTGTTACTGGGTGTCAGTTTGTGTCTGTGTTCCTGGGTATCGGTGTATGTCTTTCTGACTTGGTGTCAGTGTATGTCTTTGTTACTGGGTGTCAGTGTGTGTCTTTGTGACTTGGTGTCAGTGTATATCTTTGTTACTTGGTGTAAGTGTGTGTCTGTGATAATGGGTATTCAGTGTATGTCTTTGTTACTTGGTGTCAGTGTATGTCTGTGTTACTTGGTGTAAGTGTGTGTCTGTGTATCAGTGTATGTCTTTGTGTCTTGGTGTCAGAGTATGTCTTTGTTACTGGGTGTCAGTGTGTGTCTTTGTGACTTGGTGTCAGTGTATGTCTTTGTTATCGGGTGTCAGTGTGTGTCTTTGTTATTTGGTGTAAGTGTGTGTCTGTGTTACTGGGTATCAGTGTATGTCTTTGTAACTTGGTGTCAGTGTATGTCAAAATACTTGGTGTAAGTTTATGTCTTTGTTACTTGGTGTAATTGTCTGTCTTTGTTACTTGGTGTAAGTGTATGTCTTTGTTACTTGGTGTCAGTGTATGTCTGTGTTACTTGGTGTAAGTGTATGTCTTTGTTACTTGGTGTAAGTGTGTGTCTGTGTTACTTGGTAAAACTGTGTGTCTGTGTTCCTGTGTATCATTGTATGTCTTTGTGCCTTGGTGTCAGTGTATGTCTGTGTTACTTGGTGTAAGTGTGTTTCTGTGTTACTGGGTATCAGTGTATGTCTTTGTTACTTGGTGTCAGTGTATATCTGTGTTACTTGGTGTAAGTGTGTGTCTTTGTTACTTGGTGTAATTGTATGTCTTTGTTACTTGGTGTCAGTGTATGTCTTTGTTACTTGGTGTCAGTGTATATCTGTGTTACTTGGTGTAAGTGTGTGTCTGTGTTACTTGGTAAAACTGTGTGTCTGTGTTCCTGGGTATCATTGTATGTCTTTGTGCCTTGGTGTCAGTGTCTGTCTTTGTTACTTGGTGTAAGTGTGTGTCTGTGTTACTGGGTATCAGTGTCTGTCTTTGTTACTTGGTGTCAAAGTATGTCTGTGTTACTTGCTGTAAGTGTGTGTCTGTGTTACTGGGAGTCAGTGTGTGTCTGTGTTACTTGGTGTAAGTGTGTGTCTTTGTTACTTGGTGTCCGTGTGTGTCTGTGTTACTGGGTGTCAGTGTATGTCTTTGTTACTGGGTGTCAGTGTATGTCTTTGTTACTTTGTGTAAGTGTGTGTCTGTGTTACTGGGTATCATTGTATGTCTTTGTTACTTTGTGTCAGTGTATGTCTGTGTTCCTTGGTGTAAGTGTGTGTCTGTGTTCCTGGGCATCAGTGTATGTCTTTGTGAATTGGTGTCTTTGTATGTCTTTGTTACTGGGTGCCAGTGTGTGTCTTTGTTACTTGGTGTCAGTGTATGTCTTTGTTACTTTTTGTAAGTGTGTGTCTGTGTTACTGGGTATCAGTGTATGTCTTTGTTACTTGGTGTCAGTGTATGTCAAAATACTTGGTGTAAGTTTATGTCTTTGTTACTTGGTGTAATTGTCTATCTTTGTTACTTGGTGTAAGTGTATGTCTTTGTTACTTGGTGTCAGTGTATGTCTTTGTTACTTGTTGTCAGTGTATGTCTGTGTTACTTGGTGTAAGTGTGTGTCTTTGTTACTTGGTGTAAGTGTATGACTTTGTTACTTGGTGTCAGTGCATGTCTTTGTTACTTGGTGTCAGTGTGTTTCTGTGTTACTGGGTATCAGTGTATGTCTTTGTGACTTGGTATCAGTGTATGTCTTTGTTACTGGGTGTCAGTGTGTGTATGTGTTACTGGGTATCTGTGTATGTCTTTGTGACTTGGTATCAGTGTAAGTCTTTGTTACTGGGTATCAGTGTGTGTCTGTGTTCCTGGGTATCAGTGTATGTCTTTGTTACTTGGTGTAAGTGTGTGTCTGTGATACTGGGTATTCAGTGTATGTCTTTGTGACTTGGTGTCAGTGTATGTCTGTGTTACTTGGTGTAAGTGTGTGTCTGTGTATCAGTGTATGGCTTTGTGACTTGGTGTCAGTGTATGTCTTTGTTACTGGGTGTCAGTGTGTGTCTTTGTGACTTGGTGTCAGTGTATGTCTGTGCTACTGGGTATCAGTGTAAGTCTTTGTGACTTGGTGTCAGTTTATGTCTTTGTTACTGGGTGTCAGTGTGTGTCTTTGTTACTTGGTGTAAGTGTGTGTCTGTGTTGTTGGGTGTCAGTGTATGTCTTTGTTACTGGGTGTCAGTGTGTGTCTTTGTGACTTGGTGTCAGTGTATGTCTTTGTTACTTGGTGTAAGTGTTTGTCTGTGTTACTGGGTATCAGTGTATGTCTTTGTTACTTGTTGTCAGTGTATGTCAAAATACTTGGTGTAAGTGTATGTCTTTGTTACTTGGTGTAATTGTCTGTCTTTTTTACTTGGTGTAAGTGTATGTCTTTGTTACTTGGTGTCAGTGTGTGTCTGTGTTACTGGGCATCAGTGTATGTCTTTGTGACTTGGCATCAGTGTATGTCTTTGTGACTTGGTATCAGTGTATGTCTTTGTTACTGGGTGTCGGTGTGTTTCTGTGTTACTTGGTGTCAGTGTATGTCTTTGTTACTGTTTATCAGTGTTTCTCTGTGTTACTGGGTGTCAGTGTGTGTTTGTTTGTGTTACTGGGTGTCAGTGTATGACTTTGTTACTTGGTGTAAGTGTGTGTCTGTGTTACTGGGTATCAGTGTCTGTCTTTGTTACTTGGTGTAAGTGTGTGTCTTTGTTATTGGTGTAATTGTATGTCTTTGTTACTTGGTGTCAGTGTATGTCTGTGTTACTTGGTGTAAGTGTATGTCTTTGTTACTTGCTGTAAGTTTATGTCTTTGTTACTTGGTGTAATTGTCTGTCTTTGTTACTTGGTTTAATTGTATGTCTTTGTTACTTGGTGTCAGTGTATTTCTGTGTTACTTGGTGTCAGTGTATGTCTTTGTTACTTGGTGTAATTGTGTGTCTGTGTTACTTGGTGTAAGTGTGTGTCTGTGTTCCTGGGTATCAGTGTATGTCTTTGTTACTTGGTGTCAGTGTCTGTCTGTGTTACTTGGTGTAAGTGTGTGTCTGTGTTACTGGGTATCAGTGTATGTCTTTGTTACTTGGTGTCAGTGTATGTCTTTGTTACTTGGTGTCGGTGTGTGTCTGTGTTACTGGGTGTCAGTGTATGTCTTTGTTACTGGGTGTCATTGTATGTCTTTGTTACTTGGTGCAAGTGTGTGTCTGTGTTACTGGGTTTCAGTGTCTGTCTTTGTTACTTGGTGTAAGTGTGTGTCTGTGTTACTGGGTATCAGTGTATGTCTTTGTTACTTGGTGTCAGTGTATGTCTGTGTTACTTGGTGTAAGTGTGTGTCTGTGTTACTGGGTATCAGTGTATGTCTTCTTAACTTGGTGTCAGTGTATGTCAAAATACTTGGTGTAAGTTTATGTCTTTGTTACTTGGTGTAATTGTCTGTCTTTGTTACTTGGTGTAAGTGTATGTCTTTGTTACTTGGTGTCAGTGTATGTCTTTGCGACTTGGTGTCAGTGTATGTCTGTGATACTTGGTGTTAGAGTGTGTCTTTGTTACTTGGTGTCAGTGCATGTCTTTGTTACTTCGTGTCAGTGCGTGTCGGTGTTACTGGGTATCAATGTATTTCTTTGTGACTTGGTATCAGTGTATGTCTTTGTTACTGGGTGTCAGTGGGTGTCTGTGTTACTGGGTATCAGTGTATGTCTTTGTGACTTGGTATCAGTGTATGTCTTTGTTAGTGGTTGTCAGTGTGTGTCTGTGTTACTGGGTATCAGTGTATGTCTTTGTGACTTGGTATCAGTGTAAGTCTTTGTTACTGGGTGTCAGTTTGTGTCTGTGTTCCTGGGTATCGGTGTATGTCTTTCTGACTTGGTGTCAGTGTATGTCTTTGTTACTGGGTGTCAGTGTGTGTCTTTGTGACTTGGTGTCAGTGTATATCTTTGTTACTTGGTGTAAGTGTGTGTCTGTGATAATGGGTATTCAGTGTATGTCTTTGTTACTTGGTGTCAGTGTATGTCTGTGTTACTTGGTGTAAGTGTGTGTCTGTGTATCAGTGTATGTCTTTGTGTCTTGGTGTCAGAGTATGTCTTTGTTACTGGGTGTCAGTGTGTGTCTTTGTGACTTGGTGTCAGTGTATGTCTTTGTTATCGGGTGTCAGTGTGTGTCTTTGTTATTTGGTGTAAGTGTGTGTCTGTGTTACTGGGTATCAGTGTATGTCTTTGTAACTTGGTGTCAGTGTATGTCAAAATACTTGGTGTAAGTTTATGTCTTTGTTACTTGGTGTAATTGTCTGTCTTTGTTACTTGGTGTAAGTGTATGTCTTTGTTACTTGGTGTCAGTGTATGTCTGTGTTACTTGGTGTAAGTGTATGTCTTTGTTACTTGGTGTAAGTGTGTGTCTGTGTTACTTGGTAAAACTGTGTGTCTGTGTTCCTGTGTATCATTGTATGTCTTTGTGCCTTGGTGTCAGTGTATGTCTGTGTTACTTGGTGTAAGTGTGTTTCTGTGTTACTGGGTATCAGTGTATGTCTTTGTTACTTGGTGTCAGTGTATATCTGTGTTACTTGGTGTAAGTGTGTGTCTTTGTTACTTGGTGTAATTGTATGTCTTTGTTACTTGGTGTCAGTGTATGTCTTTGTTACTTGGTGTCAGTGTATATCTGTGTTACTTGGTGTAAGTGTGTGTCTGTGTTACTTGGTAAAACTGTGTGTCTGTGTTCCTGGGTATCATTGTATGTCTTTGTGCCTTGGTGTCAGTGTCTGTCTTTGTTACTTGGTGTAAGTGTGTGTCTGTGTTACTGGGTATCAGTGTCTGTCTTTGTTACTTGGTGTCAAAGTATGTCTGTGTTACTTGCTGTAAGTGTGTGTCTGTGTTACTGGGAGTCAGTGTGTGTCTGTGTTACTTGGTGTAAGTGTGTGTCTTTGTTACTTGGTGTCCGTGTGTGTCTGTGTTACTGGGTGTCAGTGTATGTCTTTGTTACTGGGTGTCAGTGTATGTCTTTGTTACTTTGTGTAAGTGTGTGTCTGTGTTACTGGGTATCATTGTATGTCTTTGTTACTTTGTGTCAGTGTATGTCTGTGTTCCTTGGTGTAAGTGTGTGTCTGTGTTCCTGGGCATCAGTGTATGTCTTTGTGAATTGGTGTCTTTGTATGTCTTTGTTACTGGGTGCCAGTGTGTGTCTTTGTTACTTGGTGTCAGTGTATGTCTTTGTTACTTTTTGTAAGTGTGTGTCTGTGTTACTGGGTATCAGTGTATGTCTTTGTTACTTGGTGTCAGTGTATGTCAAAATACTTGGTGTAAGTTTATGTCTTTGTTACTTGGTGTAATTGTCTATCTTTGTTACTTGGTGTAAGTGTATGTCTTTGTTACTTGGTGTCAGTGTATGTCTTTGTTACTTGTTGTCAGTGTATGTCTGTGTTACTTGGTGTAAGTGTGTGTCTTTGTTACTTGGTGTAAGTGTATGACTTTGTTACTTGGTGTCAGTGCATGTCTTTGTTACTTGGTGTCAGTGTGTTTCTGTGTTACTGGGTATCAGTGTATGTCTTTGTGACTTGGTATCAGTGTATGTCTTTGTTACTGGGTGTCAGTGTGTGTATGTGTTACTGGGTATCTGTGTATGTCTTTGTGACTTGGTATCAGTGTAAGTCTTTGTTACTGGGTATCAGTGTGTGTCTGTGTTCCTGGGTATCAGTGTATGTCTTTGTTACTTGGTGTAAGTGTGTGTCTGTGATACTGGGTATTCAGTGTATGTCTTTGTGACTTGGTGTCAGTGTATGTCTGTGTTACTTGGTGTAAGTGTGTGTCTGTGTATCAGTGTATGGCTTTGTGACTTGGTGTCAGTGTATGTCTTTGTTACTGGGTGTCAGTGTGTGTCTTTGTGACTTGGTGTCAGTGTATGTCTGTGCTACTGGGTATCAGTGTAAGTCTTTGTGACTTGGTGTCAGTTTATGTCTTTGTTACTGGGTGTCAGTGTGTGTCTTTGTTACTTGGTGTAAGTGTGTGTCTGTGTTGTTGGGTGTCAGTGTATGTCTTTGTTACTGGGTGTCAGTGTGTGTCTTTGTGACTTGGTGTCAGTGTATGTCTTTGTTACTTGGTGTAAGTGTTTGTCTGTGTTACTGGGTATCAGTGTATGTCTTTGTTACTTGTTGTCAGTGTATGTCAAAATACTTGGTGTAAGTGTATGTCTTTGTTACTTGGTGTAATTGTCTGTCTTTTTTACTTGGTGTAAGTGTATGTCTTTGTTACTTGGTGTCAGTGTGTGTCTGTGTTACTGGGCATCAGTGTATGTCTTTGTGACTTGGCATCAGTGTATGTCTTTGTGACTTGGTATCAGTGTATGTCTTTGTTACTGGGTGTCGGTGTGTTTCTGTGTTACTTGGTGTCAGTGTATGTCTTTGTTACTGTTTATCAGTGTTTCTCTGTGTTACTGGGTGTCAGTGTGTGTTTGTTTGTGTTACTGGGTGTCAGTGTATGACTTTGTTACTTGGTGTAAGTGTGTGTCTGTGTTACTGGGTATCAGTGTCTGTCTTTGTTACTTGGTGTAAGTGTGTGTCTTTGTTATTGGTGTAATTGTATGTCTTTGTTACTTGGTGTCAGTGTATGTCTGTGTTACTTGGTGTAAGTGTATGTCTTTGTTACTTGCTGTAAGTTTATGTCTTTGTTACTTGGTGTAATTGTCTGTCTTTGTTACTTGGTTTAATTGTATGTCTTTGTTACTTGGTGTCAGTGTATTTCTGTGTTACTTGGTGTCAGTGTATGTCTTTGTTACTTGGTGTAATTGTGTGTCTGTGTTACTTGGTGTAAGTGTGTGTCTGTGTTCCTGGGTATCAGTGTATGTCTTTGTTACTTGGTGTCAGTGTCTGTCTGTGTTACTTGGTGTAAGTGTGTGTCTGTGTTACTGGGTATCAGTGTATGTCTTTGTTACTTGGTGTCAGTGTATGTCTTTGTTACTTGGTGTCGGTGTGTGTCTGTGTTACTGGGTGTCAGTGTATGTCTTTGTTACTGGGTGTCATTGTATGTCTTTGTTACTTGGTGCAAGTGTGTGTCTGTGTTACTGGGTTTCAGTGTCTGTCTTTGTTACTTGGTGTAAGTGTGTGTCTGTGTTACTGGGTATCAGTGTATGTCTTTGTTACTTGGTGTCAGTGTATGTCTGTGTTACTTGGTGTAAGTGTGCGTCTGTGTTACTGGGTATCAGTGTATGTCTTTGTGACTTGGTGTCAGTGTATGTCTTTGTTACTGGGTGTCAGTGTGTGTCTTTGTGACTTGGTGTCAGTGCATGCCTTTGTTACTTGGTGTAAGTGTGTGTCTGTGTTACTGGGTATCAGTGTATGTCTTTGTTACTTGGTGTCAGTGTAACTCAAAATACTTGGTGCATGTGTATGTCTTTGTTACTTGGTGTAATTGTCTGTCTTTGTTACTTGGTGTGAGTGCATGTCTTTGTTACTTGGTGTGAGTGTATGTCTTTGTTACTTGGTGTCAGTGTATGTCTGTGTTACTTGGTGCAAGTGTGTGTCTTTTTTACTTGGTGTAAGTGTATGTCTTTGTTACTTGGTGTCAGTGCATGTCTTTGCTACTTGGTGTCACTGTGTGTCTGTGTTACTGGGTATCAGTGCATGTCTTTGTGACTTGGTATCAGTGTATGTCTTTGTTTCTGGGGGTCAGTGTGTGTCTGTGTTACTGGATATCAGTGTAAGTCTTTGTTACTGGGTGTCAGTTTGTGTCTGTGTTACTGGGTATCAGTGTATGTCTTTGTGACATGGTGTCAGTGTATGTCTTTGTTACTGGGTGTCAGTGTGTGTCTTTGTGACTTGGTGTCAGTGTTTGTCTTTGTTACTTGGTGTAAGTGTGTGTCTGTGATACTGGGTATTCAGTGTACGTCTTTGTTACTTGGTGTCAGTGTATGTCTGTGTTACTTGGTGTAAGTGTGTGTCTGTGCATCAGTGTATGTCTTTGTGTCTTGGTGTCAGTGTATGTCTTTGTTACTGGGTGTCAGTGTGTGTCTTTGTGACTTGGTGTCAGTGTATGTCTTTGTTATCGGGTGTCAGTGTGTGTCTTTGTTAATTGGTGTAAGTGTGTGTCTGTGTTATTGGGTATCAGTGTATGTCTTTGTTACTTGGTGTCAGTGTATGTCTGTGTTACTTGGTGTAAGTGTGCGTCTGTGTTACTGGGTATCAGTGTATGTCTTTGTGACTTGGTGTCAGTGTATGTCTTTGTTACTGGGTGTCAGTGTGTGTCTTTGTGACTTGGTGTCAGTGCATGCCTTTGTTACTTGGTGTAAGTGTGTGTCTGTGTTACTGGGTATCAGTGTATGTCTTTGTTACTTGGTGTCAGTGTAACTCAAAATACTTGGTGCATGTGTATGTCTTTGTTACTTGGTGTAATTGTCTGTCTTTGTTACTTGGTGTGAGTGCATGTCTTTGTTACTTGGTGTGAGTGTATGTCTTTGTTACTTGGTGTCAGTGTATGTCTGTGTTACTTGGTGCAAGTGTGTGTCTTTTTTACTTGGTGTAAGTGTATGTCTTTGTTACTTGGTGTCAGTGCATGTCTTTGCTACTTGGTGTCACTGTGTGTCTGTGTTACTGGGTATCAGTGCATGTCTTTGTGACTTGGTATCAGTGTATGTCTTTGTTTCTGGGGGTCAGTGTGTGTCTGTGTTACTGGATATCAGTGTAAGTCTTTGTTACTGGGTGTCAGTTTGTGTCTGTGTTACTGGGTATCAGTGTATGTCTTTGTGACATGGTGTCAGTGTATGTCTTTGTTACTGGGTGTCAGTGTGTGTCTTTGTGACTTGGTGTCAGTGTTTGTCTTTGTTACTTGGTGTAAGTGTGTGTCTGTGATACTGGGTATTCAGTGTACGTCTTTGTTACTTGGTGTCAGTGTATGTCTGTGTTACTTGGTGTAAGTGTGTGTCTGTGCATCAGTGTATGTCTTTGTGTCTTGGTGTCAGTGTATGTCTTTGTTACTGGGTGTCAGTGTGTGTCTTTGTGACTTGGTGTCAGTGTATGTCTTTGTTAATTGGTGTAAGTGTGTGTCTGTGTTATTGGGTATCAGTGTATGTCTTTGTGACTTGGTGTCAGTGTATGTCTTTGTTACTGGGTGTCAGTGTGTGTCTTTGTGACTTGGTGTCAGTGTATGTCTTCGTTACTTGGTGTAAGTGTGTGTCTGTGTTACTGGGTATCAGTGTATGTCTTTGTTACTTGGTGTCAGTGCATGTCAAAATACTTGGTGTAAGCGTATGTCTTTGTTACTTGGTGTCATTGTCTGTCTTTGTTACTTGGTGTAAGTGTATGTCTTTGTTACTTGGTGTCAGTGTATGTCTTTGTTACTGGGTATCAGTGTATGTCTCTGTGACTTGGCATCGGTGTATGTCTTTGTGACTTGGTATCAGTGTCTGTCTTTGTTACTGGGTGTCGGTGTGTGTCTGCGTTACTTGGTGTCAATGTATGTCTTTGTTACTGATTATCAGTGTTTCTCTGTGTTACTGGGTGTCAGTGTGTGTTTGTTTGTGTTACTGGGTGTCAGTGTATGTATTTGTTACTTGGTGTAAGTGTGTGTCTGTGTTACTGGGTATCAGTGTCAGTCTTTGTCACTTGGTGCAAGTGTGTGTCTTTGTTATTGGTGTAATTGTATGTCTTTGTTACTTGGTGTCAGTGTATGTCTTCGTTACTTGGTGTAAGTCTGTGTCTGTGTTACTGGGTATCAGTGTATGTCTTTGTTACTTGGTGTCAGTGCATGTCAAAATACTTGGTGTAAGCGTATGTCTTTGTTACTTGGTGTCATTGTCTGTCTTTGTTACTTGGTGTAAGTGTATGTCTTTGTTACTTGGTGTCAGTGTATGGCTTTGTTACTTGGTGTCAGTGTGTGTCTGTGTTACTGGGTATCAGTGTATGTCTCTGTGACTTGACATCGGTGTATGTCTTTGTGACTTGGTATCAGTGTCTGTCTTTGTTACTGGGTGTCGGTGTGTGTCTGCGTTACTTGGTGTCAATGTATGTCTTTGTTACTGATTATCAGTGTTTCTCTGTGTTACTGGATGTCAGTGTGTGTTTGTTTGTGTTACTGGGTGTCAGTGTATGTATTTGTTACTTGGTGTAAGTGTGTGTCTGTGTTACTGGGTATCAGTGTCAGTCTTTGTCACTTGGTGCAAGTGTGTGTCTTTGTTATTGGTGTAATTGTATGTCTTTGTTACTTGGTGTCAGTGTATGTCTGTGTTACTTGGTGTAAGTGTATGTCTTTGTTACTTGGTGTAAGTGTGTGTCTGTGTTACTTGGTAAAACTGTGTGTCTGTGTTCCTGGGTATCATTGTAAAGCTTTGTTCCTTGGTGTCAGTGTATGTCTGTGTTACTTGGTGTAAGTGTGTGTCTGTATTACTGGGTATCAGTGTATGTCTTTGTTACTTGGTGTCAGTGTATATCTGTGTTACTTGGTGTAAGTGTGTGTCTTTGTTACTTGGTGTAATTGTATGTCTTTGTTACTTGGTGTCAGTGTATGTCTGTGTTACTTGGTGTCAGTGTATGTCTTTGTTACTTGGTGTAAGTGTGTGTCTGTGTTACTTGGTGCAAGTGTGTGTCTGTGTTGCTGGGTATCAGTGTATGTCTTTGCTACTTGGTGTCCGTGTGTGTCTGTGTTACTTGGTGCAAGTGTGTGTCTGTGTTACTGGGCATTAGTGTCTGTCTTTGTTACTTGGTGTAAGTGGGTGTCTGTGTTACTGGGTATCAGTGTATGTCTTTGTTACTTGGTGTCAGTGTTTGTCTGTGTTACTTGGTGTAAGTGTGTGTCTGTGTTACTGGGTATCAGTGTCTGTCTTTGTTACTTGGTGTCAATGTATGTCTGTGTTACTTGCTGTAAGTGTGTGTCTGTGTTACTGGGAGTCAGTGTGTGTCTGTGTTACTTGGTGTAAGTGTGTGTCTTTGTTACTTGGTGTCCGTGTGTGTCTGTGTTACTGGGTGTCAGTGTATGTCTTTGTTACTGGGTGTCAGTGTATGTCTTTGTTACTTGGTGTAACTGAGTGTCTGTGTTACTGGGTATCAGTGTCTGTCTTTGTTACTTAGTGTAAGTGTGTGTCTGTGTTACTGGGAATCATTGTATGTCTTTGTTACTTTGTGTCAGTGCATGTCTGTGTTACTTGGTGTAAGTGTGTGTCTGTGTTACTGGGCATCAGTGTATGTCTTTGTGAATTGGTGTCAGTGTATGTCTTTGTTACTGGGTGCCAGTGTGTGTCTTTGTGACTTGGTGTCAGTGTATGTCTTTGTTACTTGGTGTAAGTGTGTGTCTGTGTTACTGGGTATCAGTGTATGTCTTTGTTACTTGGTGTCAGTGTATGTCAAAATACTTGGTGTAAGTTTATGTCTTTGTTACTTGGTGTAATTGTCTGTCTTTGTTACTTGGTGTAAGTGTATGCCTTTGTTATTGGTGTCAGTGTATGTCTTTGTTACTTGTTGTCAGTATATGTCTCTGTTACTTGGTGTAAGTGTGTGTCTTTGTTACTTGGTGTAAGTGTATGACTTTGTTACTTGGTGTCAGTGCATGTCTTTCTTACTTGGTGTCAGTGTGTGTCTGTGTTACTGGGTATCAGTGTATGTCTTTGTGACTTGGTTTCAGTGTATGTCTTTGATACTGGGTGTCAGTGTGTTTCTGTGTTACTGGGTATCAGTGTATGTCTTTGTGACTTGGTATCAGTGTAAGTCTTTGTTACTTGGTGTCAGTGTGTGTCTGTGTTACTGGGTATCAGTGTATGTCTTTGTGACTTGGTATCAGTGTAAGTCTTTGTTACTGGGTATCAGTGTGTGTCTGTGTTCCTGGGTATCAGTGTATGTCTTTGTGACTTGGTGTCAGTGTACGTCTTTGTTACTGGGTGTCAGTGTGTGTCTTTGTGACTTGGTGTCAGTGTATGTCTTTGTTACTTGGTGTAAGTGTGTGTCTGCGATACTGGGTATTCAGTGTATGTCTTTGTGACTTGGTGTCAGTGTATGTCTGTGTTACTTGGTGTAAGTGTGTGTCTGTGTATCAGTGTATGGCTTTGTGACTTGGTGTCAGTGTATGTCTTTGTTACTGGGTGTCAGTGTGTGTCTTTGTGACTTGGTGTCAGTGTATGTCTGTTCGACTGTGTATCAGTGTATGTCTTTGTGACTTGGTGTCAGTTTATGTCTTTGTTACTGGGTGTCAGTGTGTGTCTTTGTTACTTGGTGTAAGTGTGTGTCTGTGTTGTTGGGTGTCAGTGTATGTCTTTGTTACTGGGTGTCAGTGTGTGTCTTTGTGACTTGGTGTCAGTGTATGTCTTTGTTACTTGGTGTAACTGTTTGTCTGTGTTACTGGGTATCAGTGTATGTCTTTGTTACTTGGTGTCAGTGTATGCCAAAATACTTGGTGTAAGTGTATGTCTTTGTTACTTGGTGTAATTGTCTGTCTTTTTTACTTGGTGTAAGTGTATGTCTTTGTTATTTGTTGTCAGTGTGTGTCTGTGTTACTGGGCATCAGTGTATGTCTTTGTGACTTGGCATCAGTGTATGTCTTTGTGACTTGGTATCAGTGTATGTCTTTGTTACTGGGTGTCGGTGTGTTTCTGTGTTACTTGGTGTCAGTGTATGTCTTTGTTACTGTTTATCAGTGTTTCTCTGTGTTACTGGGTGTCAGTGTGTGTTTGTTTGTGTTACTGGGTGTCAGTGTATGACTTTGTTACTTGGTGTAAGTGTGTGTCTGTGTTACTGGGTATCAGTGTCTGTCTTTGTTACTTGGTGTAAGTGTGTGTCTTTGTTATTGGTGTAATTGTATGTCTTTGTTACTTGGTGTCAGTGTATGTCTGTGTTACTTGGTGTAAGTGTATGTCTTTGTTACTTGGTGTAAGTCTATGTCTTTGTTACTTGGTGTAATTGTCTGTCTTTGTTACTTGGTGTAATTGTATGTCTTTGTTACTTGGTGTCAGTGTATTTCTGTGTTACTTGGTGTCAGTGTATGTCTTTGTTACTTGGTGTAATTGTGTGTCTGTGTTACTTGGTGTAAGTGTGTGTCTGTGTTACTGGGTATCAGTGTATGTCTTTGTTACTTGGTGTCAGTGTATGTCTTTGTTACTTGGTGTCGGTGTGTGTCTGTGTTACTGGGTGTCAGTGTATGTCTTTGTTACTGGGTGTCATTGTATGTCTTTGTTACTTGGTGCAAATGTGTGTCTGTGTTACTGGGTTTCAGTGTCTGTCTTTGTTACTTGGTGTAAGTGTGTGTCTGTGTTACTGGGTATCAGTGTATGTCTTTGTTACTTGGTGTCAGTGTATGTCTGTGTTACTTGGTGTAAGTGTGCGTCTGTGTTACTGGGTATCAGTGTATGTCTTTGTGACTTGGTGTCAGTGTATGTCTTTGTTACTGGGTGTCAGTGTGTGTCTTTGTGACTTAGTGTCAGTGTATGCCTTTGTTACTTGGTGTAAGTGTGTGTCTGTGTTACTGGGTATCAGTGTATGTCTTTGTTACTTGGTGTCAGTGTAACTCAAAATACTTGGTGTATGTGTATGTCTTTGTTCCTTGGTGTAATTGTCTGTCTTTGTTACTTGGTGTGAGTGTATGTCTTTGTTACTTGGTGTCAGTGTATCTCTTTGTTACTTGGTGTCAGTGTATGTCTGTGTTACTTGGTGCAAGTGTGTGTCTTTTTTACTTGGTGTAAGTGTATGTCTTTGTTACTTGGTGTCAGTGCATGTCTTTGCTACTTGGTGTCACTGTGTGACTGTGTTACTGGGTATCAGTGCATGTCTTTGTGACTTGGTATCAGTGTATGTCTTTGTTTCTGGGGGTCAGTGTGTGTCTGTGTTACTGGATATCAGTGTATGTCTTTGTGACTTGGTATCAGTGTATGTCTTTGCTACTGGGTGTCAGTGTGTGTCTGTGTTCCTGGGTATCAGTGTATGTCTTTGTGACTTGGTGTCAGTGTATGTCTTTGTTACTGAGTGTCAGTGTGTGTCTTTGTGACTTGGTGTCAGTGTATGTCTTTGTTACTTGGTGTAATTGTCTGTCTTTGTTACTTGGTGTGAGTGTATGGCTTTGTTACTTGGTGTAAGTGTATCTCTTTGTTACTTGGTGTCAGTGTATGTCTGTGTTACTTGGTGCAAGTGTGGGTCTTTTTTACTTGGTGTAAGTGTATGTCTTTGTTACTTGGTGTCAGTGCATGTCTTTGCTACTTGGTGTCACTGTGTGACTGTGTTACTGGGTATCAGTGCATGTCTTTGTGACTTGGTATCAGTGTATGTCATTGTTTCTGGGGGTCAGTGTGTGTCTGTGTTACTGGATATCAGTGTACGTCTTTGTGACTTGGTGTCAGTGTAGGTCTGTGTTACTCGGTGTCAGTGTGTTTGTTTGTGTTCCTGGGTGTCAGTGTGTGTCTGTGTTACTTGGTGTAAGTGTGTGTCTTTGTTACTTGGTGTCCGTGTGTGTCTGTGTTACTGGGTGTCAGTGTATGTCTTTATTACTGAGTGTCAGTGTATGTCTTTGTGACTTGGTGTCAGTGTATGTCTGTGTTACTGGGTGTCAGAGTATGTCTTTGTTACTGGGTGTCAGTGTATGTCTTTGTTACTTGGTGTAAGTGTGTGTCTGTGTTGCTGGGTATCAGTGTATGTCTTTGTTACTTGGTGTAAGTGTGTGTCTGTGTTGCTGGGTATCAGTGTCTGTCTTTGTTAGTTGGTGTAAGTGTCTGTCTTTGTTACTTGGTGTAATTGTCTGTCTTTGTTACTTGGTGTCAGTGTAGGTCTGTGTTACTTGGTGTCAGTGTGTTTGTTTGTGTTCCTGGGTGTCAGGGTGTGTCTGTGTTACTTGGTGTAAGTGTGTGTCTTTGTTACTTGGTGTCCGTGTGTGTCTGTGTTACTGGGTGTCAGTGTATGTCTTTGTTACTGAGTGTCAGTGTATGTCTTTGTGACTTGGTGTCAGTGTATGTCTGTGTTACTGGGTGTCAGTGTATGTCTTTGTTACTGGGTGTCAGTGTATGTCTTTGTTACTTGGTGTAAGTGTGTGTCTGTGTTACTGGGTATCAGTGCATGTCTTTGTTACTGGGTGTCAGTGTATGTCTTTGTACTTGGTGTCAGTGTGTGTCTGTGTTACTGGGATTCATTGTCTGTCTTTGTTACTTGGTGTAAGTGTGTGTCTGTGTTACTGGGTATCTGTGCATGTCTTTGTTACTTGGTGTCAGTGTATGTCTGTGTTACTTGGTGTAAGTGTGTCTGTGTTACTGGGTATCAGTGTATGTCTTTGTGACTTGGTATCAGTGTATGTCTTTTGTTACTGGAAGTCAGTGTGTGTCTTTGTGACTTGGTGTCAGTGTATGTCTTTGTTACTTTGTGTAAGTGTGTGTCAGTGTTACTGGGTTTCAGTGTATGTCTTTGTTACTTGGTGTCAGTGTATGTCAAAATACTTGGTGTAAGTGTATGTCTTTGTTACTTGGTGTAATTGTCTGTCTTTGTTACTTGGTGTCAGTGTATGTCTGTGTTACTTGGTGGATGTGTGTGTCATTGTTACTTGGTGTAAGTGTATGTCTTTGTTACTTGGTGTCAGTGTATGTCTGTGTTACTTGGTGTCAGTGTGTTTGTTTGTGTTCCTGGGTGTCAGTGTGTGTCGTGTTACTTGGTGTAAGTGTGTGTCTTTGTTACTTGGTGTCCGTGTGTGTCTGTGTTACTGGGTGTCAGTGTATGTCTTTGTTACTGGGTGTCAGTGTATGTCTTTGTGACTTGGTGTCAGCGTATGTCTGTGTTACTGGGTGTCAGTGTATGTCTTTGTTACTGGGTGTCAGTGTATGTCTTTGTTACTTGGTGTAAGTGTGTGTCTGTGTTACTGGGTATCAGTGTCTGTCTTTGTTACTTGAAGTAAGTGTGTGTCTGTGTTACTGGGTATCAGTGCATGTCTTTGTTACTGGGTGTCAGTCTATGTCTTTGTTACTTGGTGTAAGTGTGTGTCTGTATTACTGGGTATCATTGTCTGTCTTTGTTACTTGGTGTAAGTGTGTGTCTGTGTTACTGGGTATCTGTGCATGTCTTTGTTACTTGGTGTCAGTGTATGTCTTTGTTACTGGAGTCAGTGTGTGTCTTTGTGACTTGGTGTCAGTGTATGTCTTTGTTACTTGGTGTAAGTGTGTGTCTGTGTTACTGGGTATCTTTGTCTGTCTTTGTTAATTGGTGTAAGTGTGTGTCTGTGTTACTGGGTATCTGTTCATGTCTTTGTTACTTGGTGTCAGTGTATGTTTGTGTTACTTGGTGTAAGTGTGTGTCTGTGTTACTCGGTATCAGTGTATGTCTTTGTGACTTTTTGTCAGTGTATGTCTTTTGTTACTGGGAGTCAGTGTGTGTCTTTGTGACTTGGTGTCAGTGTATGTCTTTGTTACGTTGTGTAAGTGTGTGTCTGTGTTACTGGGTTTCAGTGTATGTCTTTGTTACTTGGTGTCAGTGTATGCCAAAAACGTGGTGTAAGTGTATGTCTTTGTTACTTGGTGTAATTGTCTGTCTTTGTTACTTGGTGTCAGTGTATGTCTGTGTTACTTGGTGGAAGTGTGTGTCATTGTTACTTGGTGTAAGTGTATGTCTTTGTTACTTGGTGTCAGTGTATGTCTGTGTTACTTGGTGTCAGTGTGTTTGTTTGTGTTCCTGGGTGTCAGTGTGTGTCGTGTTACTTGGTGTAAGTGTGTGTCTTTGTTACTTGGTGTCCGTGTGTGTCTGTGTTACTGGGTGTCAGTGTATGTCTTTGTTACTGGGTGTCAGTGTATGTCTTTGTGACTTGGTGTAAGTGTGTGTCTGTGTTACTGGGTATCAGTGTCTGTCTTTGTTACTTGGTGTAAGTGTGTGTCTGTGTTACTGGGTATCAGTGCATGTCTTTGTTACTGGGTGTCAGTCTATGTCTTTGTTACTTGGTGTAAGTGTGTGTCTGTATTACTGGGTATCATTGTCTGTCTTTGTTACTTGGTGTAAGTGTGTGTCTGTGTTACTGGGTATCTGTGCATGTCTTTGTTACTTGGTGTCAGTGTATGTCTGTGTTACCTGGTGTAAGGGTGTGTCTGTGTTACTGGGTATCAGTGTATGTCTTTGTGACTTGGTGTCAGTGTATGTCTTTGTTACTGGGAGTCAGTGTGTGTCTTTGTGACTTGGTGTCAGTGTATCACTTTGTTACTTGTTGTCAGGGTGAGTGTGTGTTACTGGGCATCAGTGTATGTCTTTGTGACTTGGTATCAGTGTATGTCTTTGTTGCTGGGTGTCAGTGTATGTCTTTGTTACTTGGTGTAAGTGTGTGTCTGTGTTACTGGGTATCATTGTCTGTCTTTGTTACTTGGTGTAAGTGTGTGTCTGTGTTACTGGGTATCTGTGCATGTCTTTGTTACTTGGTGTCAGTGTATGTTTGTGTTACTTGGTGTAAGTGTGTGTCTGTGTTACTGGGTATCAGTGTATGTCTTTGTGACTTGGTGTCAGTGTATGTCTTTTGTTACTGGGAGTCAGTGTGTGTCTTTGTGACTTGGTGTCAGTGTATGTCTTTGTTACTTTGTGTAAGTGTGTGTCTGTGTTACTGGGTTTCAGTGTATGTCTTTGTTACTTGGTGTCAGTGTATGTCAAAATACTTGGTGTAAGTGTATGTCTTTGTTACTTGTTGTAATTGACTGTCTTTGTTACTTGGTGTCAGTGTATGTCTGTGTTACTTGGTGGAAGTGTGTGTCTGTGTTACTGGGTATCATTGTCTGTCTTTGTTACTTGGTGTAAGTGTGTGTCTGTGTTACTGGGTATCATGTGTATGTCTTTGTGACTTGGTGTCAGTGTATGTCTTTTGTTACTGGGAGTCACTGTGTGTCTTTGTGACTTGGTGTCAGTGTATGTCTTTGTTACTTTGTGTAAGTGTGTGTCTGTGTTACTGGGTTTCAGTGTATGTCTTTGTTACTTGGTGTCAGCGTATGTCAAAATACTTGGTGTAAGTGTATGTCTTTGTTACTGGGTGTAAATGTCTGTCTTTGTTACTTGGTGTCAGTGTATGTCTTTGTTACTTGGAGTAAGTGTGTGTCTGTGTTACTGGGTATCATTGTCTGTCTTTGTTACTTGGTGTAAGTGTGTGTCTGTGTTACTGGGTATCTGTGCATGTCTTTGTTACTTGGTGTCAGTGTATGTCTTTTGTTACTGGGAGTCAGTGTGTGTCTTTGTGACTTGGTGTCAGTGTATGTATTTGTTACTTTGTGTAAGTGTGTGTCTGTGTTACTGGGTTTCAGTGTATGTCTTTGTTACTTGGTGTCAGTGTATGTCAAAATACTTGGTGGAAGTGTATGTCTTTGTTCCTTGGTGTAATTGTCTGTCTTTGTTACTTGGTGTCAGTGTATGTCTGTGTTACTTGGTGGAAGTGTGTGTCATTGTTACTTGGTGTAAGTGTATGTCTTTGTTACTTGGTGTCAGTGTATGTCTGTGTTACTTGGTGTCAGTGTGTTTGTTTGTGTTCCTGGGTGTAAGTGTGTGTCTTTGTTACTTGGTGTCCGTGTGTGTCTTTGTTACTGGGTGTCAGAGTATGTCTTTGAGACTTGGTGTCAGTGTATGTCTGTGTACTGGGTGTCAGTGTATGTCTTTGTTACTGGGTGTCAGTGTATGTCTTTGTTACTTGGTGTAAGTGTATGTCTGTGTTACTGGGTATCAGTGTCTGTCTTTGTTACTTGGTGTAAGTGTGTGTCTGTGTTACTGGGTATCAGTGCATGTCTTTGTTACTGGTTGTCAGTCTATGTCTTTGTTACTTGGTGTAAGTGTGTGTCTGTATTACTGGGTATCATTGTCTGTCTTTCTTACTTGGTGTAAGTGTGTGTCTGTGTTACTGGGTATCTGTGCACGTCTTTGTTACTTGGTGTCAGTGTATGTCTGTGTTACTTGGTGTAAGTGTGTGTCTGTGTTACTGGGTATCAGTGTAAGTCTTTGTGACTTGGTGTCAGTGTATGTCTTTGTTACTGGGAGTCAGTGTGTGTCTTTGTGACTTGGTGTCAGTGTATATCTTTGTTAATTGGTGTAAGTGTGTGTCTGTGTTACTGGGTTTCAGTGTATGTCTTTGTTACTTGGTGTCAGTGTATGTCAAAATACTTGGTGTAAGTGTATGTCTTTGTTACTTGGTGGAATTGTCTGTCTTTGTTACTTGGTGTCAGTGTATGTCTGTGTTACTTGGTGTAAGTGTGTGTCATTGTTACTTAGTGTCAGTGTATGTCTTTGTTACTTGGTGTCAGTGTATGTCTGTGTTACTTGGTGTAAATGTGTTTGTTTGTGTTACTGGGTCTCAGTGTGTGTCTGTGTTAATTGGTGTAAGTGTGTGTCTTGGTTACTTGGTGTCCGTGTGTGTCTGTGTTACTGGGTGTCAGTGTATGTCTTTGTTACTGGGTGTCAGTGTAAGTCTTTGTTACTTGGTGTAAGTGTGTATCTGTGTTACTGGGTATCATTGTCTGTCTTTGTGACTTGGTGTCAGTGTTTGTCTTTTGTTACTGGGAGTCAGTGTGTGTCTTTCTGACTTGGTGTCAGTGTATGTCTTTGTTACTTGGTGTAAGTGTGTGTCTGTGTTACTGTGTTTCAGTGTATGTCTTTGTTACTTGGTGTCAGTGTATGTCAAAATACTTGGTGTAAGTGTATGTCTTTGTTACTTGGTGTAATTGTCTGTCTTTGTTACTTGGTGTCAGTGTAGGTCTGTGTTACTTGGTGTCAGTGTGTTTGTTTGTGTTCCTGGGTGTCAGTGTGTGTCTGTGTTACTTGGTGTAAGTGTGTGTCTTTGTTACTTGGTGTCCGTGTGTGTCTGTGTTACTGGGTGTCAGTGTATGTCTTTGTTACTGAGTGTCAGTGTATGTCTTTGTGACTTGGTGTCAGTGTATGTCTGTGTTACTGGGTGTCAGTGTATGTCTTTGTTACTGGGTGTCAGTGTATGTCTTTGTTACTTGGTGTAAGTGTGTGTCTGTGTTACTGGGTATCAGTGCATGTCTTTGTTACTGGGTGTCAGTGTATGTCTTTGTTACTTGGTGTAAGTGTGTGTCTGTGTTACTGGGTATCATTGTCTGTCTTTGTTACTTGGTGTAAGTGTGTGTCTGTGTTACTGGGTATCTGTGCATGTCTTTGTTACTTATTGTCAGTGTATGTCTGTGTTACTTGGTGTAAGTGTGTCTGTGTTACTGGGTATCAGTGTATGTCTTTGTGACTTGGTGTCAGTGTATGTCTTTTGTTACTGGGAGTCAGTGTGTGTCTTTGTGACTTGGTGTCAGTGTATGTCTTTGTTACTTTGTGTAAGTGTGTGTCTGTGTTACTGGGTTTCAGTGTATGTCTTTGTTACTTGGTGTCAGTGTATGTCAAAATACTTGGTGTAATTGTATGTCTTTGTTACTTGGTGTAATTGTCTGTCTTTGTTACTTGGTGTCAGTGTATGTCTGTGTTACTTGGTGGAAGTGTGTGTCATTGTTACTTTGTGTAAGTGTATGTCTTTGTTACTTGGTGTCAGTGTATGTCTGTGTTACTTGGTGTCAGTGTGTTTGTTTGTGTTCCTGGGTGACAGTGTGTGTCGTGTTACTTGGTGTAAGTGTGTGTCTTTGTTACTTGGTGTCCGTGTGTGTCTGTGTTACTGGGTGTCAGTGTATGTCTTTGTTACTGGGTGTCAGTGTATGTCTTTGTTACTTGGTGTAAGTGTGTGTCTTTGTTACTGGGTATCAGTGTCTGTCTTTGTTACTTGGTGTAAGTGTGTGTCTGTGTTACTGGGTATCAGTGCATGTCTTTGTTACTGGGTGTCAGTCTATGTCTTTGTGACTTGGTGTAAGTGTGTGGCTGTATTACTGGGTATCATTGTCTGTCTTTGTTACTTGGTGTAAGTGTGTGTCTGTGTTACTGGGTATCGGTGCATGTCTTTGTTACTTGGTGTCAGTGTATGTCTGTGTTACCAGGTGTAAGTGTGTGTCTGTGTTACTGGGTATCAGTGTATGTCTTTGTGACTTGGTGTCAGTGTATGTCTTTGTTACTGGGAGTCAGTGTGTGTCTTTGTGACTTGGTGTCAGTGTATGGCTTTGTTACTTGGTGTAAGTGTGTGTCTGTGTTACTGGGTTTCAGTGTATGTCTTTGTTACTTGGTGTCAGTGTATGTCAAAATACTTGGTGTAAGTGTATGTCTTTGTTACTTGGTGGAATTGTCTGTCTTTGTTACTTGGTGTCAGTGTATGTCTGTGTTACTTGGTCTAAGTGTGTGTCATTGTTACTTAGTGTAAGTGTATGTCTTTGTTACTTGGTGTCAGTGTATGTCTGTGTTACTTGGTGTAATTGTGTGTCTGTGTTACTGGGTATCAGTGTATGTCTTTGTGACTTGGTGTCTGTGTATGTCTTTTGTTACTGGGAGTCAGTGTGTGTCTTTCTGACTTGGTGTCAGTGTATGTCTTTGTTACTTGGTGTAAGTGTGTGTCTGTGTTACTGGGTTTCAGTGTATGTCTTTGTTACTTGGTGTCAGTGTATGTCAAAATACTTGGTGTCAGTGTATGTCTGTGTTACTTGGTGTCAGTGTGTTTGTTTGTGTTACTGGGTCTCAGTGTGTGTCTGTATTCATTGGTGTAAGTGTGTGTGTTGGTTACTTGGTGTCCGTGTGTGTCTGTGTTACTGGGTGTCAGTGTATGTCTTTGTGACTGGGTGACAGTGTATGCCTTTGTTACTTGGTGTAAGTGTGTATCTGTGTTACTGGGTATCATTGTCTGTCTTAGTTACTTGGTGTAAGTGTGTGTCTGTGTTACTGGGTATCAGTGCATGTCTTTGTTACTTGGTGTCAGTGTATGTCTGTGTTACTTGGTGTCAGTGTGTTTGTTTGTGTTACTGGGTCTCAGTGTGTGTCTGTGTTAATTGGTGTAAGTGTGTGTCTTGGTTACTTGGTGTCCGTGTGTGTCTGTGTTACTGGGTGTCAGTGTATGTCTTTGTGACTGGGTGACAGTGTATGTCTTTGTTACTTGGTGTAAGTGTGTATCTGTGTTACTGGGTATCAGTGCATGTCTTTGTTACTTGGTGTCAGTGTATGTCTGTATTACTAATTGCAAGTGTGTGTCTGTGTTACTGGGTATCAGTGTATGTCTTTGTGACTTGGTGTCAGTGGATGTCTTTGTTACTGGGTGTCAGTGTGTGTCTTTGTGACTTGGTGTCAGTGTATGTCTTTCTTACTTTGTGTAAGTGTGTGTCTGTGTTACTGGGTATCAGTGTATGTCTTTGTTACTTGGTGTCAGTGTATGTCAAAATACTTGGTGCAAGTGTATGTCTTTGTTACTTGGTATAATTGTCTGTCTTTGTTACTTGGTGTCAGTGTATGTCTGTGTTACTTGGTGTAAGTGTGTGTCTTTGTTACTTGGTGTAAGTGTTTGTCTTTGTTACTTGGTGTCAGTGCATGTCTTTGTTACATGGTGTCAGTGTGTGTCTGTGTTACTGGGCATCAGGGAATGTCTTTGTGACTTGGTATCAGTGTATGTCTTTGTGACTTGGTGTCAGTGTATGTCTTTGTTAATTGGTGTAAGTGTGTGTCTGTGTTACTGGGTTTCAGTGTATGTCTTTGTTACTTGGTGTCAGTGTATGTCAAAATACTTGGTGTAAGTGTATGTCTTTGTTAATTGGTGGAATTGTCTGTCTTTGTTACTTGGTGTCAGTGTATGTCTGTGTTACTTGGTGTAAGTGTGTGTCATTGTTACTTATTGTAAGTGTATGTCTTTGTTACTTGGTGTCAGTGCATGTCTGTGTTACTTGGTGTAAATGTGTTTGTTTGTGTTACTGGGTCTCAGTGTGTGTCTGTGTTAATTGGTGTAAGTGTGTGTCTTGGTTACTTGGTGTCCGTGTGTGTCTGTGTTTCTGGGTGTCAGTGTATGTCTTTGTTACTGGGTGTCAGTGTATGTCTTTGTTACTTGGTGTAAGTGTGTATCTGTGTTACTGGGTATCATTGTCTGTCTTTGTGACTTGGTGTCAGTGTATGTCTTTGTTACTTGGTGTAAGTGTGTGTCTGTGTTACTGTGTTTCAGTGTATGTCTTTGTTACTTGGTGTCAGTGTATGTCAAAATACTTGGTGTAAGTGTATGTCTTTGTTACTTGGTGTAATTGGCTGTCTTTGTTACTTGGTTTCAGTGTAGGTCTGTGTTACTTGGTGTCAGTGTGTTTGTTTGTGTTCCTGGGTGTCAGTGTGTGTCTGTGTTACTTGGTGTAAGTGTGTGTCTTTGTTACTTGGTGTCCGTGTGTGTCTGTGTTACTGGGTGTCAGTGTATGTCTTTGTTACTGAGTGTCAGTGTATGTCTTTGTGACTTGGTGTCAGTGTATGTCTGTGTTACTGGGTGTCAGTGTATGTCTTTGTTACTGGGTGTCAGTGTATGTCTTTGTTACTTGGTGTAAGTGTGTGTCTGTGTTACTGGGTATCAGTGCATGTCTTTGTTACTGGGTGTCAGTGTATGTCTTTGTTACTTGGTGTAAGTGTGTGTCTGTGTTACTGGGTATCATTGTCTGTCTTTGTTACTTGGTGTAAGTGTGTGTCTGTGTTACTGGGTATCTGTGCATGTCTTTGTTACTTGGTGTCAGTGTATGTCTGTGTTACTTGGTGTAAGTGTGTCTGTGTTACTGGGTATCAGTGTATGTCTTTGTGACTTGGTGTCAGTGTATGTCTTTTGTTACTGGGAGTCAGTGTGTGTCTTTGTGACTTGGTGTCAGTGTATGTCTTTGTTACTTTGTGTAAGTGTGTGTCTGTGTTACTGGGTTTCAGTGTATGTCTTTGTTACTTGGTGTCAGTGTATGTCAAAATACTTGGTGTAATTGTATGTCTTTGTTACTTGGTGTAATTGTCTGTCTTTGTTACTTGGTGTCAGTGTATGTCTGTGTTACTTGGTGAAAGTGTGTGTCATTGTTACTTGGTGTAAGTGTATGTCTTTGTTACTTGGTGTCAGTGTATGTCTGTGTTACTTGGTGTCAGTGTGTTTGTTTGTGTTCCTGGGTGTCAGTGTGTGTCGTGTTACTTGGTGTAAGTGTGTGTCTTTGTTACTTGGTGTCCGTGTGTGTCTGTGTTACTGGGTGTCAGTGTATGTCTTTGTTACTGGGTGTCAGTGTATGTCTTTGTTACTTGGTGTAAGTGTGTGTCTGTGTTACTGGGTATCAGTGTCTGTCTTTGTTACTTGGTGTCAGTGTGTGTCTGTGTTACTGGGTATCAGTGCATGTCTTTGTTACTGGGTGTCAGTCTATGTCTTTGTGACTTGGTGTAAGTGTGTGGCTGTATTACTGGGTATCATTGTCTGTCTTTGGTACTTGGTGTAAGTGTGTGTCTGTGTTACTGGGTATCGGTGCATGTCTTTGTTACTTGGTGTCAGTGTATGTCTGTGTTACCAGGTGTAAGTGTGTGTCTGTGTTACTGGGTATCAGTGTATGTCTTTGTGACTTGGTGTCAGTGTATGTCTTTGTTACTGGGAGTCAGTGTGTGTCTTTGTGACTTGGTGTCAGTGTATGGCTTTGTTACTTGGTGTAAGTGTGTGTCTGTGTTACTGGGTTTCAGTGTATGTCTTTGTTACTTGGTGTCAGTGTATGTCAAAATACTTGGTGTAAGTGTATGTCTTTGTTACTTGGTGGAATTGTCTGTCTTTGTTACTTGGTGTCAGTGTATGTCTGTGTTACTTGGTCTAAGTGTGTGTCATTGTTACTTAGTGTAAGTGTATGTCTTTGTTACTTGGTGTCAGTGTATGTCTGTGTTACTTGGTGTAATTGTGTGTCTGTGTTACTGGGTATCAGTGTATGTCTTTGTGACTTGGTGTCTGTGTATGTCTTTTGTTACTGGGAGTCAGTGTATGTCTTTGTTACTTGGTGTAAGTGTGTGTCTGTGTTACTGGGTTTCAGTGTATGTCTTTGTTACTTGGTGTCAGTGTATGTCAAAATACTTGGTGTCAGTGTATGCCTGTGTTACTTGGTGTCAGTGTGTTTGTTTGTGTTACTGGGTCTCAGTGTGTGTCTGTATTAATTGGTGTAAGTGTGTGTCTTGGTTACTTGGTGTCCGTGTGTGTCTGTGTTACTGGGTGTCAGTGTATGTCTTTGTGACTGGGTGACAGTGTATGTCTTTGTTACTTGGTGTAAGTGTGTATCTGTGTTACTGGGTATCATTGTCTGTCTTTGTTACTTGGTGTAAGTGTGTGTCTGTGTTACTGGGTATCAGTGCATGTCTTTGTTACTTGGTGTCAGTGTATGTCTGTGTTACTTGGTGTCAGTGTGTTTGTTTGTGTTACTGGGTCTCAGTGTGTGTCTGTGTTAATTGGTGTAAGTGTGTGTCTTTGTTACTTGGTGTCCGTGTGTGTCTGTGTTACTGGGTGTCAGTGTATGTCTTTGTTACTGGGTGTCAGTGTATGTCTTTGTTACTTGGTGTAATTGTGTGTCTGTGTTACTGGGTATCAGTGTCTGTCTTTGTTACTTGGTGTAAGTGTGTGTCTGTGTTACTGGGTATCAGTGCATGTCTTTGTTACTTGGTGTCAGTGTATGTATGTGTTACTTGGTGTAAGTATGTGTCTGTGTTACTGGGTATCAGTGTATGTCTTTGTGACTTGGTGTAAGTGTATGTCTTTCTTACTGGGTGTAAGTGTATGTCTTTGTTACTTGGTGTCAGTGTATGTCTTTGTTACTTGTTGTCAGGGTGTGTCTGTGTTACTGGGCATCAGTGTATGTCTTTGTGACTTGGTATCAGTGTATGTCTGTGTTACTTGGTGTCAGTGTGTTTGTTTGTGTTACTGGGTGTCAGTGTGTGTCTGTGTTACTTGGTGTAAGTGTGTGTCTTTGTTACTTGGTGTCCGTGTGTGTCTGTGTTACTGGGTATCAGTGTATGTCTTTGTGACTTGGTGTCAGTGTATGTCTTTGTTACATTGTATCAGTGTTTCTCTGTGTTACTGGGTATCATTGTCTGTCTTTGTTACTTGGTGTAATTGTGTGTCCGTGTTACTGGGTATCAGTGCATGTCTTTGTTACTTGGTGTCAGTGTATGTCTGTGTTACTTGGTGTAATTGTGTGTCTGTGGTACTGGGTATCAGTGTATGTCTTTGTGACTTGGTGTCTGTGTATGTCTTTTGTTACTGGGAGTCAGTGTGTGCCTTTCTGACTTGGTGTCAGTGTATGTCTTTGTTACTTGGTGTAAGTGTGTCTGTGTTACTGGGTTTCAGTGTATGTCTTTGTTACTTGGTGTCAGTGTATGTCAAAATACTTGGTGTAATTGTCTGTATTTGTTACTTGGTGTCATTGTATGTCTGTGTTACTTGGTGGAAGTGTGCATCATTGTTACTTGGTGTAAGTGTATGTCTTTGTTACTTGGTGTCAGTGTATGTATGTGTTACTTGGTGTCAGTGTGTTTGTTTGTGTTCCTGGGTGTCAGTGTGTGTCTGTGTTACTTGGTGTAAGGGTGTGTCTTTGTTACTCGGTGTCCGTGTGTGTCTGTGTTCCTGGGTGTCAGTGTAGGTCTTTGTTACTGGGTGTCAGTGCATGTCTTAGTGACTTGGTGTAAGTGTATGTCTGTGTTACTGGGTGTCAGTGTATGTCTTTGTTACTGGGTGTCAGTGTATGTCTTTGTTACTTGGTGTAAGTGTGTGTCTGTGTTACTGTGTATCAGTGTCTGTCTTTGTTACTTGGTGTAAGTGTGTGTCTGTGTTACTGGGTATCAGTGCACGTCTTTGTTACTTGGTGTTAGTGTATGTCTGTGTTACTTGGTGCAAGTGTGTCTGTGTTACTGGGTATCAGTGTATGTCTTTGGACTTGGTGTAAGTGTTTGTCTTTGTTACTGTGTGTAAGTGTATGTCTTTGTTACTTGGTGTCAGTGTCTGTCTTTGTTACTTGGTGTCAGTGTGTGTCTCTGTTACTGGGCATCAGTGTATGTCTTTGTGACTTGGTATCAGTGTATGTCTGTGTTACTTGGTGTCAGTGTGTTTGTTTGTGTTAAAGGGTGTCAGTGTGTGTCTGTGTTACCTCGTGTAAGTGTGTGTCTTTGTTACGTGGTGTCCGTGTGGGTCTGTGTTACTGGGTGTCAGTGTCTGTCTTTGTTACTTGGTGTAAGTGTGTGTCTGTGTTACTGGGTATCTGTGCATGTCTTTGTTACTTGGTGTCAGTGTATGTCTGTGTTACTTGGTGTAAGTGTGTGTCTGTGTTACTGGGTATCAGTGTATGTCTTTGACACTTGGTGTCAGTGTATGTCTGTGTTACTTGGTGCAAGTGTGTGTCTGTGTTACTGTGAGTCAGTGTGTGTCTGTGTTACTTGGTGTAAGTGTGTGTCTGTGTTACTGGGTATCAGTGCATGTCTTTGTTACTTGGTGCCAGTGTATGTCTGTGTTACTTGGTGTCAGTGTGTTTGTTTGTGTTACTGGGTGTCAGTGTATGTCTGTGTTACTTGGTGTAAGTGTGTGTCTTTGTTACTTGGTGTCCGTGTGTGTCAGTGTTACTGGGTGTCAGTGTATGTCTTTGTTACTTGGTGTCAGTGTATGTCTTTGTTACTTGGTGTAAGTGTGTGTCTGTGTTACTGGGTATCAGTGTCTGTCTTTGTTACTTGGTGTAAGTGTGTGTCTGTGTTACTGGGTATCAGTGCATGTCTTTGTTACTTGGTGTCAGTGTATGTATGTGTTACTTGGTGTAAGTATGTGTCTGTGTTACTGGGTATCAGTGTATGTCTTTGTGACTTGGTGTAAGTGTATGTCTTTCTTACTGGGTGTAAGTGTATGTCTTTGTTACTTGGTGTCAGTGTATGTCTTTGTTACTTGTTGTCAGGGTGTGTCTGTGTTACTGGGCATCAGTGTATGTCTTTGTGACTTGGTATCAGTGTATGTCTGTGTTACTTGGTGTCAGTGTGTTTGTTTGTGTTACTGGGTGTCAGTGTGTGTCTGTGTTACTTGGTGTAAGTGTGTGTCTGTGTTACTGGGTATCAGTGTCTGTCTTTGTTACTTGGTGTAAGTGTGTGTCTGTGTTACTGGGTATCTGTGCATGTCTTTGTTACTTGGTGTCAGTGTATGTCTGTGTTACTTGGTGTAAGTGTGTGTCTGTGTTACTGGGTATCAGTGTATGTCTTTGACACTTGGTGCCAGTGTATGTCTGTGTTACTTGGTGCAAGTGTGTGTCTGTGTTACTGTGAGTCAGTGTGTGTCTGTGTTACTTGGTGTAAGTGTGTGTCTGTGTTACTGGGTATCAGTGCATGTCTTTGTTACTTGGTGCCAGTGTATGTCTGTGTTACTTGGTGTCAGTGTGTTTGTTTGTGTTACTGGGTGTCAGTGTATGTCTGTGTTACTTGGTGTAAGTGTGTGTCTTTGTTACTTGGTGTCCGTGTGTGTCTGTGTTACTGGGTGTCAGTGTATGTCTTTGTTACTGGGTGTCAGTGTATGTCTTTGTTACTTGGTGTAAGTGTGTGTCTGTGTTACTGGGTATCAGTGTCTGTCTTTGCTACTTGGTGTAAGTGTGTGTCTGTGTTACTGGGTATCAGTGCATGTCTTTGTTACTTGGTGTCAGTGTATGTATGTGTTACTTGGTGTAAGTATGTGTCTGTGTTACTGGGTATCAGTGTATGTCTTTGTGACTTGGTGTAAGTGTATGTCTTTCTTACTGGGTGTAAGTGTATGTCTTTGTTACTTGGTGTCAGTGTATGTCTTTGTTACTTGTTGTCAGGGTGTGTCTGTGTTACTGGGCATCAGTGTATGTCTTTGTGACTTGGTATCAGTGTATGTCTGTGTTACTTGGTGTCAGTGTGTTTGTTTGTGTTACTGGGTGTCAGTGTGTGTCTTTGTGACTTGGTGTAAGTGTATGTCTTTCTTACTGGGTGTAAGTGTATGTCTTTGTTACTTGGTGTCAGTGTATGTCTGTGTTACTTGGTGTAATTGTGTGTCTGTGTTACTGGGTATCAGTGTATGTCTTTGTGACTTGGTGTCTGTGTATGTCTTTTGTTACTGGGAGTCAGTGTGTGCCTTTCTGACTTGGTGTCAGTGTATGTCTTTGTTACTTGGTGTAAGTGTGTCTGTGTTACTGGGTTTCAGTGTATGTCTTTGTTACTTGGTGTCAGTGTATGTCAAAATACTTGGTGTAATTGTCTGTATTTGTTACTTGGTGTCATTGTATGTCTGTGTTACTTGGTGGAAGTGTGTATCATTGTTACTTGGTGTAAGTGTATGTCTTTGTTACTTGGTGTCAGTGTATGTCTGTGTTACTTGGTGTCAGTGTGTTTGTTTGTGTTCCTGGGTGTCAGTGTGTGTCTGTGTTACTTGGTGTAAGGGTGTGTCTTTGTTACTCGGTGTCCGTGTGTGTCTGTGTTCCTGGGTGTCAGTGTAGGTCTTTGTTACTGGGTGTCAGTGCATGTCTTAGTGACTTGGTGTAAGTGTATGTCTGTGTTACTGGGTGTCAGTGTATGTCTTTGTTACTGGGTGTCAGTGTATGTCTTTGTTACTTGGTGTAAGTGTGTGTCTGTGTTACTGGGTATCAGTGTCTGTCTTTGTTACTTGGTGTAAGTGTGTGTCTGTGTTACTGGGTATCAGTGCATGTCTTTGTTACTTGGTGTTAGTGTATGTCTGTGTTACTTGGTGTAAGTGTGTCTGTGTTACTGGGTATCAGTGTATGTCTTTGAACTTGGTGTAAGTGTTTGTCTTTGTTACTGTGTGTAAGTGTATGTCTTTGTTACTTGGTGTCAGTGTCTGTCTTTGTTACTTGGTGTCAGTGTGTGTCTCTGTTACTGGGCATCAGTGTATGTCTTTGTGACTTGGTATCAGTGTATGTCTGTGTTACTTGGTGTCAGTGTGTTTGTTTGTGTTAAAGGGTGTCAGTGTGTGTCTGTGTTACCTCGTGTAAGTATGTGTCTTTGTTACGTGGTGTCCGTGTGGGTCTGTGTTACTGGGTGTCAGTGTATGTCTTTGTTACAGGGTGTCAGTGTATGTCTTTGTTACTTGGTGAAAGTGTGTGTCTGTGTTACTCGGTATCAGTGTCTGTCTTTGTTACTTGGTGTAAGTGTGTGTCTGTGTTACTGGGTATCAGTGCATGTCTTTGTTACTTGGTGTCAGTGTATGTCTGTATTACTAATTGCAAGTGTGTGTCTGTGTTACTGGGTATCAGTGTATGTCTTTGTGACTTGGTGTCAGTGGATGTCTTTGTTACTGGGTGTCAGTGTGTGTCTTTGTGACTTGGTGTCAGTGTATGTCTTTGTTACTTTGTGTAAGTGTGTGCCTGTGTTACTGGGTATCAGTGTATGTCTTTGTTACTTGGTGTCAGTGTATGTCAAAATATTTGGTGCAAGTGTATGTCTTTGTTACTTGGTATAATTGTCTGTCTTTGTTACTTGGTGTCAGTGTATGTCTGTGTTCCTTGGTGTAAGTGTGTGTCTTTGTTACTTGGTGTAAGTGTTTGTCTTTGTTACTTGGTGTCAGTGCATGTCTTTGTTACATGGTGTCAGTGTGTGTCTGTGTTACTGGGCATCAGGGAATGTCTTTGTGACTTGGTATCAGTGTATGTCTTTGTGACTTGGTGTCAGTGTATGTCTTTTTTGCTGGGTGTCAGTGTGTGTCTGTGTTACTTGATGTCAGTGTATGTCTTTGTTACTGTGCATCAGTGTTTCTCTGTGTTACTGGATGTCAGTGTGTGTTTGTTTGTGTTACTGGGTGTCAGTGTGTGTCTGTGACACTAGGTGTCAGTATTTAGTTTAGTTCAGAGATACAGCACTTGAACATGCCCTTCGGCCCAACGAGTCGGTGCCGACCATCAACAACCCATTTATACTAATCCTACACTAATCCCGTATTCCTATCACATCCCGACCGGTCCCTATATATTTTCCTACCACCTACCTATACTCGGGGCGATTTATGATGGTCAATGAACCTATCAACCTGCAAGTCTTTGGCATGTGGGAGGAAACCGGAGCACCCGGAGGAAACCCACGCAGACAAAGGGAGAACGTGCAAACTCCGCACAGGCAGTACCCATAATCGAACCCGGGTCCCTGGAGCTGTGAGGCTGCGGTGCTAATAACTGCGCCAATGTACCCACCCAGTGTGTGCCTGTGTTAATGGGTATCAGTGTATGTCTTTGTCACTTGGTGTCAGTGTATGTCTGTGTTACTGGGTGTCAGTGTGTGTCTGTGTTACTTGATGTCAGTGTATGTCTTTGTTACATTGGATCAGTGTTTCTCTGTGTTACTGGATGTCAGTGTGTGTTTGTTTGTGTTACTTGGTGTAAGTGCGTGTCTGTGTTACTGGGTATCAGTGTCTGTCTTTGTTACTTGGTGTAAGTGTGTGTCTGTGTTACTGGGTATCTGTGCATGTCTTTGTTACTTGGTGTCAGTGTATGTCTGTGTTACTTGGTGTAAGTGTGTGTCTGTGTTACTGGGTATCAGTGTATGTCTTTGCCACTTGGTGTCAGTGTATGTCTGTGTTACTTGGTGCAAGTGTGTGTCTGTGTTACTGTGAGTCAGTGTGTGTCTGTGTTACTTGGTGTAAGTGTGTGTCTGTGTTACTGGGTATCAGTGCATGTCTTTGTTACTTGGTGCCAGTGTATGTCTGTGTTACTTGGTGTCAGTGTGTTTGTTTGTGTTACTGGGTGTCAGTGTGTGTCTGTGTTACTTGGTGTAAGTGTGTGTCTTTGTTACTTGGTGTCCGTGTGTGTCTGTGTTACTGGGTGTCAGTGTATGTCTTTGTTACTGGGTGTCAGTGTATGTCTTTGTTACTTGGTGTAAGTGTGTGTCTGTGTTACTGGGTATCAGTGTCTGTCTTTGTTACTTGGTGTAAGTGTGTGTCTGTGTTACTGGGTATCAGTGCATGTCTTTGTTACTTGGTGTCAGTGTATGTATGTGTTACTTGGTGTAAGTATGTGTCTGTGTTACTGGGTATCAGTGTATGTCTTTGTGACTTGGTGTAAGTGTATGTCTTTCTTACTGGGTGTAAGTGTATGTCTTTGTTACTTGGTGTCAGTGTATGTCTTTGTTACTTGTTGTCAGGGTGTGTCTGTGTTACTGGGCATCAGTGTATGTCTTTGTGACTTGTTATCAGTGTATGTCTGTGTTACTTGGTGTCAGTGTGTTTGTTTGTGTTACTGGGTGTCAGTGTGTGTCTTTGTGACTTGGTGTAAGTGTATGTCTTTCTTACTGGGTGTAAGTGTATGTCTTTGTTACTTGGTGTCAGTGTATGTCTTTGTTACTTGGTGTCCGTGTGTGTCTGTGTTACTGGGTATCAGTGTATGTCTTTGTGACTTGGTGTCAGTGTATGTCTTTGTTACTGGGAGTCAGTGTGTGTCTTTGTGACTTGGTGTCAGTGTATGTCTTTGTTACTTGGTGTAAGTGTGTGTCTGTGTTACTGGGTGTCAGTGTATGTCTTTGTTATTTGGTGTCAGTGTATGTCAAAATACTTGGTGAAAGTGTATGTCTTTGTTACTTGGTGGAATTGTCTGTCTTTGTTACTTGGTGTCAGTGTATGTCTGTGTTACTTGGTGTAAGTGTGTGTCATTGTTACTTAGTGTAAGTGTATGTCTTTGTTACTTGGTGTCAGTGTGTTTGTTTGTGTTACTGGGTCTCAGTGTGTGTCTGTGTTAATTGGTGTAAGTGTGTGTCTTGGTTACTTGGTGTCCGTGTGTGTCTGTGTTACAGGGTGTCAGTGTATGTCTTTGTTACTGGGTGTCAGTGTATGTCTTTGTTACTTGGTGTAAGTGTGTGTCTGTGTTACTGGGTATCAGTGTCTGTCTTTGTTACTTGGTGTAAGTGTGTGTCTGTGTTACTGGGTATCAGTGCATGTCTTTGTTACTTGGTGTCAGTGTATGTCTGTGTTACTTGGTGCAATTGTGTGTCTGTTTTAATGGGTATCAGTGTATGTCTTTGTGACTTGGTGTAAGTGTATGTCTTTGTTACTGGGTGTAAGTGTATGTCTTTGTTTCTTGGTGTCAGTGTATGACTTTGTTACTTGTTGTCAGGGTGTGTCTGTGTTACTGGGCATCAGTGTATGTCTTTGTGACTTGGTATCAGTGTATGTCTGTGTTACTTGGTGTCAGTGTGTTTGTTTGTGTTACTGGGTTTCAGTGTGTGTTGTGTTATTTGGTGTAAGTGTGTGTCTGTGTTACTGGGTGTCAGTGTATGTCTTTGTTACTGGGTGACAGTGCATGTCTTTGTTACATGGTGTAAGTGTGTATCTGTGTTACTGGGTATCATTGTCTGTCTTTGTTACTTGGTGTAAGTGTGTGTCTGTGTTACTGGGTATCTGTGCATGACTTTGTTACTTGGTGTCAGTGTATGTCTGTGTTACCTGGTGTAAGTGTGTGTCTGTGTTACTGGGTATCAGTGTATGTCTTTGTGACTTGGTGTCAGTGTATGTCTTTTGTTGCTGGGAGTCAGTGTGTGTCTTTCTGACTTGGGGTCAGTGTACGTCTTTGTTGCTTGGTGTAAGTGTGTGTCTGTGTTACTGGGTTTCAGTGTATGTCTTTGTTACTTGGTGTCAGTGTATGTCAAAATACTTGGTGTAAGTGTATGTCTTTGTTACTTGGTGTCAGTGTATGTCTGTGTTACTTGGTGGAAGTGTGTGTCATTGTTACTTGGTGTAAGTGTATGTCTTTGTTACTTGCTGTCAGTGTATGTCTGTGTTACTTGGTGTCAGTGTGTTTGTTTGTGTTCAAGGGTGTCAGTGTGTGTCTGTGTTACCTCGTGTAAGTGTGTGTCTTTGTTACGTGGTGTCCGTGTGGGTCTGTGTTACTGGGTGTCAGTGTATGTCTTTGTTACAGGGTGTCTGTGTATGTCTTTGTTACTTGGTGTAAGTGTGTGTCTGTGTTACTCGGTATCAGTGTCTGTCTTTGTTACTTGGTGTAAGTGTGTGTCTGTGTTACTGGGTATCAGTGCATGTCTTTGTTACTTGGTGTCAGTGTATGTCTGTATTACTAATTGCAAGTGTGTGTCTGTGTTACTGGGTATCAGTGTATGTCTTTGTGACTTGGTGTCAGTGGATGTCTTTGTTACTGGGTGTCAGTGTGTGTCTTTGTGACTTGGTGTCAGTGTATGTCTTTGTTACTTTGTGTAAGTGTGTGTCTGTGTTACTGGGTATCAGTGTATGTCTTTGTTACTGGGTGTCAGTGTATGTCAAAATACTTGGTGCAAGTGTATGTCTTTGTTACTTGGTATAATTGTCTGTCTTTGTTACTTGGTGTCAGTGTATGTCTGTGTTACTTGGTGTAAGTGTGTGTCTTTGTTACTTGGTGTAAGTGTTTGTCTTTGTTACTTGGTGTCAGTGCATGTCTTTGTTGCATGGTGTCAGTGTGTGTCTGTGTTACTGGGCATCAGGGAATGTCTTTGTGACTTGGTATCAGTGTATGTCTTTGTGACTTGGTGTCAGTGTATGTCTTTTTTGCTGGGTGTCAGTGTGTGTCTGTGTTACCTGATGTCAGTGTATGTCTTTGTTACTGTGCATCAGTGTTTCTCTGTGTTACTGGATGTCAGTGTGTGTTTGTTTGTGTTACTGGGTGTCAGTGTGTGTCTGTGACACTAGGTGTCAGTATTTAGTTTAGTTCAGAGATACAGCACTTAAACAGGCCCTTCGGCCCACCGAGTCGGTGCCGACCATCAACAACCCATTTATACTAATCCTACACTAATTCCGTATTCCTATCACATCCCGACCTGTCCCTATATATTTCCCGACCACCTACCTATACTCGGGGCGATTTATGATGGCCAATGAACCTATCAACCTGCAAGTCTTTGGCATGTGGGAGGAAACCGGAGCACCCGGAGGAAACCCACGCAGACAAAGGGAGAACGTGCAAACTCCGCACAGGCAGTACCCATAATCGAACCCGGGTCCCTGGAGCTGTGAGGCTGCGGTGCTAATAACTGCGCCAATGTACCCACCCAGTGTGTGCCTGTGTTAATGGGTATCAGTGTATGTCTTTGTCACTTGGTGTCAGTGTATGTCTGTGTTACTGGGTGTCAGTGTGTGTCTGTGTTACTTGATGTCAGTGTATGTCTTTGTTACATTGTATCAGTGTTTCTCTATGTTACTGGATGTCAGTGTGTGTTTGTTTGTGTTACTTGGTGTAAGTGTGTGTCTGTGTTACTGGGTATCAGTGTCTGTCTTTGTTACTTGGTGTAAGTGTGTGTCTGTGTTACTGGGTATCTGTGCATGTCTTTGTTACTTGGTGTCAGTGTATGTCTGTGTTACTTGGTGTACGTGTGTGTCTGTGTTACTGGGTATCAGTGTATGTCTTTGCCACTTGGTGTCAGTGTATGTCTGTGTTACTTGGTGTAAGTGTGTGTCTGTGTTACTGTGAGTCAGTGTGTGTCTGTGTTACTTGGTGTAAGTGTGTGTCTTTGTTACTTGGTGTCCGTGTGTGTCTGTGTTACTGGGTGTCAGTGTATGTCTTTGTTACTGGGTGTCAGTGTGTGTCTGTGTTACTGGGTATCAGTGCATGTCTTTGTTACTTACGGTCAGTGTATGTATGTGTTACTTGGTGTAAGTATGTGTCTGTGTTACTGGGTATCAGTGTATGTCTTTGTGACTTGGTGTAAGTGTATGTCTTTCTTACTGGTTGTAAGTGTATGTCTTTGTTACTTGGTGTCAGTGTATGTCTTTGTTACTTGTTGTCAGGGTGTGTCTGTGTTACTGGGTATCAGTGCATGTCTTTGTTACTTAGGGTCAGTGTATGCATGTGTTACTTGGTGTAAGTATGTGTCTGTGTTACTGGGTATCAGTGTATGTCTTTGTAACTTGGTGTAAGTGTATGTCTTTCTTACTGGTTGTAAGTGTATGTCTTTGTTACTTGGTGCCAGTGGATGTCTGTGTTACTTGGTGTCAGTGTGTTTGTTTGTGTTACTGGGTGTCAGTGTGTGTCTGTGTTACTTGGTGTAAGTGTGTGTCTTTGTTACTTGGTGTCCGTGTGTGTCTGTGTTACTGGGTGTCAGTGTATGTCTTTGTTACTGGGTGTCAGTGTGTGTCTGTGTTACTGGGTATCAGTGTCTGTCTTTGTTACTTGGTGTAAGTGTGTGTCTGTGTTACTGGGTATCAGTGCATGTCTTTGTTACTTAGGGTCAGTGTATGTATGTGTTACTTGGTGTAAGTATGTGTCTGTGTTACTGGGTATCAGTGTATGTCTTTGTGACTTGGTGTAAGTGCATGTCTTTCTTACTGGTTGTAAGTGTATGTCTTTGTTACTTGGTGTCAGTGTATGTCTTTGTTACTTGTTGTCAGGGTGTGTCTGTGTTACTGGGCATCAGTGTATGTCTTTGTGACTTGGTATCAGTGTATGTCTGTGTTACTTGGTGTCAGTGTGTCTGTTTGTGTTACTGGGTGTCAGTGTGTGTCTGTGTTACTTGGTGTAAGTGTGTGTCTTTGTTACTTGGTGTCCGTGTGTGTCTGTGTTACTGGGTATCAGTGTATGTCTTTGTGACTTGGTGTCAGTGTATGTCTTTGTTACTGGGTGTCAGTGTGTGTCTTTGTGACTTGGTGTCAGTGTATGTCTTTGTTACTTGGTGTAAGTGTGTGTCTGTGTTACTGGGTTTCAGTGTATGTCTTTGTTACTTGGTGTCAGTGTATGTCAAAATACTTGGTGAAAGTGTATGTCTTTGTTACTTGGTGGAATTGTCTGTCTTTGTTACTTGGTGTCAGAGTATGTCTGTGTTACTTGGTGTAAGTGTGTGTCATTGTTACTTAGTGTAAGTGTATGTCTTTGTTACTTGGTGTCAGTGTATGTCTGTGTTACTTGGTGTCAGTGTGTTTGTTTGTGTTACTGGGTCTCAGTGTGTGTCTGTGTTAATTGGTGTAAGTGTGTGTCTTGGTTACTTGGTGTCCGTGTGTGTCTGTGTTACAGGGTGTCAGTGTATGCCTTTGTTACTGGGTGTCAGTGTATGTCTTTGTTACTTGGTGTAAGTGTGTGTCTGTGTTACTGGGTATCAGTGTCTGTCTTTGTTACTTGGTGCAAGTGTGTGTCTGTGTTACTGGGTATCAGTGCATGTCTTTGTTACTTGGTGTCAGTGTATGTCTGTGTTACTTGGTGCAATTGTGTGTCTGTTTTAATGGGTATCAGTGTATGTCTTTGTGACTTGGTGTAAGTGTATGTATTTGTTACTGGGTGTAAGTGTATGTCTTTGTTTCTTGGTGTCAGTGTATGACTTTGTTACTTGTTGTCAGGGTGTGTCTGTGTTACTGGGCATCAGTGTATGTCTTTGTGACTTGGTATCAGTGTATGTCTGTGTTACTTGGTGTCAGTGTGTGTCTGTGTTACTTGGTGTAAGTGTTTGTCTTTGTTACTTGGTGTCCGTGTGTGTCTGTGTTACTGGGTGTCAGTGTATGTCTTTGTTACTGGGTGACAGTGTATGTCTTTGTTACTTGGTGTAAGTGTGTATCTGTGTTACTGGGTATCATTGTCTGTCTTTGTTACTTGGTGTAAGTGTGTGTCTGTGTTACTGGGTATCTGTGCATGTCTTTGTTACTTGGTGTCAGTGTATGTCTGTGTTACTTGGTGTAAGTGTGTGTCTGTGTTACTGGGTATCAATGTGTGTATTTCTGACTTGGGGTCAGTGTATGTCTTTGTTGCTTGGTGTAAGTGTGTGTCTGTGTTACTGGGTTTCAGTGTATGTCTTTGTTACTTGGTGTCAGTGTATGTCAAAATACTTGGTGTAAGTGTATGTCTTTGTTACTTGGTGTCAGTGTATGTCTGTGTTACTTGGTGGAAGTGTGTGTCATTGTTACTTGGTGTAAGTGTCTGTCTTTGTTACTTGGTGTCAGTGTATGTCTGTGTTACTTGGTGTCAGTGTGTTTGTTTGTGTTAAAGGGTGTCAGTGTGTGTCTGTGTTACCTCCTGTAAGTGTGTGTCTTTGTTACGTGGTGTCCGTGTGGGTCTGTGTTACTGGGTGTCAGTGTATGTCTTTGTTACAGGGTGTCTGTGTATGTCTTTGTTACTTGGTGTAAGTGTGTGTCTGTGTTACTCGGTATCAGTGTCTGTCTTTGTTACTTGGTGTAAGTGTGTGTCTGTGTTACTGGGTATCAGTGCATGTCTTTGTTACTTGGTGTCAGTGTATGTCTGTATTACTAATTGCAAGTGTGTGTCTGTGTTACTGGGTATCAGTGTATGTCTTTGTGACTTGGTGTCAGTGGATGTCTTTGTTACTGGGTGTCAGTGTGTGTCTTTGTGACTTGGTGTCAGTGTATGTCTTTGTTACTTTGTGTAAGTGTGTGTCTGTGTTACTGGGTATCAGTGTATGTCTTTGTTACTGGGTGTCAGTGTATGTCAAAATACTTGGTGCAAGTGTATGTCTTTGTTACTTGGTATAATTGTCTGTCTTTGTTACTTGGTGTCAGTGTATGTCTGTGTTACTTGGTGTAAGTGTGTGTCTTTGTTACTTGGTGTAAGTTTTTGTCTTTGTTACTTGGTGTCAGTGCATGTCTTTGTTGCATGGTGTCAGTGTGTGTCTGTGTTACTGGGCATCAGGGAATGTCTTTGTGACTTGGTATCAGTGTATGTCTTTGTGACTTGGTGTCAGTGTATGTCTTTTTAGCTGGGTGTCAGTGTGTGTCTGTGTTACCTGATGTCAGTGTATGTCTTTGTTACTGTGCATCAGTGTTTCTCTGTGTTACTGGATGTCAATGTGTGTTTGTTTGTGTTACTGGGTGTCAGTGTGTGTCTGTGACACTAGGTGTCAGTATTTAGTTTAGTTCAGAGATACAGCACTTAAACAGGCCCTTCGGCCCACCGAGTCGGTGCCGACCATCAACAACCCATTTATACTAATCCTACACTAATTCCGTATTCCTATCACATCCCGACCTGTCCCTATATATTTCCCGACCACCTACCTATACTCGGGTCGATTTATGATGGCCAATGAACCTATCAACCTGCAAGACTTTGGCATGTGGGAGGAAACCGGAGCACCCGGAGGAAACCCACGCAGACAAAGGGAGAACGTGCAAACTCCGCACAGGCAGTACCCATAATCGAACCCGGGTCCCTGGAGCTGTGAGGCTGCGGTGCTAATAACTGCGCCAATGTACCCACCCAGTGTGTGCCTGTGTTAATGGGTATCAGTGTATGTCTTTGTCACTTGGTGTCAGTGTATGTCTGTGTTACTGGGTGTCAGTGTGTGTCTGTGTTACTTGATGTCAGTGTATGTCTTTGTTACATTGTATCAGTGTTTCTCTATGTTACTGGATGTCAGTGTGTGTTTGTTTGTGTTACTTGGTGTAAGTGTGTGTCTGTGTTACTGGGTATCAGTGTCTGTCTTTGTTACTTGGTGTAAGTGTGTGTCTGTGTTACTGGGTATCTGTGCATGTCTTTGTTACTTGGTGTCAGTGTATGTCTGTGTTACTTGGTGTAAGTGTGTGTCTGTGTTACTGGGTATCAGTGTATGTCTTTGCCACTTGGTGTCAGTGTATGTCTGTGTTACTTGGTGTAAGTGTGTGTCTGTGTTACTGTGAGTCAGTGTGTGTCTGTGTTACTTGGTGTAAGTGTGTGTCTTTGTTACTTGGTGTCCGTGTGTGTCTGTGTTACTGGGTGTCAGTGTATGTCTTTGTTACTGGGTGTCAGTGTGTGTCTGTGTTACTGGGTATCAGTGCATGTCTTTGTTACTTAGGGTCAGTGTATGTATGTGTTACTTGGTGTAAGTATGTGTCTGTGTTACTGGGTATCAGTGTATGTCTTTGTGACTTGGTGTAAGTGTATGTCTTTCTTACTGGTTGTAAGTGTATGTCTTTGTTACTTGGTGTCAGTGTATGTCTTTGTTACTTGTTGTCAGGGTGTGTCTGTGTTACTGGGTATCAGTGCATGTCTTTGTTACTTAGGGTCAGTGTATGTATGTGTTACTTGGTGTAAGTATGTGTCTGTGTTACTGGGTATCAGTGTATGTCTTTGTGACTTGGTGTAAGTGTATGTCTTTCTTACTGGTTGTAAGTGTATGTCTTTGTTACTTGGTGCCAGTGGATGTCTGTGTTACTTGGTGTCAGTGTGTTTGTTTGTGTTACTGGGTGTCAGTGTGTGTCTGTGTTACTTGGTGTAAGTGTGTGTCTTTGTTACTTGGTGTCCGTGTGTGTCTGTGTTACTGGGTGTCAGTGTATGTCTTTGTTACTGGGTGTCAGTGTGTGTCTGTGTTACTGGGTATCAGTGTCTGTCTTTGTTACTTGGAGTAAGTGTGTGTCTGTGTTACTGGGTATCAGTGCATGTCTTTGTTACTTAGGGTCAGTGTATGTATGTGTTACTTGGTGTAAGTATGTGTCTGTGTTACTGGGTATCAGTGTATGTCTTTGTGACTTGGTGTAAGTGTATGTCTTTGTTACTTGGTGTCAGTGTATGTCTTTGTTACTTGTTGTCAGGGTGTGTCTGTGTTACTGGGCATCAGTGTATGTCTTTGTGACTTGGTATCAGTGTATGTCTGTGTTACTTGCTGTCAGTGTGTTTGTTTGTGTTACTGGGTGTCAGTGTGTGTCTGTGTTACTTGGTGTAAGTGTGTGTCTTTGTTACTTGGTGTCCGTGTGTGTCTGTGTTACTGGGTATCAGTGTATGTCTTTGTGACTTGGTGTCAGTGTATGTCTTTGTTACTGGGTGTCAGTGTGTGTCTTTGTGACTTGGTGTCAGTGTGTTTGTTTGTGTTACTGGGTGTCAGTGTGTGTCTGTGTTAATTGGTGTAAGTGTGTGTCTTTGTTACTTGGTGTCCGTGTGTGTCTGTGTTACTGGGTATCAGTGTATGTCTTTGTTACTTGGTGTAAGTGTGTGTCTGTGTTACTGGGTTTCAGTGTATGTCTTTGTTACTTGGTGTCAGTGTATGTCAAAATACTTGGTGAAAGTGTATGTCTTTGTTACTTGGTGGAATTGTCTGTCTTTGTTACTTGGTGTCAGTGTATGTCTGTGTTACTTGGTGTAAGTGTGTGTCATTGTTACTTAGTGTAAGTGTATGTCTTTGTTACTTGGTGTCAGTGTATGTCTGTGTTACTTGGTGTCAGTGTGTTTGTTTGTGTTACTGGGTGTCAGTGTGTGTCTGTGTCAATTGGTGTAAGTGTGTGTCTTGGGTACTTGGTGTCCGTGTGTGTCTGTGTTACAGGGTGTCAGTGTATGCCTTTGTTACTGGGTGTCAGTGTATGTCTTTGTTACTTGGTGTAAGTGTGTGTCTGTGTTACTGGGTATCAGTGTCTGTCTTTGTTACTTGGTGCAAGTGTGTGTCTGTGTTACTGGGTATCAGTGCATGTCTTTGTTACTTGGTGTCAGTGTATGTCTGTGTTACTTGGTGCAATTGTGTGTCTGTTTTAATGGGTATCAGTGTATGTCTTTGTGACTTGGTGTAAGTGTATGTATTTGTTACTGGGTGTAAGTGTATGTCTTTGTTTCTTGGTGTCAGTGTATGACTTTGTTACTTGTTGTCAGGGTGTGTCTGTGTTACTGGGCATCAGTGTATGTCTTTGTGACTTGGTATCAGTGTATGTCTGTGTTACTTGGTGTCAGTGTGTGTCTGTGTTACTTGGTGTAAGTGTTTGTCTTTGTTACTTGGTGTCCGTGTGTGTCTGTGTTACTGGGTGTCAGTGTATGTCTTTGTTACTGGGTGACAGTGTATGTCTTTGTTACTTGGTGTAAGTGTGTATCTGTGTTACTGGGTATCATTGTCTGTCTTTGTTACTTGGTGTAAGTGTGTGTCTGTGTTACTGGGTATCTGTGCATGTCTTTGTTACTTGGTGTCAGTGTATGTCTGTGTTCCTTGGTGTAAGTGTGTGTCTGTGTTACTGGGTATCAATGTGTGTATTTCTGACTTGGGGTCAGTGTATGTCTTTGTTGCTTGGTTTAAGTGTGTCTCTGTGTTACTGGGTTTCAGTGTATGTCTTTGCTACTTGGTGTCAGTGTATGTCAAAATACTTGGTGTAAGTGTATGTCTTTGTTACTTGGTGTCAGTGTATGTCTGTGTTACTTGGTGGAAGTGTGTGTCATTGTTACTTGGTGTAAGTGTATGTCTTTGTTACTTGGTGTCAGTGTATGTCTGCGTTACTTGGTGTCAGTGTGTTTGATTGTGTTCCTGGGTGTCAGTGTGTGTCTGTGTTACTTGATGTAAGTGTGTGTCTTTGTTACTTGGTGTCCGTGTGTGTCTGTGTTACTGGGTGTCAGTGTATGTCTTTGTTACTGGGTGTCAGTGTATGTCTTTGTGACTTGGTGTCAGTGTATGTCTGTGTTACTTGGTGTCAGTGTATGTCTTTGTTACTTGGTGTAAGTGTGTGTCTGTGTTACTGGGTATCAGTGTCTGTCTTTGTTACATGGTGTAAGTGTGTGTCTGTGTTACTGGGTATCAGTGTATGTCTGTGTTACTTGGTGTAAGTGTGTCTGTGTTACTGGGTATCAGTGTATGTCTTTGGACTTGGTGTAAGTGTATGTCTTTGTTACTGTGTGTAAGTGTATGTCTTTGTTACTTGGTGTAAGTGTATGTCTTTGTTACTTGGTGTCATTGTATGTCTGCGTTGCTTGGTGTCAGTGTGTTTGTTTGTGTTACTGGGTGTCAGTGTGTGTCTGTGTTAATTGGTGTAAGTGTGTGTCTTGGTTACTTGGTGTCCGTGTGTGTCTGTGTTACAGGGTGTCAGTGTATGCCTTTGTTACTGGGTGTCAGTGTATGTCTTTGTTACTTGGTGCAAGTGTGTGTCTGTGTTACTGGGTATCAGTGCATGTCTTTGTTACTTGGTGTCAGTGTATGTCTGTGTTACTTGGTGCAATTGTGTGTCTGTTTTAATGGGTATCAGTGTATGTCTTTGTGACTTGGTGTAAGTGTATGTATTTGTTACTGGGTGTAAGTGTATGTCTTTGTTTCTTGGTGTCAGTGTATGACTTTGTTACTTGTTGTCAGGGTGTGTCTGTGTTACTGGGCATCAGTGTATGTCTTTGTGACTTGGTATCAGTGTATGTCTGTGTTACTTGGTGTCAGTGTGTGTCTGTGTTACTTGGTGTAAGTGTTTGTCTTTGTTACTTTGTGTCCGTGTGTGTCTGTGTTACTGGGTGTCAGTGTATGTCTTTGTTACTGGGTGACAGTGTATGTCTTTGTTACTTGGTGTAAGTGTGTATCTGTGTTACTGGGTATCATTGTCTGTCTTTGTTACTTGGTGATAGTGTGTGTCTGTGTTACTGGGTATCTGTGCATGTCTTTGTTACTTGGTGTCAGTGTATGTCTGTGTTACTTGGTGTAAGTGTGTGTCTGTGTTACTGGGTATCAATGTGTGTATTTCTGACTTGGGGTCAGTGTATGTCTTTGTTGCTTGGTTTAAGTGTGTCTCTGTGTTACTGGGTTTCAGTGTATGTCTTTGCTACTTGGTGTCAGTGTATGTCAAAATACTTGGTGTAAGTGTATGTCTGTGTTACTTGGTGGAAGTGTGTGTCATTGTTACTTGGTGTAAGTGTATGTCTTTGTTACTTGGTGTCAGTGTATGTCTGCGTTACTTGGTGTCAGTGTGTTTGTTTGTGTTCCTGGGTGTCAGTGTGTGTCTGTGTTACTTGATGTAAGTGTGTGTCTTTGTTACTTGGTGTCCGTGTGTGTCTGTGTTACTGGGTGTCAGTGTATGTCTTTGTTACTGGGTGTCAGTGTATGTCTTTGTGACTTGGTGTCACTGTATGTCTGTGTTACTTGGTGTCAGTGTATGTCTTTGTTACTTGGTGTAAGTGTGTGTCTGTGTTACTGGGTATCAGTGTCTGTCTTTGTTACTTGGTGCAAGTGTGTGTCTGTGTTACTGGGTATCAGTGTATGTCTGTGTTACTTGGTGTAAGTGTGTCTGTGTTACTGGGTATCAGTGTATGTCTTTGGACTTGGTGTAAGTGTATGTCTTTGTTACTGTGTGTAAGTGTATGTCTTTGTTACTTGGTGTCAGTGTATGACTTTGTTACTTGTTGTCAGGGTCTGTCTGTGTTACTGGGCATCAGTGTATGTCTTTGGGACTTGGTATCAGTGTATGTCTGTGTTACTTGGTGTCAGTGTGTTTGTTTGTGTTACTGGGTGTCAGTGTGTGTCTGTGTTACTTGGTGTAAGTGTATGTCTTTGTTACTTGGTGTCCGTGTGTGTCTGTGTTACTGGGTGTCAGTGTATGTCTTTGTTACTTGGTGTAAGTGTGTATCTGTCTTACTGGGTCTCATTGTCTGTCTTTGTTACTTGGTGTAAGTGTGTGTCTGTGTTACTGGGTATCTGTGCATGTCTTTGCTACTTGGTGTCAGTGTATGTCTGTGTTACTTGGTGTAAGTGTGTGTCTGTGATACTGGGTATCAGTGTATGACTTTGTGACTTGGTGTCAGTGTATGTATTTTGTTACTGGGAGTCAGTGTGTGTCTTTCTGACTTGGTGTCAGTGTATGTCTTTGTTACTTGGTGTAAGTGTGTGTCTGTGTTACTGGGTTTCAGTGTATGTCTTTGTTACTTGGTGTCAGTGTATGTCAAAATACTTGGTGTAAGTGTATGTCTTTGTTACTTGGTGTAATTGTCTGTCTTTGTTACTTGGTGTCAGTGTATGTCTGTGTTACTTGGTGGAAGTGTGTGTCATTGTTACTTGGTGTAAGTGTATGTCTTTGTTACTTGGTGTCAGTGTATGTCTGTGTTACTTGGTGTCAGTGTGTTTGTTTGTGTTCCTGGGTGTCAGTGTGTGTCTGTGTTACTTGGTGTAAGTTTGTGTCTTTGTTACTTGGTGTCCGTGTGTGTCTGTATTACTGGGTGTCAGTGTATGTCTTTGTTACTGGGTGTCAGTGTATGTCTTTGTGACTTATTGTCAGTGTTTGTCTGTGTTACTGGGTGTCAGTGTATGTCTTTGTTACTGGGTGTCTGTGTATGTCTTTGTTACTTGGTGTAAGTGTGTGTCTGTGTTACTGGGTATCAGTGTCTTTCTTTGTTACTTGGTGTAAGTGTGTGTCTGTGTTACTGGGTATCAGTGCATGTCTTTGTTACTTGGTGTCAGTGTATGTCTGTGTTACTTGGTGTCCGTGTGTGTCTGTGTTACTGGGTATCAGTGTATGTCTTTGTGACTTGGTGTCAGTGTATGTCTTTGTTACTGGGTGTCAGTGTGTGTCTTTGTGACTTGGTGTCAGTGTATGTCTTTGTTACTTGGTGTAAGTGTGTGTCTGTGTTACTGGGTTTCAGTGTATGTCTTTGTTACTTGGTGTCAGTGTATGTCAAAATACTTGGTGAAAGTGTATGTCTTTGTTACTTGGTGGAATTGTCTGTCTTTGTTACTTGGTGTCAGTGTATGTCTGTGTTACTTGGTGTAAGTGTGTGTCATTGTTACTTAGTGTAAGTGTATGTCTTTGTTACTTGGTGTCAGTGTATGTCTGTGTTACTTGGTGTCAGTGTGTTTGTTTGTGTTACTGGGTGTCAGTGTGTGTCTGTGTTAATTGGTGTAAGTGTGTGTCTTGGTTACTTGGTGTCCGTGTGTGTCTGTGTTACAGGGTGTCAGTGTATGCCTTTGTTACTGGGTGTCAGTGTATGTCTTTGTTACTTGGTGTAAGTGTGTGTCTGTGTTACTGGGTATCAGTGTCTGTCTTTGTTACTTGGTGCAAGTGTGTGTCTGTGTTACTGGGTATCAGTGCATGTCTTTGTTACTTGGTGTCAGTGTATGTCTGTGTTACTTGGTGCAATTGTGTGTCTGTTTTAATGGGTATCAGTGTATGTCTTTGTGACTTGGTGTAAGTGTATGTATTTGTTACTGGGTGTAAGTGTATGTCTTTGTTTCTTGGTGTCAGTGTCTGACTTTGTTACTTGTTGTCAGGGTGTGTCTGTGTTACTGGGCATCAGTGTATGTCTTTGTGACTTGGTATCAGTGTATGTCTGTGTTACTTGGTGTCAGTGTGTGTCTGTGTTACTTGGTGTAAGTGTTTGTCTTTGTTACTTGGTGTCCGTGTGTGTCTGTGTTACTGGGTGTCAGTGTATGTCTTTGTTACTGGGTGACAGTGTATGTCTTTGTTACTTGGTGTAAGTGTGTATCTGTGTTACTGGGTATCATTGTCTGTCTTTGTTACTTGGTGTAAGTGTGTGTCTGTGTTACTGGGTATCTGTGCATGTCTTTGTTACTTGGTGTCAGTGTATGTCTGTGTTACTTGGTGTAAGTGTGTGTCTGTGTTACTGGGTATCAATGTGTGTATTTCTGACTTGGGGTCAGTGTATGTCTTTGTTGCTTGGTTTAAGTGTGTCTCTGTGTTACTGGGTTTCAGTGTATGTCTTTGCTACTTGGTGTCAGTGTATGTCAAAATACTTGGTGTAAGTGTATGTCTTTGTTACTTGGTGTCAGTGTATGTCTGTGTTACTTGGTGGAAGTGTGTGTCATTGTTACTTGGTGTAAGTGTATGTCTTTGTTACTTGGTGTCAGTGTATGTCTGCGTTACTTGGTGTCAGTGTGTTTGTTTGTGTTCCTGGGTGTCAGTGTGTGTCTGTGTTACTTGATGTAAGTGTGTGTCTTTGTTACTTGGTGTCCGTGTGTGTCTGTGTTACTGGGTGTCAGTGTATGTCTTTGTTACTGGGTGTCAGTGTATGTCTTTGTGACTTGGTGTCAGTGTATGTCTGTGTTACTTGGTGTCAGTGTATGTCTTTGTTACTTGGTGTAAGTGTGTGTCTGTGTTACTGGGTATCAGTGTCTGTCTTTGTTACTTGGTGTAAGTGTGTGTCTGTGTTACTGGGTATCAGTGTATGTCTGTGTTACTTGGTGTAAGTGTGTCTGTGTTACTGGGTATCAGTGTATGTCTTTGGACTTGGTGTAAGTGTATGTCTTTGTTACTGTGTGTAAGTGTATGTCTTTGTTACTTGGTGTCAGTGTATGACTTTGTTACTTGTTGTCAGGGTCTGTCTGTGTTACTGGGCATCAGTGTATGTCTTTGGGACTTGGTATCAGTGTATGTCTGTGTTACTTGGTGTCAGTGTGTTTGTTTGTGTTACTGGGTGTCAGTGTGTGTCTGTGTTACTTGGTGTAAGTGTATGTCTTTGTTACTTGGTGTCCGTGTGTGTCTGTGTTACTGGGTGTCAGTGTATGTCTTTGTTACTTGGTGTAAGTGTGTATCTGTCTTACTGGGTCTCATTGTCTGTCTTTGTTACTTGGTGTAAGTGTGTGTCTGTGTTACTGGGTATCTGTGCATGTCTTTGCTACTTGGTGTCAGTGTATGTCTGTGTTACTTGGTGTAAGTGTGTGTCTGTGATACTGGGTATCAGTGTATGACTTTGTGACTTGGTGTCAGTGTATGTATTTTGTTACTGGGAGTCAGTGTGTGTCTTTCTGACTTGGTGTCAGTGTATGTCTTTGTTACTTGGTGTAAGTGTGTGTCTGTGTTACTGGGTTTCAGTGTATGTCTTTGTTACTTGGTGTCAGTGTATGTCAAAATACTTGGTGTAAGTGTATGTCTTTGTTACTTGGTGTAATTGTCTGTCTTTGTTACTTGGTGTCAGTGTATGTCTGTGTTACTTGGTGGAAGTGTGTGTCATTGTTACTTGGTGTAAGTGTATGTCTTTGTTACTTGGTGTCAGTGTATGTCTGTGTTACTTGGTGTCAGTGTGTTTGTTTGTGTTCCTGGGTGTCAGTGTGTGTCTGTGTTACTTGGTGTAAGTTTGTGTCTTTGTTACTTGGTGTCCGTGTGTGTCTGTATTACTGGGTGTCAGTGTATGTCTTTGTTACTGGGTGTCAGTGTATGTCTTTGTGACTTATTGTTTCAGTTTGTCTGTGTTACTGGGTGTCAGTGTATGTCTGTGTTACTGGATGTCAGTGTGTGTCTGTGACACGAGGTGTCAGTATTTAGTTTAGTTTAGAGATACAGCACTTGAACAGGCCCTTCGGCCCACCGAGTCGGTGCCGACCATCAACAACCCATTTATTCGAATCCTACACTAATCCCGTATTCCTATCACATCCCCACCTGTCCCTGTATATTTCCCTACCACCTACCTATACTAGGGGCGATTTATGATGGCCAATGAACCTATCAACCTGCAAGTCTTTGGCATGTGGGAGGAAACCGGAGCACCCGGAGGAAACCCACGCAGACAAAGGGAGAACGTGCAAACTCCGCACAGGCAGTACCCATAATCGAACCCGGGTCCCTGGAGCTGTGAGGCTGCGGTGCTAATAACTGCGCCAATGTACCCACCCAGTGTGTGCCTGTGTTAATGGGTATCAGTGTATGTCTTTGTCACTTGGTGTCAGTGTATGTCTGTGTTACTGGGTGTCAGTGTGTGTCTGTGTTACTTGATGTCAGTGTATGTCTTTGTTACATTGTATCAGTGTTTCTCTGTGTTACTGGATGTCAGTGTGTGTTTGTTTGTGTTACTTGGTGTAAGTGTGTGTCAGTGTTACTGGGTATCAGTGTCTGTCTTTGTTACATGGTGTAAGTGTGTGTCTGTGTTACTGGGTATCTGTGCATGTCTTTGTTACTTGGTGTCAGTGTATGTCTGTGTTACTTGGTGTAAGTGTGTGTCTGTGTTACTGGGTATCAGTGTATGTCTTTGCCACTTGGTGTCAGTGTATGTCTGTGTTACTTGGTGCAAGTGTGTGTCTGTGTTACTGTGAGTCAGTGTGTGTCTGTGTTACTTGGTGTAAGTGTGTGTCTGTGTTACTGGGTATCAGTGCATGTCTTTGTTACTTAGTGCCAGTGTATGTCTGTGTTACTTGGTGTCAGTGTGTTTGTTTGTGTTACTGGGTGTCAGTGTGTGTCTGTGTTACTTGGTGTAAGTGTGTGTCTTTGTTACTTGGTGTCCGTGTGTGTCTGTGCGACTGGGTGTCAGTGTATGTCTTTGTTACTGGGTATCAGTGTATGTCTTAGTGACTTGGTGTATGTGTATATCTTTCTTAGTGGGTGTAAGTTTATGTCTTTGTTACTTGGTGTCAGTGCATGTCTTTGTTACTTGTTGTCAGGGTGTGTCTGTGTTACTGGGCATCAGTGTATGTCTTTGTGACTTGGTATCAGTGTATGTCTTTGTTACTTGGTGTCAGTGTGTTTGTTTGTGTTACTTGTTGTCAGTGTATGTCTGTGTTACTTGGTGTAAGTGTGTGTCTTTGTTACTTGGTGTCCGTGTGTCTGTGTTACTGGGTATCAGTGTATGTCTTTGTGACTTGGTGTCAGTGTATGTCTTTGTTACTGGGAGTCAGTGTGTGTCTTTGTGACTTGATGTCAGTGTATGTCTTTGTTACTGTGTATCAGTGTTTCTCTGTGTTGCTGGATGTCAGTGTGTGTTTGTTTGTGTTACTGGGTGTCAGTGTGTGTCTGTGACACTAGGTGTCAGTATTTAGTTTAGTTTCGAGATACAGCACTTAAACAGGCCGTTCGGCCCACCGAATCTGTGCCGACCATCAACAACTCATTTATACTAATCCTACACTAATCCCGTATTCCTATCACATCCCCACCTGTCCCTATATATTTCCCTACCACCTACCTATACTAGGGGCAATTTATGATTGCCAATTAACCTTTCAACCTGCAAGTCTTTGGCATGTGGGAGGAAACCGGAGCACCCGGAGGAAACCCACGCAGACACAGGGAGAACTTGCAAACTCAGCACAGGCAGTACCCATAATCGAACCCGGGTCACTGGAGCTGTGAGGCTGCGGTGCTAACCACTGCGCCAATGTGCCCCCACAGTGTGTGCCAGTGTTACTGGGTATCAGTGCATGTCTTTGTCACTTGGTGTCAGTGTATGTCTGTGTTACTTGGTGTAAGTGTGTGTCTGTGTTACTGGGTGTCAGTGTGTGTATGTGTTACTTGGTGTCAGTGTATGTCTGTGTTCCTTGGTGTAAGTGTCTGTCTGTGTAACTGGGTGTCAGTGTGTGTCTGTGTTACTTGATGTCAGTGTATGTCTTTGTTAATGTGTATCAGTGTTTCTCTGTGTTACTGGATGTCAGTGTGTGTTTGTTTGTGTTACTTGGTGTAAGTGTGTGTCTGTGTTACTGGGTATCAGTGCATGTTTTTGTTACTTGGTGTCAGTGTATGTCAAAATACTTGGTGTAAGTGTATGTCTTTGTTACTTGGTGTAAGTGTGTGTCTTTGTTACTTGGTGTAAGTGTATGTCTTTGTTACTTGGTGCCAGTGTGTGTCTGTGTTACTGGGCATCAGTGTATGTCTTTGTGACTTGGTATCAGTGTATGTCTGTGTTACTTGGTGTCAGTGTGTTTGTTTGTGTTACTGGGTGTCAGTGTGTGTCTGTGTTACTTGGTGTAAGTGTGTGTCTTTGTTACTTGGTGTCCGTGTGTGTCTGTGTTACTGGGTGTCAGTGTATGTCTTTGTTACTGGGTGTCAGTGTATGTCTTTGTTACTTGGTGTAAGTGTGTGTTTGTGTTACTGGGTATCAGTGTCTGTCTTTGTTACTTGGTGTAAGTGTGTGAATGTGTTACTGGGTATCAGAAAATGTCTTTGTTACTTGGTGTCAGTGTATGTCTGCGTTACTTGGTGTAAGTGTGTGTCTGTGTTACTGGGTATCATTGTATGTCATTGTGACTTGGTGTAAGTGTATGTCTTTGTTACTGGGTGTAAGTGTATGTCTTTGTTACTTGGTGTCAGTTTATGTCTTTGTTACTTGGTGTCAGTGTTTGTCTGTGTTACTGGGCATCAGTGTATGTCTTTGTGACTTGGTATCAATGTATGTCTGTGTTACTTGGTGTCAGTGTGTTTGTTTGTGCTACTGGGTGTCAGTGTGTGTCTGTGTTACTTGGTGTAAGTGTGTGTCTATGTAACTTGGTGTCCGTGTGTGTCTGTGTTACTGGGTGTCAGTGTATTTCTTTGTTACTGGGTGTCAGTGTATGTCTTTGTTACTTGGTGTAAGTGTGTGTCTGTGTTACTGGGTATCAGTGTCTGTCTTTGTTACTTGGTGTCAGTGTATGTCTTTGTTACTTGGTGTAATTGTCTGTCTTTGTTACTTGGTGTCAGTGTATGTCTGTGTTACTTGGTTTAAGTGTGTGTCATTGTTACTTGGTGTAAGTGTATGTCGTTGTTACTTTGTGTCAGTGTATGTCTTTGTTACTTGGTGTCAGTGTGTGTCTGTGTTACTGGGCATCAGTGTATGTCTTTGTGACTTGGTATCAGTGTATGTCTGTGTTAGTTGGTGTCAGTGTGTTTGTTTGTGCTACTGGGTGTCAGTGTGTGTCTGTGTTACTTGGTGTAAGTGTGTGTCTTTGTTACATGGTGTCCGTGTGTGTCTGTGTTACTGGGTGTCTGTGTGTGTATGTGTTACTTGGTGTCAGTGTATGTCTGTGTTCCTTGGTGTAAGTGTCTGTCTGTGTAACTGGGTGTCAGTGTGTGTCTGTGTTACTTGATGTCAGTGTATGTCAAAATACTTGGTGTAAGTGTATGTCTTTGTTACTTGGTGTAATTGTCTGTCTTTGTTACTTGGTGTCAGTGTCTGTCTGTGTTACTTCGTTTAAGTGTGTGTCATTGTTACTTGGTGTAAGTGTATGTCGTCGTTACTTTATGTCAGTGTATGTCTTTGTTACTTGGTGTCAGTGTGTGTCTGTGTTACTGGGCATCAGTGTATGTCTTTGTGACTTGGTATCAGTGCATGTCTGTGTTAGTTGGTGTCAGTGTGTTTGTTTGTGCTGCTGGGTGTCAGTGTGTGTCTGTGTTACTTGGTGAAAGTGTGTGTCTTTGTTACTTGGTGTAAGTGTGTGTCTGTGTTACTGGGTATCAGTGTCTGTCTTTGTTACATGGTGTAAGTGTGTGTCTGTGTTACTGGGTATCAGTGTATGTCTGTGTTACTTGGTGTAAGTGTGTCTGTGTTACTGGGTATCAGTGTATGTCTTTGGACTTGGTGTAAGTGTATGTCTTTGTTACTGTGTGTAAGTGTATGTCTTTGTTACTTGGTGTAAGTGTATGTCTTTGTTACTTGGTGTCATTGTATGTCTGCGTTGCTTGGTGTCAGTGTGTTTGTTTGTGTTACTGGGTGTCAGTGTGTGTCTGTGTTAATTGGTGTAAGTGTGTGTCTTGGTTACTTGGTGTCCGTGTGTGTCTGTGTTACAGGGTGTCAGTGTATGCCTTTGTTACTGGGTGTCAGTCTATGTCTTTGTTACTTGGTGCAAGTGTGTGTCTGTGTTACTGGGTATCAGTGCATGTCTTTGTTACTTGGTGTCAGTGTATGTCTGTGTTACTTGGTGCAATTGTGTGTCTGTTTTAATGGGTATCAGTGTATGTCTTTGTGACTTGGTGTAAGTGTATGTATTTGTTACTGGGTGTAAGTGTATGTCTTTGTTTCTTGGTGTCAGTGTATGACTTTGTTACTTGTTGTCAGGGTGTGTCTGTGTTACTGGGCATCAGTGTATGTCTTTGTGACTTGGTATCAGTGTATGTCTGTGTTACTTGGTGTCAGTGTGTGTCTGTGTTACTTGGTGTAAGTGTTTGTCTTTGTTACTTTGTGTCCGTGTGTGTCTGTGTTACTGGGTGTCAGTGTATGTCTTTGTTACTGGGTGACAGTGTATGTCTTTGTTACTTGGTGTAAGTGTGTATCTGTGTTACTGGGTATCATTGTCTGTCTTTGTTACTTGGTGATAGTGTGTGTCTGTGTTACTGGGTATCTGTGCATGTCTTTGTTACTTGGTGTCAGTGTATGTCTGTGTTACTTGGTGTAAGTGTGTGTCTGTGTTACTGGGTATCAATGTGTGTATTTCTGACTTGGGGTCAGTGTATGTCTTTGTTGCTTGGTTTAAGTGTGTCTCTGTGTTACTGGGTTTCAGTGTATGTCTTTGCTACTTGGTGTCAGTGTATGTCAAAATACTTGGTGTAAGTGTATGTCTTTGTTACTTGGTGTCAGTGTATGTCTGTGTTACTTGGTGGAAGTGTGTGTCATTGTTACTTGGTGTAAGTGTATGTCTTTGTTACTTGGTGTCAGTGTATGTCTGCGTTACTTGGTGTCAGTGTGTTTGTTTGTGTTCCTGGGTGTCAGTGTGTGTCTGTGTTACTTGATGTAAGTGTGTGTCTTTGTTACTTGGTGTCCGTGTGTGTCTGTGTTACTGGGTGTCAGTGTATGTCTTTGTTACTGGGTGTCAGTGTATGTCTTTGTGACTTGGTGTCACTGTATGTCTGTGTTACTTGGTGTCAGTGTATGTCTTTGTTACTTGGTGTAAGTGTGTGTCTGTGTTACTGGGTATCAGTGTCTGTCTTTGTTACTTGGTGCAAGTGTGTGTCTGTGTTACTGGGTATCAGTGTATGTCTGTGTTACTTGGTGTAAGTGTGTCTGTGTTACTGGGTATCAGTGTATGTCTTTGGACTTGGTGTAAGTGTATGTCTTTGTTACTGTGTGTAAGTGTATGTCTTTGTTACTTGGTGTCAGTGTATGACTTTGTTACTTGTTGTCAGGGTCTGTCTGTGTTACTGGGCATCAGTGTATGTCTTTGGGACTTGGTATCAGTGTATGTCTGTGTTACTTGGTGTCAGTGTGTTTGTTTGTGTTACTGGGTGTCAGTGTGTGTCTGTGTTACTTGGTGTAAGTGTATGTCTTTGTTACTTGGTGTCCGTGTGTGTCTGTGTTACTGGGTGTCAGTGTATGTCTTTGTTACTTGGTGTAAGTGTGTATCTGTCTTACTGGGTCTCATTGTCTGTCTTTGTTACTTGGTGTAAGTGTGTGTCTGTGTTACTGGGTATCTGTGCATGTCTTTGCTACTTGGTGTCAGTGTATGTCTGTGTTACTTGGTGTAAGTGTGTGTCTGTGATACTGGGTATCAGTGTATGACTTTGTGACTTGGTGTCAGTGTATGTATTTTGTTACTGGGAGTCAGTGTGTGTCTTTCTGACTTGGTGTCAGTGTATGTCTTTGTTACTTGGTGTAAGTGTGTGTCTGTGTTACTGGGTTTCAGTGTATGTCTTTGTTACTTGGTGTCAGTGTATGTCAAAATACTTGGTGTAAGTGTATGTCTTTGTTACTTGGTGTAATTGTCTGTCTTTGTTACTTGGTGTCAGTGTATGTCTGTGTTACTTGGTGGAAGTGTGTGTCATTGTTACTTGGTGTAAGTGTATGTCTTTGTTACTTGGTGTCAGTGTATGTCTGTGTTACTTGGTGTCAGTGTGTTTGTTTGTGTTCCTGGGTGTCAGTGTGTGTCTGTGTTACTTGGTGTAAGTTTGTGTCTTTGTTACTTGGTGTCCGTGTGTGTCTGTATTACTGGGTGTCAGTGTATGTCTTTGTAACTGGGTGTCAGTGTATGTCTTTGTGACTTATTGTCAGTGTTTGTCTGTGTTACTGGGTGTCAGTGTATGTCTTTGTTACTGGGTGTCTGTGTATGTCTTTGTTACTTGGTGTAAGTGTGTGTCTGTGTTACTGGGTATCAGTGTCTTTCTTTGTTACTTGGTGTAAGTGTGTGTCTGTGTTACTGGGTATCAGTGCATGTCTTTGTTACTTGGTGTCAGTGTATGTCTGTGTTACTTGGTGTCCGTGTGTGTCTGTGTTACTGGGTATCAGTGTATGTCTTTGTGACTTGGTGTCAGTGTATGTCTTTGTTACTGGGTGTCAGTGTGTGTCTTTGTGACTTGGTGTCAGTGTATGTCTTTGTTACTTGGTGTAAGTGTGTGTCTGTGTTACTGGGTTTCAGTGTATGTCTTTGTTACTTGGTGTCAGTGTATGTCAAAATACTTGGTGAAAGTGTATGTCTTTGTTACTTGGTGGAATTGTCTGTCTTTGTTACTTGGTGTCAGTGTATGTCTGTGTTACTTGGTGTAAGTGTGTGTCATTGTTACTTAGTGTAAGTGTATGTCTTTGTTACTTGGTGTCAGTGTATGTCTGTGTTACTTGGTGTCAGTGTGTTTGTTTGTGTTACTGGGTGTCAGTGTGTGTCTGTGTTAATTGGTGTAAGTGTGTGTCTTGGTTACTTGGTGTCCGTGTGTGTCTGTGTTACAGGGTGTCAGTGTATGCCTTTGTTACTGGGTGTCAGTGTATGTCTTTGTTACTTGGTGTAAGTGTGTGTCTGTGTTACTGGGTATCAGTGTCTGTCTTTGTTACTTGGTGCAAGTGTGTGTCTGTGTTACTGGGTATCAGTGCAAGTCTTTGTTACTTGGTGTCAGTGTATGTCTGTGTTACTTGGTGCAATTGTGTGTCTGTTTTAATGGGTATCAGTGTATGTCTTTGTGACTTGGTGTAAGTGTATGTATTTGTTACTGGGTGTAAGTGTATGTCTTTGTTTCTTGGTGTCAGTGTCTGACTTTGTTACTTGTTGTCAGGGTGTGTCTGTGTTACTGGGCATCAGTGTATGTCTTTGTGACTTGGTATCAGTGTATGTCTGTGTTACTTGGTGTCAGTGTGTGTCTGTGTTACTTGGTGTAAGTGTTTGTCTTTGTTACTTGGTGTCCGTGTGTGTCTGTGTTACTGGGTGTCAGTGTATGTCTTTGTTACTGGGTGACAGTGTATGTCTTTGTTACTTGGTGTAAGTGTGTATCTGTGTTACTGGGTATCATTGTCTGTCTTTGTTACTTGGTGTAAGTGTGTGTCTGTGTTACTGGGTATCTGTGCATGTCTTTGTTACTTGGTGTCAGTGTATGTCTGTGTTACTTGGTGTAAGTGTGTGTCTGTGTTACTGGGTATCAATGTGTGTATTTCTGACTTGGGGTCAGTGTATGTCTTTGTTGCTTGGTTTAAGTGTGTCTCTGTGTTACTGGGTTTCAGTGTATGTCTTTGCTACTTGGTGTCAGTGTATGTCAAAATACTTGGTGTAAGTGTATGTCTTTGTTACTTGGTGTCAGTGTATGTCTGTGTTACTTGGTGGAAGTGTGTGTCATTGTTACTTGGTGTAAGTGTATGTCTTTGTTACTTGGTGTCAGTGTATGTCTGCGTTACTTGGTGTCAGTGTGTTTGTTTGTGTTCCTGGGTGTCAGTGTGTGTCTGTGTTACTTGATGTAAGTGTGTGTCTTTGTTACTTGGTGTCCGTGTGTGTCTGTGTTACTGGGTGTCAGTGTATGTCTTTGTTACTGGGTGTCAGTGTATGTCTTTGTGACTTGGTGTCAGTGTATGTCTGTGTTACTTGGTGTCAGTGTATGTCTTTGTTACTTGGTGTAAGTGTGTGTCTGTGTTACTGGGTATCAGTGTCTGTCTTTGTTACTTGGTGTAAGTGTGTGTCTGTGTTACTGGGTATCAGTGTATGTCTGTGTTACTTGGTGTAAGTGTGTCTGTGTTACTGGGTATCAGTGTATGTCTTTGGACTTGGTGTAAGTGTATGTCTTTGTTACTGTGTGTAAGTGTATGTCTTTGTTACTTGGTGTCAGTGTATGACTTTGTTACTTGTTGTCAGGGTCTGTCTGTGTTACTGGGCATCAGTGTATGTCTTTGGGACTTGGTATCAGTGTAGGTCTGTGTTACTTGGTGTCAGTGTGTTTGTTTGTGTTACTGGGTGTCAGTGTGTGTCTGTGTTACTTGGTGTAAGTGTATGTCTTTGTTACTTGGTGTCCGTGTTTGTCTGTGTTACTGGGTGTCAGTGTATGTCTTTGTTACTTGGTGTAAGTGTGTATCTGTCTTACTGGGTCTCATTGTCTGTCTTTGTTACTTGGTGTAAGTGTGTGTCTGTGTTACTGGGTATCTGTGCATGTCTTTGCTACTTGGTGTCAGTGTATGTCTGTGTTACTTGGTGTAAGTGTGTGTCTGTGATACTGGGTATCAGTGTATGACTTTGTGACTTGGTGTCAGTGTATGTATTTTGTTACTGGGAGTCAGTGTGTGTCTTTCTGACTTGGTGTCAGTGTATGTCTTTGTTACTTGGTGTAAGTGTGTGTCTGTGTTACTGGGTTTCAGTGTATGTCTTTGTTACTTGGTGTCAGTGTATGTCAAAATACTTGGTGTAAGTGTATGTCTTTGTTACTTGGTGTAATTGTCTGTCTTTGTTACTTGGTGTCAGTGTATGTCTGTGTTACTTGGTGGAAGTGTGTGTCATTGTTACTTGGTGTAAGTGTATGTCTTTGTTACTTGGTGTCAGTGTATGTCTGTGTTACTTGGTGTCAGTGTGTTTGTTTGTGTTCCTGGGTGTCAGTGTGTGTCTGTGTTACTTGGTGTAAGTTTGTGTCTTTGTTACTTGGTGTCCGTGTGTGTCTGTATTACTGGGTGTCAGTGTATGTCTTTGTTACTGGGTGTCAGTGTATGTCTTTGTGACTTATTGTTTAAGTTTGTCTGTGTTACTGGGTGTCAGTGTATGTCTGTGTTACTGGATGTCAGTGTGTGTCTGTGACACGAGGTGTCAGTATTTAGTTTAGTTTAGAGATACAGCACTTGAACAGGCCCTTCGGCCCACCGAGTCGGTGCCGACCATCAACAACCCATTTAATCGAATCCTACACTAATCCCGTATTCCTATCACATCCCCACCTGTCCCTGTATATTTCCCTACCACCTACCTATACTAGGGGCGATTTATGATGGCCAATGAACCTATCAACCTGCAAGTCTTTGGCATGTGGGAGGAAACCGGAGCACCCGGAGGAAACCCACGCAGACAAAGGGAGAACGTGCAAACTCCGCACAGGCAGTACCCATAATCGAACCCGGGTCCCTGGAGCTGTGAGGCTGCGGTGCTAATAACTGCGCCAATGTACCCACCCAGTGTGTGCCTGTGTTAATGGGTATCAGTGTATGTCTTTGTCACTTGGTGTCAGTGTATGTCTGTGTTACTGGGTGTCAGTGTGTGTCTGTGTTACTTGATGTCAGTGTATGTCTTTGTTACATTGTATCAGTGTTTCTCTGTGTTACTGGATGTCAGTGTGTGTTTGTTTGTGTTACTTGGTGTAAGTGTGTGTCAGTGTTACTGGGTATCAGTGTCTGTCTTTGTTACATGGTGTAAGTGTGTGTCTGTGTTACTGGGTATCTGTGCATGTCTTTGTTACTTGGTGTCAGTGTATGTCTGTGTTACTTGGTGTAAGTGTGTGTCTGTGTTACTGGGTATCAGTGTATGTCTTTGCCACTTGGTGTCAGTGTATGTCTGTGTTACTTGGTGCAAGTGTGTGTCTGTGTTACTGTGAGTCAGTGTGTGTCTGTGTTACTTGGTGTAAGTGTGTGTCTGTGTTACTGGGTATCAGTGCATGTCTTTGTTACTTAGTGCCAGTGTATGTCTGTGTTACTTGGTGTCAGTGTGTTTGTTTGTGTTACTGGGTGTCAGTGTGTGTCTGTGTTACTTGGTGTAAGTGTGTGTCTTTGTTACTTGGTGTCCGTGTGTGTCTGTGCGACTGGGTGTCAGTGTATGTCTTTGTTACTGGGTATCAGTGTATGTCTTAGTGACTTGGTGTATGTGTATGTCTTTCTTAGTGGGTGTAAGTTTATGTCTTTGTTACTTGGTGTCAGTGCATGTCTTTGTTACTTGTTGTCAGGGTGTGTCTGTGTTACTGGGCATCAGTGTATGTCTTTGTGACTTGGTATCAGTGTATGTCTTTGTTACTTGGTGTCAGTGTGTTTGTTTGTGTTACTTGTTGTCAGTGTATGTCTGTGTTACTTGGTGTAAGTGTGTGTCTTTGTTACTTGGTGTCCGTGTGTCTGTGTTACTGGGTATCAGTGTATGTCTTTGTGACTTGGTGTCAGTGTATGTCTTTGTTACTGGGAGTCAGTGTGTGTCTTTGTGACTTGATGTCAGTGTATGTCTTTGTTACTGTGTATCAGTGTTTCTCTGTGTTGCTGGATGTCAGTGTGTGTTTGTTTGTGTTACTGGGTGTCAGTGTGTGTCTGTGACACTAGGTGTCAGTATTTAGTTTAGTTTCGAGATACAGCACTTAAACAGGCCCTTCGGCCCACCGAATCTGTGCCGACCATCAACAACTCATTTATACTAAACCTACACTAATCCCGTATTCCTATCACATCCCCACCTGTCCCTATATATTTCCCTACCACCTACCTATACTAGGGGCAATTTATGATTGCCAATTAACCTTTCAACCTGCAAGTCTTTGGCATGTGGGAGGAAACCGGAGCACCCGGAGGAAACCCACGCAGACACAGGGAGAACTTGCAAACTCAGCACAGGCAGTACCCATAATCGAACCCGGGTCACTGGAGCTGTGAGGCTGCGGTGCTAACCACTGCGCCAATGTGCCCCCACAGTGTGTGCCAGTGTTACTGGGTATCAGTGCATGTCTTTGTCACTTGGTGTCAGTGTATGTCTGTGTTACTTGGTGTAAGTGTGTGTCTGTGTTACTGGGTGTCAGTGTGTGTATGTGTTACTTGGTGTCAGTGTATGTCTGTGTTCCTTGGTGTAAGTGTCTGTCTGTGTAACTGGGTGTCAGTGTGTGTCTGTGTTACTTGATGTCAGTGTATGTCTTTGTTAATGTGTATCAGTGTTTCTCTGTGTTACTGGATGTCAGTGTGTGTTTGTTTGTGTTACTTGGTGTAAGTGTGTGTCTGTGTTACTGGGTATCAGTGCATGTTTTTGTTACTTGGTGTCAGTGTATGTCAAAATACTTGGTGTAAGTGTATGTCTTTGTTACTTGGTGTAAGTGTGTGTCTTTGTTACTTGGTGTAAGTGTATGTCTTTGTTACATGGTGCCAGTGTGTGTCTGTGTTACTGGGCATCAGTGTATGTCTTTGTGACTTGGTATCAGTGTATGTCTGTGTTACTTGGTGTCAGTGTGTTTGTTTGTGTTACTGGGTGTCAGTGTGTGTCTGTGTTACTTGGTGTAAGTGTGTGTCTTTGTTACTTGGTGTCCGTGTGTGTCTGTGTTACTGGGTGTCAGTGTATGTCTTTGTTACTGGGTGTCAGTGTATGTCTTTGTTACTTGGTGTAAGTGTGTGTTTGTGTTACTGGGTATCAGTGTCTGTCTTTGTTACTTGGTGTAAGTGTGTGAATGTGTTACTGGGTATCAGAAAATGTCTTTGTTACTTGGTGTCAGTGTATGTCTGCGTTACTTGGTGTAAGTGTGTGTCTGTGTTACTGGGTATCATTGTATGTCATTGTGACTTGGTGTAAGTGTATGTCTTTGTTACTGGGTGTAAGTGTATGTCTTTGTTACTTGGTGTCAGTTTATGTCTTTGTTACTTGGTGTCAGTGTTTGTCTGTGTTACTGGGCATCAGTGTATGTCTTTGTGACTTGGTATCAATGTATGTCTGTGTTACTTGGTGTCAGTGTGTTTGTTTGTGCTACTGGGTGTCAGTGTGTGTCTGTGTTACTTGGTGTAAGTGTGTGTCTATGTAACTTGGTGTCCGTGTGTGTCTGTGTTACTGGGTGTCAGTGTATTTCTTTGTTACTGGGTGTCAGTGTATGTCTTTGTTACTTGGTGTAAGTGTGTGTCTGTGTTACTGGGTATCAGTGTCTGTCTTTGTTACTTGGTGTCAGTGTATGTCTTTGTTACTTGGTGTAATTGTCTGTCTTTGTTACTTGGTGTCAGTGTATGTCTGTGTTACTTGGTTTAAGTGTGTGTCATTGTTACTTGGTGTAAGTGTATGTCGTTGTTACTTTGTGTCAGTGTATGTCTTTGTTACTTGGTGTCAGTGTGTGTCTGTGTTACTGGGCATCAGTGTATGTCTTTGTGACTTGGTATCAGTGTATGTCTGTGTTAGTTGGTGTCAGTGTGTTTGTTTGTGCTACTGGGTGTCAGTGTGTGTCTGTGTTACTTGGTGTAAGTGTGTGTCTTTGTTACATGGTGTCCGTGTGTGTCTGTGTTACTGGGTGTCTGTGTGTGTATGTGTTACTTGGTGTCAGTGTATGTCTGTGTTCCTTGGTGTAAGTGTCTGTCTGTGTAACTGGATGTCAGTGTGTGTCTGTGTTACTTGATGTCAGTGTATGTCAAAATACTTGGTGTAAGTGTATGTCTTTGTTACTTGGTGTAATTGTCTGTCTTTGTTACTCGGTGTCAGTGTCTGTCTGTGTTACTTCGTTTAAGTGTGTGTCATTGTTACTTGGTGTAAGTGTATGTCGTCGTTACTTTATGTCAGTGTATGTCTTTGTTACTTGGTGTCAGTGTGTGTCTGTGTTACTGGGCATCAGTGTATGTCTTTGTGACTTGGTATCAGTGCATGTCTGTGTTAGTTGGTGTCAGTGTGTTTGTTTGTGCTGCTGGGTGTCAGTGTGTGTCTGTGTTACTTGGTGTAAGTGTGTGTCTTTGTTACTTGGTGTCCGTGTGTGTCTGTGTTACTGGGTGTCAGTGTGTGTCTGTGTTACTGGGCATCAGTGTATGTCTTTGTGACTTGGTATCAGTGTATGTCTGTGTTACTTGGTGTCAGTGTGTTTGTTTGTGTTACTGGGTGTCAGTGTGTGTCTGTGTTACTTGGTGTAAGTGTGTGTCTTTGTTACTTTGTGGCCGTATGTGTCTGTGTTACTGGGTGTCAGTGTATGTCTTTGTTACTGGGTGTCAGTGTATGTCTTTGTGACTTGGTGTAAGTGTGTGTCTGTGTTACTGGGTATCAGTGTCTGTCTTTGTTACTTGGTTTAAGTGTGTGCCTGTGTTACTGGGTATCAGTGTATGTCTTTGTTACTTGGTGTAATTGTCTGTCTTTGTTACTTGGTGTCAGTGTATGTCTGTGTTACTTGATTTAAGTGTGTGTCATTGTTACTTGGTGTAAGTGTATGTCTTTGTTACTTGGTGTCAGTGTATGTCTTTGTTGCTTGGTGTCAGTGTGTGTCTGTGTTACTGGGCATCAGTGTATGTCTTTGTGACTTGGTATCAGTGTATGTCTGTGTTACTTGGTGTCAGTGTGTTAGTTTGTGTTACTGGGTGTCAGGGTGTGTCTGTGTTACTTGGTGTAAGTGTGTGTCTTTGTTACTTGGTGGCCGTATGTGTCTGTGTTACTGGGTGTCAGTGTATGTCTTTGTTACTTGGTGTAAGTGTGTGTCTGTGTTACTTGGTGTAACTGTGTGTCTGTGTTACTGGGTAACAGTGTATGTCTTTGTGACTTGGTGTAAGTGTATGTCTTTGTTACTGGGTGTAAGTGTATGTCTTTGTTACTTGGTGTCAGTTTATGTCTTTGTTACTTGGTGTCAGTGTGTGTCTGTGTTACTGGGCATCAGTGTATGTCTTTGTGACTTGGTATCAGTGTATATCTGTGTTACTTGGTGTCAGTGTGTTTGTTTATGCTACTGGGTGTCAGTGTGTGTCTGTGTTACTTGGTGTAAGTGTGTGCCTTTGTTACTTGGTGTCCGTGTGTGTCTGTGTTACTGGGTGTCAGTGTATTTCTTTGTTACTGGGTGTCAGTGTATGTCTTTGTTACTTGGTGTAAGTGTGTGCCTGTGTTACTGGGTATCAGTGTCTGTCTTTGTTACTTGGTGTCAGTGCATGTCAAAATACTTGGTGTAAGTGCATGTCTTTGTTATTTGGTGTAATTGTCTGTCTTTGTTACTTGGTGTCAGTGTATGTCTGTGTTACTTGGTTTAAGTGTGTGTCATTGTTACTTGGTGTAAGTGTATGTCTTTGTTACTTGGTGTCAGTGTATGTCTTTGTTACTTGGTGTCAGTGTGTGTCTGTGTTACAGGGCATCAGTTTATGTCTTTGTGACTTGGTATCAGTGTATGTCTGTGTTACTTGGTGTCAGTGTGTTTGTTTGTGTTACTGGGTGTCAGTGTGTGTCTGTGTTACTTGGTGTAAGTGTGTGTCTTTGTTACTTGGTGTCAGTGTGTGTCTGTGTTACTGGGCATCAGTGTATGTCTTTGTGACTTGGTATCAGTGTATGTCTGTGTTACTTGGTGTCAGTGTGTTTGTTTGTGTTACTGGGTGTCAGTGTGTGTCTGTGTTACTTGGTGTAAGTGTGTGTCTTTGTTACTGGGTGTCAGTGTATGTCTTTGTTACTTGGTGTAAGTGTGTGTTTGTGTTACTGGGTATCAGTGTCTGTCTTTGTTACTTGGTGTAAGTGTGTGACTGTGTTACTGGGTATCAGAAAATGTCTTTGTTACTTGGTGTCAGTGTATGTCTGCGTTACTTGGTGTAAGTGTGTGTCTGTGTTACTGGGTATCATTGTATGTCTTTGTGACTTGGTGTAAGTGTATGTCTTTGTTACTGGGTGTAAGTGTATGTCTTTGTTACTTGGTGTCAGTTTATGTCTTTGTTACTTGGTGTCAGTGCGTGTCTGTGTTACTGGGCATCAGTGTATGTCTTTCTAACTTGGTATCAGTGTATGTCTGTGTTAGTTGGTGTCGGTGTGTTTGTTTGTGCTACTGGGTGTCAGTGTGTGTCTGTGTTACTTGGTGTAAGTGTGTGTCTTTGTTACTTGGTGTCCGTGTGTGTCTGTTTTACTGGGTGTCAGTGTGTGTCTGTGTTACTGGGCATCAGTGTATGTCTTTGTGACTTGGTATCAGTGTATGTCTGTGTTACTTGGTGTCAGTGTGATTGCTTGTGCTACTGGGTGTCAGTGTGTGTCTGTGTTACTTGGTGTAAGTGTGTGTCTTTGTTACTTGGTGTCCGTGTGTGTCTGTGTTACTGGGTGTCAGTGTATTTCTTTGTTACTGGGTGTCAGTGTATGTCTTTGTTACTTGGTGTAAGTGTGTCTCTGTGTTACTGGGTATCAGTGTCTGTCTTTGTTACTTGGTTTAAGTGTGTGCCTGTGTTACTGGGTATCAGTGTATGTCTTTGTTATTTGGTGTAATTGTCTGTCTTTGTTACTTGGTGTCAGTGTATGTCTGTGTTACTTGATTTAAGTGTGTGTCATTGTTACTTGGTGTAAGTGTATGTCTTTGTTACTTGGTGTCAGTGTATGTCTTTGTTGCTTGGTGTCAGTGTGTGTCTGTGTTACTGGGCATCAGTGTATGTCTTTGTGACTTGGTATCAGTGTATGTCTGTGTTAGTTGGTGTCAGTGTGTTTGTTTGTGCTAATGGGTGTCAGTGTGTGTCTGTGTTACTCGGTGTAAGTGTGTGTCTTTTTTACTTGGTGTCCGTGTGTGTCTGTGTTACTGGGTGTCAGTGTGTGTCTGTGTTACTGGGCATCAGTGTATGTCTTTGTGACTTGGTATCAGTGTATGTCTGTGTTACTTGGTGTCAGTGTGTTTGTTTGTGTTACTGGGTGTCAGTGTGTGTCTGTGTTACCTGGTGTAAGTGTGTGTGTCTTTGTTACTTGGTGGCCGTATGTGCCTGTGTTACTGGGTGTCAGTGTATGTCTTTGTTACTGGGTGTCAGTGTATGTCTTTGTTACTTGGTGTAAGTGTGTGTCTGTGTTACTTGGTGTAACTGTGTGTCTGTGTTACTGGGTAACAGTGTATGTCTTTGTGACTTGGTGTAATTGTATGTCTTTGTTACTGGGTGTAAGTGTATGTCTTTGTTACTTGGTGTCAGTTTATGTCTTTGTTACTTGGTGTCAGTGTGTGCCTGTGTTACTGTGCATCAGTGTATGTCTTTGTGACTTGGTATCAGTGTATATCTGTGTTACTTGGTGTCAGTGTGTTTGTTTGTGCTACTGGGTGTCAGTGTGTGTCTGTGTTACTTGGTGTAAGTGTGTGTCTTTGTTACTTGGTGTAAGTGTGTGTCTGTGTTACTGGGTATCAGTGTCTGTCTTTGTTACTTGGTGTCAGTGTATGTCAAAATACTTGGTGTAAGTGCATGTCTTTGTTATTTGGTGTAATTGTCTGTCTTTGTTACTTGGTGTCAGTGTATGTCTGTGTTACTTGGTTTAAGTGTGTGTCATTGTTACTTGGTGTAAGTGTATGTCTTTGTTACTTGGTGTCAGTGTATGTCTTTGTTACTTGGTGTCAGTGTGTGTCTGTGTTACTGGGCATCAGTGTATGTCTTTGTGACTTGGTATCAGTGTATGTCTGTGTTACTTGGTGTCAGTGTGTTTGTTTGTGTTACTGGGTGTCAGTGTGTGTCTGTGTTACTTGGTGTAAGTGTGTGTCTTTGTTACTGGGTGGCTGTATGTGTCTGTGTTACTGTGTGTCAGTGTATGTCTATGTTACTGGGTGTCAGTGTATGTCTTTGTTACTTGGTGTAAGTGTGTGTCTGTGTTTCTCGGTATCAGTGTCTGTCTTTGTTACTTGGTGTAAGTGTGTGTCTGTGTAACTGGGTATCAGTGCATGTCTTTGTTACTTGGTGTCGGTGTATGTCTGCGTTACTTGGTGCAAGTGCGTGTCTGTGTTACTGGGTATCAGTGTATGTCTTTGTGACTTGGTGTAAGTGTATGTCTTTGTTACTGGGTGTAAGTGTATGTCTTTGTTACTTGGTGTTAGTGTATGTCTTTGTGACTTGGTATCAGTGTATGTCTGTGTTACTTGGTGTCAGTGTGTTTGTTAGTGCTACTGGGTGTCAGTGCTTGTCTGTGTTACTTGGTGTAAGTGTGTGTCTTTTTTACTTGGTGTCCGTGTGTGTCTGTGTTACTGGGTGTCAGTGTATTTCTTTGTTACTGGGTGTCAGTGTATGTCTTTGTTACTTGGTGTAAGTGTGTGTCTGTGTTACTGGGTATCAGTGTCTGTCTTTGTTACTTGGTGTCAGTGTATGTCAAAATACTTGGTGTAAGTGTATGTCTTTGTTTCTTGGTGTAATTGTCTGTCTTTGTTACTTGGTGTCAGTGTATGTCTGTGTTACTTGGTTTAAGTGTGTGTCATTGTTACTTGGTGTAAGTGTATGTCTTTGTTACTTGGTGTCAGTGTATGTCTTTGTTACTTGGTGTCATTATGTTTCTGTGTTACTGGGCAACAGTGTATGTCTTTGTGACTTGGTATCAGTGTATGTCTGTGTTATTTGTTGTCAGTGTGTTTGTTTATGTTACTGGGTGTCAGTGTGTGTCTTTGTTACTTGGTGCAAGTGTGTGTCTTTGTTACTTGGTGTCCGTGTGTGTCTGTGTTACTGGGTGTCAGTGTATGTCTTTGTTACTGGGTGTCAGTGTATGTCTTTGTTACTTGGTGTCAGTGTGTGTCTGTGTTACTGTGTGTCAGTGCAAATCTTTGTTACTTGGTGTCAGTGTATGTCTGCGTTACTTGGTGTAAGTGTGTGTCTGTGTTACTGGGTATCAGTGTATGTCTTTCTAAATTGGTGTCAGTGTATGTATTTGTTATTTGGTGTCAGCGTGTGTCTGTGTTAGTGGGCATCAGTGTATGTCTTTGTGACTTGGTATCAGTGGATGTCTGTGTTACTTGGTGTCAGTGTGTTTGTTTATGTTACTGGGTGTCAGTGTGTGTCTGTGCTACTTGGTGTAAGTGTGTGTCTTTGTTACTTGGTGTCCGTGTGTGTCTGTGTTCCTGGGTGTCAGTGTATGTCTTTGTTTCTGGGTGTCAGTGTATGTCTTTGTTACTTGGTGTACGTGTGTGTCTGTGTTACTGGGTATCAGTGTCTGTCTTTGTTACTTGGTGTAAGTGTGTGTCTCTGTTACTGGGTATCAGTGCATGTCTTTGTTACTTGGTGTCAGTGTAGGTCTGTGTTACTTGTTGTAAGTGTGTGTCTGTGTTACTGAGTATCAGTGTATGTCTTTGTGACTTGGTGTCAGTGTATGTCTTTGTTACTTGGTGTAAGTGTGTGTCTGTTTTACTGGGTATCTGTGTATGTCTTTGTTACTTGGTGTCAGTGTATGTCAAAATACTTGGTGTAAGTGTATGTCTTTGTTACTTGGTGTAATTGTCTGTCTTTGTTACTTGGTGTCAGTGTATGTCTGTGTTACTTGGTGTAAGTGTGTGTCTTTGTTAATTGGTGTAAGTGTATGTCTTTGTTACTAGGTGTCAGTGCATGTCTTTGTTTCTTGGTGTCTTTGTGTGTCTGTGTTACTCGGCATCAGTGTATGTCTTTGTGACTTGGTCTCAGTGTATGTCTGTGTGACTTGGTGTCAGTGTATGTCTTTTTTACTGGGTGTCAGTGTGTGTCTGTGTTACTTGATGTCGGTGTATGTCTTTGTTACTGTGTATCAGTGTTTCTCTGTGTAACTGGATGTCAGTGAGTGTTTGTTTGTGTTACTGGGTGTCAGTCTGTGTCTGTGACACTAGGTGTCAGTATTTAGTTTAGTTTTGAGATACAGCACTTCAACAGGCCCTTCGGCCGACCGAGTCTGTGCCGACCATCAACAACTCATTTATACTAAACTTACACTAATCCCGTATTCCTATCACATCCCCACCTGTCCCTATATATTTCCCTACCACCTACCAAAACTCGGGTCAATTTATGATGGCCAATTAACCGATCAACCTGCAAGTCTTTGGCATGTGGGAGGAAACCGGAGGGCCAGGAGAAAAACCACACAGAAACAGGGAGAACTTGCAAACTCCACACAGGCAGTAGCTAGAATCGAACCCGGGTCCATGGAGCTGTGAGGCTGCGGCGCTAACCACTGCGTCAATGTGCCCCCCCGCCCCCCCCAGTGTGTGCCTGTGTTACTGGGTATCAGTGTATGTCTTCGTTACTTGGTGTCAGTGTATGTCTGTGTTACTTGGTGTAAGTGTGTGCCTGTGTTACTGGGTGTCAGTGTGTGTCTTTGTGACTTGGTGTCAGTGGATGTATTTGTTACTTGGTGTAAGTGTGTGTCCGTGTTACTGCGTATCAGTGTATGTCTTTGTTACTTGGTGTCAGTGTATGTCAAAATACTTGGTGTAAGTGTATGTCTTTGTTACTTGGTGTAATTGTCTGTCTTTGTTTCTTGGTGTCAGTGCATGTCTGTGTTACTTGGTGTAAGTGTGTGTCTTTGTTACTTGGTGCAAGTGTATGTCTTTGTTACTTGGTGTCAGTGTTTGTCTTTGTTACTGGGTGTCAGTGTATGTCTTTGTTACTTGGTGTAAGTGTGTGTCTGTGTGACTGGGTATCAGTGTCTGTCTTTGTTACTTGGTGCAAGTGTGTGTCTGTGTTACTGGGTATCAGAGTATGTCTTTGTTAATTGGTTTCAGTATATGTCAAAATACTTGGTGTAAGTGAATGTCTTTTTTACTTGGTGTCAGTGTATGTCTGTGTTACATGGTGTGAGTGTGTGTCTGTGTTACTGGGGAGCAATGTATGTCTTTGTTACTTGGTGTCAGTGTATGTCTTTGTTACTTGGTGTCAGTGTATGTCAAAATACTTGGTGTAAGTGTATGTCTGTGTTACTTGGTGTAATTGTCTGTCTTTGTAACTTGGTGTCAGTGTGTCTCTGTGTTACTTGGTGTAAGTTTGTGTACATGTTACTTGGTGTAAGCGTATGTCTTTGTTACTTGGTGTCAGTGTTTGTCTTTGTTACTGGGTGTCAGTGTATGTCTTTGTTACTTGGTGTAAGTGTGTGTCTGTGTGACTGGGTATCAGTGTCTGTCTTTGTTACTTGGTGCAAGTGTGTGTCTGTGTTACTGGGCATCAGTGTATGTCTTTGTTAATTGGTTTCAGTATATGTCAAAATACTTGGTGTAAGTGAATGTCTTTGTTACTTGGTGTCAGTGTATGTCTGTGTTACATGGTGTAAGTGTGTGTCTTTGTTGCTTGGTGTCCGTGTGTGCCTGTGTTACTGGGTGACAGTGTATGTCTTTGTTACTGGGTGTCAGTGTCCGTCTTTGTAACTTGGTGTCAGTTTATGTCTTTGTTACTTGGTGTAAGTGTGTGTCTGTGTTACTTGGTGTAAGTGTGTGTCTTTGTTACTTGCTGTCCGTATGTGTCTGTGTTACTGGGTGTCAGTGTATGTCTTTGTTACTGGGTGTCAGTGTATGTCTTTGTTACTTGGTGTAAGTGTATGTCTGTGTTACATGGTGACAGTGTGTTTGTTTGTGTTACTGGGTGTCAGTGTTTGTCTGTGACACTAGGTATCAGTATTTAGTTTAGTTTAGTGATACAGCACTTAAACAGGCCCTTTGACCCCCCGAGTCTGTGCCGACCATCAACCACCCATTTATTCTAATCCTACACTAATCCAGTATTCCAATCACATCCCCACCTGTCCCAATATATTTCCCTACAACCGACCTATACTAGGGGCAATTTATGATGGCCAATTAACCTTTCAACCTCCAGGTCTTTGGCATGTGGTAGGAAACCGGAACACCCGGAGGGAACTCACGCAGACACAGGGAGAACTTGCAAACTCCGCACAGGCAGTACCCAGAATCGAACCCGGGTCCCTGGAGCTGAGAGGCTGCGGTGCTAACCACTGCGCCAATGTGCCCCACCCCCCCAGTGTGTGCCTGTGTTACTGGGTCTCAGTGCATGCCTTTGTTACTTGGTGTGAGTGTGTGTCTGTGTTACTGGGGAGCAATGTATGTCTTTGTTACTTGGTGTCAGTGTATGTCTTTGTTACTTGGTGTCAGTGTATGTCTGTGTTACTTGGTGTAAGTGTGTGTCTGTGTTACTGGGTATCAGTGCATGCCTTTGTTACTTGGTGTGAGTGTGTGTCTGTGTTACTGGGGAGCAATGTATGTCTTTGTTACTTGGTGTCAGTGTATGTCTTTGTTACTTGGTGTCAGTGTATGTCAAAATACTTGGTGTAAGTGTATGTCTGTGTTACTTGGTGTAATTGTCTGTCTTTGTAACTTGGTGTCAGTGTGTCTCTGTGTTACTTGGTGTAAGTTTGTGTCCATGTTACTTGGTGTAAGCGTATGTCTTTGTTACTTGGTGTCCGTGTGTGCCTGTGTTACTGGGTCTCAGTGTACGTCTTTGTTACTTGGTGTCAGTGTATGTCTTTGTTACAGGGTGTAAGTGTATGTCTTTGTTCCTTGGTGTCAGTTTATGTCTTTGTTACTTGGTGTCAGTGCGTGTCTGTGTTACTGGGCATCAGTGTATGTCTTTGTGACTTGGTATCAGTTTATGTCTGTGTTACTTGGTGTCAGTGTGTTTGTTAGTGCTACTGGGTGTCAGTGTGTGTCTGTGTTACTTGGTGTAAGTGTGTGTCTTTTTTACTTGGTGTCCGTGTGTGTCTGTGTTACTGGGTGTCAGTGTATTTCTTTGTTACTGGGTGTCAGTGTATGTCAAAATACTTGGTGTAAGTGTATGTCTTTGTTACTTGGTGTAATTGTCTGTCTTTGTTACTTGGTGTCAGTGTATGTCTTTGTTACTTGGTGTAAGTGTGTGTCTGTGTTACTGGGTATCAGTGTCTGTCTTTGTTACTTGGTGTAAGTGTGTGTCTGTGTTACTGGGTATCAGTGCAAATCTTTGTTACTTGGTGTCAGTGTATGTCTGCGTCACTTGGTGTAAGTGTGTGTCTGTGTTACTGGGTATCAGTGCATGTCTTTCTAACTTGGTGTCAGTGTATGTCTTTGTTACTTGGTGTCTGCGTGTGTCTGTGTTAGTGGGCATCAGTGTATGTCTTTGTTACTTGGTGTAATTGTCTGTCTTTGTTACTTGGTGTCAGTGTCTGTCTGTGTTACTTGGTTTAAGTGTGTGTCATTGTTACTTGGTGTAAGTGTATGTCTTTCTTACTTGGTGTCATTATGTGTCCGTGTTACTGGGCATCAGTGTATGTCTTTGTGACTTGGTATCAGTGCATGTCTGTGTTATTTGTTGTCAGTGTGTTTGTTTATGTTACTGGGTGTCAGTGTGTGTCTTTGTTACTTGGTGTAAGTGTGTGTCTTTGTTACTTGGTGTCCGTGTGTGTCTGTGTTACTGGGTGTCAGTGTATGTCTTTGGTGCTGGGTGTCAGTGTATGTCTTTGTTACTTGGTGTAAGTGTGTGTCTGTGTTACTGGGTATCAGTGTCTGTCTTTGTTACTTGGTGTAAGTGTGTGTCTGTTTTACTGGATATCTGTGTATGTCTTTGTTACTTGGTGTCAGTGTATGTCAAAATACTTGGTGTAAGTGTATGTCTTTGTTACTTGGTGTAATTGTCTGTCTTTGTTACTTGGTGTCAGTGTATGTCTGTGTTACTTGGTGTAAGTGTGTGTCTTTGTGACTTGGTATCAGTGGATGTCTGTGTTCCTTGGTGTCAGTGTGTTTGTTTATGTTACTGGGTGTCAGTGTGTGTCTGTGCTACTTGGTGTAAGTGTGTGTCTTTGTTACTTGGTGTCCGTGTGTGTCTGTGTTCCTGGGTGTCAGTGTATGTCTTTGTTACTGGGTGTCAGTGTATGTCTTTGTTACTTGGTGTACGTGTGTGTCTGTGTTACTGGGTATCAGTGTCTGTCTTTGTTACTTGGTGTAAGTGTGTGTCTGTTTTACTGGATATCTGTGTATGTCTTTGTTACTTGGTGTCAGTGTATGTCAAAATACTTGGTGTAAGTGTATGTCTTTGTTACTTGGTGTAATTGTCTGTCTTTGTTACTTGGTGTCAGTGTATGTCTGTGTTACTTGGTGTAAGTGTGTGTCTTTGTTAATTGGTGTAAGTGTATGTCTTTGTTACTTGGTGTCAGTGCATGTCTTTGTTACTTGGTGTCTATGTGTGTCTGTGTTACACGGCATCAGTGTATGTCTTTGTGACTTGGTCTCAGTGCATGTCTTTGTGACTTGGTGTCAGTGTATGTCTTTTTTACTGGGTGTCACTGTGTGTCTGTGTTACTTGATGTCAGTGTATGTCTTTGTTACTGTGTATCAGTGTTTCTCTGTGTAACTGGTTGTCAGTGTGTGTTTGTTTGTGTTACTGGGTGTCAGTCTGTGTCTGTGACACTAGGTGTCAGTATTTAGTTTAGTTTTGAGATACAGCACTTCAACAGGCCCTTCGGCCGACCGAGTCTGTGCCGACCATCAACAACTCATTTATACTAAACCTACACTAATCCCGTATTCCTATCACATCCCCACCTGTCCCTATATATTTCCCTACCACCTCCCAATACTCGGCGCAATTTATGATGGCCAATTAACCGATCAACCTGCAAGTCTTTGGCATGTGGGAGGAAACCGGAGCGCCAGGAGAAAAACCACGCAGACACAGGGAGAACTTGCAAACTCCACACAGGCAGTAGCCAGAATCGAACCCGGGTCCATGGAGCTGTGAGGCTGCGGTGCTAACCACTGCGTCAATGTGCCTCCCCGCCCCCCCAGTGTGTGCCTGTGTTACTGGGTATCAGTGTATGTCTTTGTTCCTTGGTGTCAGTGTATGTATTTGATACTTGGTGTAAGTGTGTGTCCGTGTTACTTGGTGTAAGTGTGTGTCTGTGTTACTGGGTGTCAGTGTGTGTCTTTGTGACTTGGTGTCAGTGGATGTATTTGTTACTTGGTGTAAGTGTGTGTCCGTGTTACTGGGTATCAGTGTATGTCTTTGTTACTTGGTGTCAGTGTATGTCAAAATACTTGGTGTAAGTGTATGTCTTTGTTACTTGGTGTAATTGTCTGTCTTTGTTACTTGGTGTCAGTGCATGTCTGTGTTACTTGGTGTAAGTGTGTGTCTTTGTTACTTGGTGTAAGTGTATGTCTTTGTTACTTGGTGTCAGTGTTTGTCTTTGTTACTGGGTGTCAGTGTATGTCTTTGTTACTTGGTGTAAGTGTGTGTCTGTGTGACTGGGTATCAGTGTCTGTCTTTGTTACTTGGTGTAAGTGTGTGTCTGTGTTACTGGGTATCAGTGTATGTCTTTGTTAATTGGTTTCAGTATATGTCAAAATACTTGGTGTAAGTGAATGCCTTTGTTACTTGGTGTCAGTTTATGTCTGTGTTACTTGGTGCAAGTGTGTGTCTTTGTTACTTGGTGTAAGTGGATATCTTTGTTACTTGGTGTCAGTGTATGTCTGTGTTACATGGTGTAAGTGTGTGTCTTTGTTGCTTGGTGTCTGTGTGTGCCTGTGTTACTGGGTGTCAGTGTATGTCTTTGTTACTGGGTGTCAGTGTCCGTCTTTGTTACTTGGTGTCAGTTTATATCTTTGTTACTTGGTGTAAGTGTGTGTCTGTGTTACTTGGTGTAAGTGTGTGTCTTTGTTACTTGCTGTCCGTATGTGTCTGTGTTACTGGGTGTCAGTGTATGTCTTTGTTACTGGGTGTCAGTGTATGTCTTTGTTACTTGGTGTAAGTGTATGTCTGTGTTACATGGTGACAGTGTGTTTGTTTGTGTTACTGGGTGTCAGTGTTTGTCTGTGACACTAGGTATCAGTATTTAGTTTAGTTTAGTGATACAGCACTTAAACAGGCCCTTTGACCCCCCGAGTCTGTGCCGACCATCAACCACCCATTTATTCTAATCCTACACTAATCCCGTGTTCCAATCACATCCGCACCTGTCCCAATATATTTCCCTACAACCGACCTATACTAGGGGCAATTTATGATGGCCAATTAACCTTTCAACCTCCAGGTCTTTGGCATGTGGTAGGAAACCGGAGCACCCGGAGGGAACTCACGCAGACACAGGGAGAACTTGCAAGCTCCGCACAGGCAGTACCCAGAATCGAACCCGGGTCCCTGGAGCTTAGAGGCTGCGGTGCTAACCACTGCGCCAATGTGCCCCCCTCCCCCCCCCCCCAGTGTGTGCCTGTGTTATTGTGTCTCAGTGTATGTCTTTGTTACTTGCTGTCAGTGTATGTCTGTGTTACTTGGTGTAAGTGTGTGTCTGTGTTACTGGGTATCAGTGCATGCCTTTGTTACTTGGTGTGAGTGTGTGCCTGTGTTACTGGGGAGCAGTGTATGTCTTTGTTACTTGGTGTATGTGTATGTCTTTGTTACTTGGTGTCAGTGTATGTCAAAATACTTGGTGGAAGTGTATGTCTGTGTTACTTGGTGTAATTGTCTGTCTTTGTAACTTGGTGTCAGTGTGTGTCTGTGTTACTTGGTGTAAGTTTGTGTCCATGTTACTTGGTGGAAGCGTATGTCTTTGTTACTTGGTGTCCGTGTGTGCCTGTGTTACTGGGTCTCAGTGCATGTCTTTGTTACTTGGTGTCAGTGTATCTCTGTGTTACTTGGTGTAAGTGTGTGTCTGTGTTACTGGGTATCAGTGCATGCCTTTGTTACTTGTTGTGAGTGTGTGTCTGTGTTCCTGGGGAGCAGTGTATGTCTGTGTTACTTGGTGTACTTGTCTGTCTTTGTAACTTGGTGTCAGTGTATGTCTGTGTTACTTGGTGTCAGTGTGTGTCTTTGTGACTTGGTGTCAGTCGATGTATTTGTTACTTGGTGTAAGTGTGTGTCTGTGTTACTGGGTATCAGTGTATGTCTTTGTTACTTGGTGACAGTGTATGTCAAAATACTTGGTGTAAGATTATGTCTTTGTTACTTGGTGTAATTGTCTGTCTTTGTTACGTGGTGTCAGTGTATGTCTGTGTTACTTGGTGTAAGTTTGTGTCTTTGTTACTTGGTGTAAGTGTATGTCTTTGTTACTGGGTGTCAGTGTATGTCTTTGTTACTTGGTGTAAGTGTGTGTCTGTGTTACTGGGTATCAGTGTCTGTCTTTGAAACTTGGTGTAAGTGTGTGTCTGTGTGACTGGGTATCAATGTATGTCTTTGTTACTTGGTTTCAGTGTATTTCAAAATACTTGGTGTAAGTGTATGTCTTTGTACTTGGCGTCAGTGTATGTCTGTGTTACTTGGTACAAGTGTGTGTCTTTGTTACTTGGTGGAAGTGGATGTCTTTGTTACTTGGTGTCAGTGTATGTCTGTGTTACATGGTGTCTGTTTATGTCCTTGTTACTTGGTGAAAGTGTGTGTCTGTGTTACTTTGTGTCGGTGTGTGTCTGTGTTACTGGGTGTCAGTATATGTCTTTGTTACTGGGTGTCAGTGTATGTCTTTGTTACTTGGTGTAAGTGTATGTCTGTGTTACATGGTGTCAGTGTGTGTCTGTGAAACTAGGTGTCAGTATTTAGTTTAGTTTAGTGATACAGATCTTAAACAGGCCCTTCGGCCCACCGAGTCTGTGCCGACCATCAACCACCCATTTATTCTAATCCTACACTAATCCCGTATTCCTATCACATCCCCACCTGTCCCTTTATATTTCCCTCCAACCTACCTATACTAGGGGCAATTTATGATGGCCAATTAACCTATCAACCTGCAAGTCTTTGGCATGTGGGAGGAAACCGGAGCAAAGGGAGGAAACCCACGCAGACACAGGGAGAACTTGCCAACTCCGTACAGGCAGTACCCGGAATCGAACCCGGGTCCCTGGAGCTGTGAGGCTGCGGTGCTAACCACTGCGCCAATGTGCCCCCCCAGTGTGTGCCTGTGTTACTGGGTCTCAGTGTATGTCTTTGTTACTGGGTATCAGTGCATGCCTTTGTTACTTGGTGTGAGTGTGTGTCTGTGTTACTGGGTATCAGTGTATGTCTTTGTTACTTGGTGTCAGTGTATGTCTTTGTTACTTGGTGTCAGTGTATGTCAAAATACTTGGTGGAAGTGTATGTCTGTGTTACTTGGTGTAATTGTCTGTCTTTGTAACTTGTTGTCAGAGCATGTCTGTGTTACTTGGTGTAAGTTTGTGTCCTTGTTACTTGGTGTATGCGTATGCCTTTGTTACTTGGTGTCAGTGTGTGTCTGTGTTACTGGGTATCAGTGTATGTCTTTGTTACTTGGTATCAGTGTATGTCTTTGTGACTTGGTGTAAGTGTGTGTCTTTGTTACTTGGTGTCAGTGTATATCTTTGTTACTTGGTGTCAGTGTGTGTCTGTGTTACTGGGCATCAGTGTATGTCTTTGTGAATTGGTACCTGTGCATGTCTGTGTCACTTGGTGTCAGTGTGTTTGTTTGTGTTACTGGGTGTCAGAGTATGTCTTTGTTACTTGGTGTCCGTGTGTGTCTGTGCTACTGGGTGTCAGTGTATGTCTTTGTTACTGGGTGTCAGTGTCTGTCTTTGTTACTTGGTGTAAGTGTATGTCTTTGTGACTTGGTGTCAGTGCGTGTCTTTCTTACTGTGTATCCGTGGTTCTCTGTGTTACTGGGTGTCAGTGTGTGTTTGTTTGTGTTACTGGGTATCAGTGTCTGTCTTTGTTACTTGGTGTCAGTGTATGTCAAAATACTTGGTGTAAGTGTATGTCTTTGTTACTTGGTGTAATTGTCTGTCTTTGTTACTTGGTGTCAGTGTATGTCTGTGTTACTTGGTGTAAGTTTGTGTCATTGTTACTTGGTGTAAGTGTATGTCTTTGTTACTTGGTGTCAGTGTATATCTTTGTTACTTGGTGTCCGTGTGTGTCTGTGTTACTGGGCATCAGTGTATGTCTTTGTGAATTGGTATCTGTGCATGTCTGTGTCACTTGGTGTCAGTGTGTTTGTTTGTTTTACTGGGTGTCAGTGTGTGGCTGTGTTACTTGGTGTAAGTGTGTGTCTTTGTTACTTGGTGTCCGTGTGTGTCTGTGCTACTGGGTGTCAGTGTATGTCTTTGTTACTGGGTGTCAGTGTATGTCTTTGTTACTTGGTGTCAGCGTGTGTCTGTGTTACTGGGTATCAGTATCTGTCTTTGTTACTTGGTGTAAGTGTGTGTCTGTGTTACTGGGTATCAGTGCATGTCTTTGTTACTTGGTGTCAGTGTATGTCTGCATTACTTGGTGTAAGTGTGTGTCTGTGTTACTGGGCATCAGTGTATGTCTTTGTGACTTGGTATCAGTGGATGTCTGTGTTACTTGGTGTCAGTGTGTTTGTTTGTGTTACTGGGTGTCAGTGTGTGTCTGTGTTACTTGGTGTAAGTGTGTGTCTTTGTTACTTGTTGTCCGTGTGTGTCTGTGTTCCTGGGTGTCAGTGTATGTCTTTGTTACTGGGTGTCAGTGTATGTCTTTGTTACTTGGTGTAAGTGTGTGTCTGTGTTACTGGGTATCAGTGCATGTCTTTGTTACTTGGTGTCAGTGTATGTCTGTGTTACTTGGTGTAAGTGTGTGTCTGTGTTACTGAGTATCAGTGTATGTCTTTGTGAATTGGTTTCAGTGTATGTCTTTGTTACTGGGTGTCAGTGTGTGTCTTTGTGACTTGGTGTCAGTGTATGTCTTTGTTACTTGGTGCAGGTGTGTGTCTGTGTTACTGGGTATCTGTGTATGTCTTTGTTACTTGGTGTCAGTGTATGTCAAAATACTTGGTGTAAGTCTTTGTTACTTGTTGTAATTGTCTGTCTTTGTTACTTGGTGTCAGTGTATGTCTGTGTTTCTTGGTGTAAGTGTCTGTCTTTGTTACTTGGTGTAAGTGTATGTTTTTGTTACTTGGTGTCAGTGCACGTCTTTGTTACTTGGTGTCTGTGTGTGTCTGTGTTACTGGGCATCAGTGTATGTCTTTGTGACTTGGTGTCAGTGTATGTCTTTTTACTGGGTGTCAGTGTGTGTCTGTGTTACTTGATGTCAGTGGATGTCTTTGTTACTGTGTATCAGTGTTTCTCTGTGTTACTGGATGTCAGTGTGTGTTTGTTTGTGTTACTGGGTGTCAGTGTGTGTCTGTGACACTAGGTGTCAGTATTTAGTTTAGTTTAGTGATTCAGCACTTAAAAAGGCCCTTCGGCCTACCGAGTCTGTGCCGACCATCAACCACCCATTTATTCTAATCCTACACTAATCCCGTATTCCTATCACATCCCCACCTGTCCCGATATAGTTCCCTGCAACCTACCTTTTCTAGGGGCAATTTATGATGGCCAATTAACCTTTCAACCTCCAAGTCTTTGGCATGTGGGAGGAAACCGGAGCACCCGGAGGGAACTCACGCAGACACAGGGAGAACTTGCAAACTCCGCACAGGCAGTACCCAGAATCGAACCCGGGTCCCTGGAGCTGTGAGGCTGCGGTGCTAACCACTGCGCCAATGTGCCCTCCCAGTGTGTGCCTGTGTTACTGGGTCTCAGTGTATGTCTTTGTTACTTGGTGTCAGTGTATGTCTGTGTTACTTGGTGTAAGTGTGTGTCTGTGTTACTGGGTATAAGTGCATGCTTTTGTTATTTGGTGTGAGTGTGTGTCTGTGTTACTGGGTATCAGTGTATGTCTTTGTGACTTGGTATCAGTGTATGTCTTTGTGACTTGGTGTCAGTGTATGTCTTTGTTACTGTGTATCAGTGGTTCTCTGTGTTACTGGGTGTCAGTGTGTTTTTGTTTGTGTTACTGGGTATCAGTGTCTGTCTTTGTTACTTGGTGTCAGTGTATGTCAAAATACTTGGTGTAAGTGTATGTCTTTGTTACTTGGTGTAATTGTCTGTCTCTGTTACTTGGTGTCAGTGTATGTCTGTGTTACTTGGTGTAAGTTTGTGTCATTGTTACTTGGTGTCAGTGTGTGTCTGTGTTACTGGGCATTAGTGTATGTCTTTGTGAATTGGTATCAGTGTATGTCTGTGTTACTTGGTGTCAGTGTGTTTGTTTGTGTTGCTGGGTGTCAGTTTGTGTCTGTGTTACTTGGTGTAAGTGTGTGTCTTTGTTACTTGGTGTCCGTGTGTGTCTGTGTTACTGGGTGTCAGTGTATGTCTTTGTTACTGGGTGTCAGTGTATGTCTTTGTTACTTGGTGTAAGTGTGTGTCTGTGTTACTGGGTATCAGTGTCTGTCTTAGTTACTTGGTGTAAGTGTGTGTCTGTGTTACTGGGTATCAGTGCATGTCTTTGTTACTTGGTGTCAGTGTATGTCTGTGTTACTTGGTGTAAGTGTGTGTCTGTGTTACTGGGCATCAGTGTATGTCTTTGTGACTTGGTATCAGTGGATGTCTGTGTTACTTGGTGTCAGTGTGTTTGTTTGTGTTACTGGGTGTCAGTGTGTGTCTGTGTAACTTTGTGTAAGTGTGTGTCTTTGTTACTTGGTGTCCGTGTGTGTCTGTGTTCCTGGGTTTCAGTGTATGTCTTTGTGACTGGGTGTCAGTGTATGTCTTTGTTACTTGGTGTAATTGTGTGTCTGTGTTACTGGGTATCAGTGCATGTCTTTGTTACTTGGTGTCAGTGTATGTCTGTGTTACGTGTTGTAAGTGTGTGTCTGTGTTAGTGGGTATCAGTGTATGTCTTTGTGACTTGGTGTCAGTGTATGTCTTTGTTACTGGGTGTCAGTGTGTGTCTTTGTGACTTGGTGTCAGTGTATGTCTTTGTTACTTGGTGTAAGTGTGTGTCTGTGTTACTGGGTATCTGTTTATGTCTTTGTTACTTGGTGTCAGTGTATGTCAAAATACTTGGTGTAAGTGTATGTCTTTGTTACTTGGTGTAATTGTCTGTCTTTGTTACTTGGTGTCAGTGTATGTCTGTGTTACTTGGTGTAAGTGTGTGTCTTTGTTACTTGGTGTCAGTGCACGTCTTTGTTACTTGGTGTCTGTGTGTGTCTGTGTTACTGGGCATCAGTGTATGTCTTTGTGACTTGGTATCAATGTCTGTCTTTGTGATTTGGTGTCAGTGTATGTCTTTTTTACTGGGTGTCAGTGTTTCTCTGTGTTACTGGGTGTCAGTGTGTGTCTGTGACACTAGGTGTCAGTATTTAGTTTAGTTTAGTGATTCAGCACTTAAAAAGGCCCTTCGGCCCACCGAGTCTGTGCCGACCATCAACCACCCATTTATTCTGATCCTACACTAATCCCGTATTCCTATCACATCCCCACCTGTCCCGATATATTTCCCTGCAACCTACCTATACTAGGGGCAATTTATGATGGCCAATTAACCTTTCAAACTCCAAGTCTTCGGCATGTGGGAGGAAACCGGAGCACCCGGAGGGAACTCACGCAGACACAGGGAGAACTTGCAAACTCCGCACAGTACCCAGAATCGAACCCGGGTCCCTGGAGCTGTGAGGCTCTGGTGCTAACCACTGCGCCAATGTAGCATACCAGTGTGTGCCTGTGTTACTGGGTATCAGTGCATGCCTTTGTTACTTGGTGTGAGTGTGTGTCTGTGTTACTGGGTATCAGTGTATGTCTTTGTTACTTGGTGTCAGTGTATGTCTTTGTTACTTGGTGTCAGTGTATGTCAAAAAACTTGGTGGAAGTGTATGTCTGTTTTACTTGGTGCAATTGTCTGTCTTTGTAACTTGGTGTCAGAGTATGTCCGTGTTACTTGGTGTAAGTTTGTGTCCTTGTTACTTGGTGTAAGCGTATGCCTTTGTTACTTGGTGTCAGTGTGTGTCTGTGTTATTGGGTATCAGTGTATGTCTTTGTGACTTGGTATCAGTGTATGTCTTTGTTACTGTGTATCAGTGGTTCTCTGTGTTACTGGGTGTCAGTGTGTGTTTGTTTGTGTTACTGGGTAACAGTGTCTGTCTTTGTTACTTGGTGTCAGTGTATGTCAAAATACTTGGTTTAAGTGTTTGTCTTTGTTACTTGGTGTAATTGTCTGTCTTTGTTACTTGGTGTCAGTGTATGTCTGTGTTACTTGGTGTAAGTATGTGTCATTGTTAAATGGTGTAAGTGTATGTCTTTGTTACTTGGTGTCAGTGTATATCTTTGTTACTTGGTGTCAGTGTGTGTCTTTGTGAATTGGTATCAGTGTATGTCTGTGTTACTTGGTGTCAGTGTGTTTGTTTGTGTTACTCGGTGTCAGTGTGTGTCTGTGTTACTTGGTGTAAGTGTGTGTCTTTATTACTGGGTATCAGTGTCTGTCTTTGTTACTTGGTGTAAGTGTATGTCTGTGTTACATGGTGTCAGTGTGTTTGTTTGTGTTACTGGGTGTCAGTGTGTGTCTGTGACACTTGGTGTCAGTGTATGTCTTTGTTACTTGGTGTCCGTATGTCTGTGTTACTGGGTGTCAGTGTGTGTCTTTGTTACTGGGTGTCAGTGTATGTCTTTGTTACTTGGTGTAACTGTGTGTCTGTGTTACTGGGTATCAGTGCATGTCTTTGTTACTTGGTGTAAGTGTATGTCGATGTTACATGGTGTCAGTGTGTTTGTTTGTGTTACTGGGTGTCAGTGTGTGTCTGTGACACTAGGTGTCAGTATTTAGTTTAGTTTAGTGATACAGCTCTTAAACAGGCCCTTCGGCCCACCGAGACTGTGCCGACCATTAACCACCCATTTATTCTAATCCTACACTAATCCCGTATTCCTATCACATCCCCACCTGTCCCTTTATATTTCCCTACAACCAACCTATACGAGGGGCAATTTATGATGGTCAATTAACCTATCAACCTGCAAGTCTTTGGCATGTGGGAGGAAACCGGAGCACCGGGAGGGAACCCACGCAGACACATGGAGAACTTGCCAACTCCGCACAGGCAGTACCCAGAATCGAACCCGGGTTTCTGGAGCTGTGAGGCTGCGGTGCCACCCACTGCGCCAATGTGGCCCCCCAGTGTGTGCCTGTGTTACTGGGTCTCAGTGTATGTCTTTGTTACTGGGTATCAGTGCATGCCTTTGTTACTTGGTGTGAGTGCGTGTCTGTGTTACTGGGTATCAGTGCATGTCATTGTTACTTGGTGTCAGTGTATGTCTTTGTTACTTGGTGTCAGTGTATGTCAAAATACTTGGTGGAAGTGTATGTCTGTGTTACTTGGTGTAATTGTCTGTCTTTGTAACTTGTTGTCAGAGTATGTCTGTGTTACTTGGTGTAAGTTTGTGTCCTTGTTACTTGGTGTAAGCGTATGCCTTTGTTACTTGGTGTCAGTGTGTGTCTGTGTTACTGGGTATCAGTGTATGTCTTTGTTACTTGGTATCAGTGTATGTCTTTGTGACTTGGTGTCAGTGTATGTCTTTGTTACTGTGTATCCGTGGTTCTCTGTGTTACTGGGTGTCAGTGTGTGTTTGTTTGTGTTACTGGGTATCAGTGTCTGTCTTTGTTACTTGGTGTCAGTGTATGTCAAAATACTTGGTGTATGTGTATGTCTTTGTTACTTGGTGTAATTGTCTGTCTTTGTTACTTGGTGTCGGTGTATGTCTGTGTTACTTGGTGTAAGTTTGTGTCATTGTTACTTGGTGAAAGTGTATGTCTTTGTTACTTGGTGTCAGTGTATATCTTTGTTACTTGGTGTCAGTGAGTGTCTGTGTTACTGGGAATCAGTGTATGTCTTTGTGAATTGGTATCAGTGTATTTCTGTGTTACTTAGTGTCAGTGTGTTTGTTTGTGTTACTGGGTGTCAGTGTGTGTCTGTGTTACTTAGTGTCCGTGTGTGTCTGTGTTTCTGAGTGTCAGTGTATGTCTTTGTTACTGGGTGTCAGTGTATGTCTTTGTTACTTGGTGTAAGCGTGTGTCTGTGTTACTGGGTATCAGTGTCTGTCTTTGTTACTTGGTGTCAGTGTATTTGTTTGTGTTACTGGGTGTCAGTGTGTGTCTGTGTTACTTGGTGTAAGTGTGTGTCTTTGTTACTTGGTGTCCGTGTGTGTCTTTGTTACTTGGTGTCAGTGTATGTCTGTGTTACTTGGTGTAAGTGTGTGTCTGTGTTACCTTGTATCAGAGTATGTCTTTGTGACTTGATGTCAGTGTATGTCTTTGTTACTGGGTGTCAGTGTGTGTCTTTGTGACTTGGTGTCAGTGTATGTCTTGGTTACTTGGTGTAAGTGTGTGTCTGTGTTACTGGGTATCTGTGTATGTCTTTGTTACTTGGTGTAAGTGTGTGTCTGTGTTACTGGGTATCAGTGCATGTCTTTGTCACTTGGTGTCAGTGTATGTCTGTGTTACTTGGTGTCAGTGTGTGTCTGTGTTACTGGGTACCAGTGTATGTCTTTGTGACTTGGTGTCAGTGTATGTCTTTGTTACTGGGTGTCAGTGTGTCTCTTTGTGACTTGGTGTCAGTGTATGTCTTTGTTACTTGGTGTAAGTGTGTGTCTGTGTTACTGGGTATCTGTGTATGTCTTTGTTACTTGGTGTCAGTGTATGTCAAAATACTTGGTGTAAGTGTATGTCTTTGTTACTTGGTGTAATTGTCTGTCTTTGTTACTTGGTGTCAGTGTATTTCTGTGTTCCTTGGTGTAAGTGTATGTCTTTGTTACTTTGTGTAAGTGTATGTTTTTGTTACTTGGTGTCAGTGCACGTCTTTGTTACTTGGTGTCTGTGTGTGTCTGTGTTACTGGGTATCAGTGTATGTCTTTGTGACTTGGTGTCAGTGTATGTCTTTTTTACTGGGTGTCAGTGTTTGTCTGTGTTACTTGATGTCAGTGGATGTCTTTGTTACTGTGTATCAGTGTTTCTCTGTGTTACTGGATGTCAGTGTGTGTTTGTTTGTGTTACTGGCTGTCAGTGTGTGTCTGTGACACTAGGTGTCAGTATTTAGTTTAGTTTAGTGATTCAGCACTTAAAAAGGCCCTTCGGCCCACCGAGTCTGTGCCGACCATCAACCACCCATTTATCCTAATCCTACACTAATCCCGTATTCCTATCACATCCCCAACTGTCCCGATATATTTCCCTGCAACCTACCTATACTGGGGGCAATTTATGATGGCGAATTAACCTTTCAACCTCCAAGTCTTTGGCATGTGGGAGGAAACCGGAGCACCAGGAGGGAACACACGCAGACATAGGGAGAACTTGCAAACTCCGCACAGGCAGAACCCAGAATCGAACACGGGTCCCTGGAGCTGTGAGGCTGCGGTGCGAACCACTGCGCCAGTGTGTGTCTGTGTTACTGGGTGTCAGTGTGTGTCTGTGTTACTTGGAGTAAGTGTGTGTCTTTGTTACTTGGTGTCCGTGTGTGTCTGTGTTACTGGGTGCCATTGTATGTCTTTGTTACTGGGTGTCAGTGTATGTCTTTGTTACTTGGTGTATGTGTGTGTCTGTGTTACTGGGTATCAGTGTCTGTCTTTGTTACTTGGTGTAAGTGTGTGTCTGTGTTACTGGGTATCAGTGTATGTCCTTGTTACTTGGTGTCAGTATATGTCTCTGTTACTTGGTGGAAGTGTGTGTCTGTTTTACTGGGTATCAGTGTATGTCTTTGTTATTGGGTGTCAGTGTGTGTCTTTGTGACTTGGTGTGCAGTGTATGTCTTTGTTACTTGGTGTCAGTGTATGTAAAAACACTTGGTGTAAGTGTATGTCTTTGTTACTTGGTGTAATTGTCTGTCTTTGTTACTTGGTGTAAGTGGATGTCTTTGTTACTTGGTGTCAGTGCATGTCTTTGTTACCTGGTGTCAGTTTCTGTCTGTGTTACTGGGTATCAGTGTATGTCTTTGTGACTTGGTATCAGTGTATGGCTTTGTGACTTGGTATCAGTGTATGTCTTTGTTACTGGGTGTCAGAGTGTTTCTGTGTTACTGGGCATCAGTGTATGTCTTTGTGACTTGGTATCAGTGTATGTCTTTGTTAATGGGTGTCAGTGTGTGTCTGTGTTCCTGGGTATCAGTGTTTGTCTTTGTGACTTGGTGTCAGTGCATGTCTTTGTTACTGCGTGTCAGTGTGTGTCTTTGTGACTTGGTGTCAGTGTATGTCTTTGTTACTTGGTGTAAGTGTGTGTCTGTGATACTGGGTATCAGTGTATGTCTTTGTTACTTGTTGTCAGTGTATGTCTGTGTTACTTGTTGTAAGTGTGTGTCTGTGTATCAGTGTATGTCTTTGTGACTTGGTGTCAGTGTATGTCTTTGTTACTGGGTGTCAGAGTGTGTCTTTGAGACTTGGTGTCAGTGTATGTCATTGTTACTGGGTATCAGTGTATGTCTTTGTTACTTGGTGTCAGTGTATGTCAAAACACTTGGTGTAAGTGTATGTCTTTGTTACTTGGTGTAATTGTCTGTCTTTGTTACTTGGTGTAAGTGTATGTCTTTGTCACTTGGTGTCCGTGTATGTCTTTGTTACTTGGTGTCAGTGTATGTCTGTGTTACTTGGTGTAAGTGTGTGTCTTTGTTACTTGGTGTAAGTGTATGTGTTTGTTACTTGGTGTCAGTGCATGTCTTTGTTACCTGGTGTCAGTGTGTGTCTGTGTTACTGGGTATCAGTGTATGTCTTTGTGACTTGGGATCAGAGTGTGTCTTTGTGACTTGGTGTCAGTGTATGTCTCTGTTACTGGGTGTCAGTGTGTGTCTGTGTTACTGGGTATCAGTGCATGTCTTTGTTACTTGGTGTAAGTGTATGTCTTTGTTACTTGGTGTCAGTGTATGTGTTTGTGACTTGGTGTCAGTGTATTTCTTTGTTACTGTTTATTAGTGTTTCTCTGTGTTACTGGGTGTCAGTGTGTGTTTGTTTGTGTGTCTGGGTGTCAGTGTGTATCTGTGACACTAGGTGTCAGTATTTAGTTTAGTTTAGAGATACAGCACTTTAACAGGCCCTTCGGCCCACCGAGACTGTGCCGACCATCAACCACCCATTTATACTAATCCTACACTAATCCCGTATTCCTATCACATCCCCACCTGTCCCGATATATTTCCCTACCACCTACCTATTCTAGGGGCAATTTATGATGGCCAATTAACCTATCAACCTGCAAGTCTTTGGCATGTGGGAGGAAACCGGAGCACACGGAGGAAACCCACGCAGACACAGGGAGAACTTGCAAACTCCGCTCAGGCAGTACCCAGAATCGAACCCGGGTCCCTGGAGCTATGAGGCTGCGGTGCTTACCACTGCGCCAATGTGCCCCCCCCTCCCCCCCGCTGTGAGTGCCTGTGTTACTGTGTATCAGTGTATGACTTTGTTACTTGGTGTCAGTGTATGTCTGTGTTACTTGGTGTAAGTGTGTGTCTGTGTTACTGGGTGTCAGTGTGTGTCTGTGTTACTTGGTGTAAGTCTGTTGCTTTGTTACTTGGTGTCTGTGTATGTCTTTGTTACTTGGCGTCAGTGTGTGTCTGTGTTACTGGGTATCAGTGTATGTCTTTGTGATTTGGTATCAGAGTATGTCTTTGTTACTGGGTGTCAGTGTGTGTCTGTGTTACTGGGTATCAGTGTATGTCTTTGTGACTTGGTATCAGTGTATGTCTTTGTTACTGGGTGTCAGTGTGTGTCTGTGTTACTGGGTATCAGTGTACGTCTTTTTGACTTGGTATCAGTGTATGTCATTGTTACTGGGTGTCAGTGTGTGTCTGTGTTCCTGGGTATCAGTGTATGTCTTTGTGACTTGGTGTCAGTGTATGTCTCTGTTACTGGGTGTCAGTGTGTGTCTTTGTGACTTGGTTTCAGTGGATGTCTGTGTTACTTGGTGTAAGTGTGTGTCTGTTTTACTGGGTATCAGTGTATGTCTTTGTGACTTGGTGTCAGTGTATGTCTTTGCTACTGGGTATCAGTGTGTGTCTTTGTGACTTGGTGTCAGTGTATGTCTTTGTTACTTGGTGTAATTGTGTGTCTTTGTTTCTTGGTCTAAGTGTGTGTCTGTGTTACTGGGTGTCAGTGTATGTCTGTGTTACTTGGTGTAAGTGTTTGTCTGTGTTACTGGGTATCAGTGTATGTCTTTGTGACTTGGTGTCAGTGTATGTCTTTGCTACTGGGTGTCAGTGTGTGTCTTTGTGACTTGGTGTCAGTGTATGTCTTTGCTACTGGGTGTCAGTGTGTGTCTTTGTTACTTGGCGTAAGTGCGTGTCTGTGTTACTGGGTAACAGTGTATGTCTTTGTTTCTTGGTGTCAGTGATTGTCAAAATACTTGGTGTAAGTGTATGTCTTTGTTACCAGGTGTAATTGTCTGTCTTTGTTACTTGGTGTAAGTGTATGTCTTTGTTACTTGGTGTCAGTGTATGTCTTTGTTACTTGGTGTCAGTGTGTGTCTGTGTTACTTGGTATCAATGTATGTCTTTGTGACTTGGTATCAGTGTCTGTCTTAGTGACTTGATGTCAGTGTGTGTCTGTGTTACTTGGTGTAATTGTATGTCTTTGTTTCTTGGTATAAGTGTATGTCTGTGTTACATGGTGTAAGTGTGTGTCTTTGTTACTTGGTATAAGTGTATGTCTTTGTTACTTGGTCTCAGTGTGTGTCTTTGTTACTTGGTGTCAGTGTGTGTCTGTGTTACTGGGTATCAGTGTACGTCTTTGTGACTTGGTATCAGTGTATGTCTTTGTTAATGGGTATCAGTGAGTGTCTGTGTTACTTGGTGTAAGTGTGTGTCTGTGTTACTGGGTGTCAGTGTGTGTCTGTGTTACTTGGTGTAAGTCTGTGTCTTTGTTACTTGGTGTACTTGGTGTCTGTGTATGTCTTTGTTACTTGGTGTCAGTTTGTGTCTGTGTTACTGGGTATCAGTGTATGTCTTTGTGACTTGGTATCAGTGAATGTCTTTGTTACTGGGTGTCAGTGTGTGTCTGTGTTACTCGGTATCAGTGTATGTCTTTGTGACTTGGTATCAGTGTATGTCTTTGTTACTGGGTGTCAGTGTGTGTCTGTGTTACTGGGGATCAGTGTATGTCTTTGTGACTTGGTATCAGTGTATGTCATTGTTACCTGATGTCAGTGTGTGTCTGTGTTCCTGGGTATCAGTGTATGTCTTTGTGACTTGGTGTCAGTGTATGTCTCTTTTACTGGGTGTCAGTGTGTGTCTTTGTGACTTGTTGTCAGTGTATGTCTGTGTTACTTGGTATAAGTATGTGTCTGTGTTACTGGGTATCAGTGTATGTCTTTGTTATTTGGTGTCAGTGTATGTCTCTGTTACTTGCTGTAAGTGTGTGTCCATGTTACTGGGGGTCAGTGTGTGTCTGTGTTACTTGGTGTAAGTCTGTGTCTTTGTTACTTGGTGTCCGTGTGTGTCTGTGTTACTGGGTGTAAGTGTGTGTCTGTATTACTGGGTATCAGTGTATGTCTTTGTGACTTGGTGTCAGTGTATGTCTTTGCTACAGGGTGTCAGTGTGTGTCTTTGTGACTTGGTGTCAGTGTATGTCTTTGTTACCTGGTGTAATTGTGTGTCTTTCTTACTTGGTGTAAGTGTGTGTCTGTGTTACTGGGTGTCAGTGTATGTCTGTGTTACTTGGTGTAAGTGTATGTCTGTGTTTCTGGGTATCAGTGTATGTCTTTGTGACTTGGTGTCAGTGTATGTCTTTGTTACTTGGCGTAAGTGTGTGTCTGTGTTACTTGGTATCAGTTTAAGTCTTTGTTACTTGGTGTCAGTGTATGTCAAAATACTTGGTGTAAGTGCATGTCTTTGTTACTAGGTGTAATTGTCTGTCTTTGTTAGTTGGTGTAAGTGTATGTCTTTGTTACTTGGTGTCAGTGTATGTCTTTGTTACTTGGTGTAAGTGTGTGTCTTTGCTACTTGGTATAAGTGTATGTCTTTGTTACTTGGTCTCAAAGTGTGTCTTTGTTACTTGGTGTCAGTGTGTGTCTGTGTTACTGGGTATCAGTGTACGTCTTTGTGACTTGGTATCAGTGTATGTCTTTGTTACTGGGTATCAGTGAGTGTCTATGTTATTTGGTGTAAGTGTGTGTCTGTGTTACTGGGTGTAAGTCTGTGTCTTTGTTACTTGGTATCTGTGTATGTCTTTGTTACTTGGTGTCAGTGTGTGTCTGTGTTACTGGGTATCAGTGTATGTCTTTGTGACTTGGTATCAGTGAATGTCTTTGTTACTGGGTGTCAGTGTGTGTCTGTGTTACTCGGTATCAGTGTATGTCTTTGTGACTTGGTATCAGTGTATGTCATTGTTACTGGGTGTCAGTGTGTGTCTGTGTTCCTGGGTATCAGTGTATGTCTTTGTGACTTGGTGTCAGTGTATGTCTTTGTTACTGGGTGTCAGTGTGTGTCTGTGTTACTGGGTATCAGTGTATGTCATTGTTACTGGGTGTCAGTGTGTGTCTGTGTTCCTGGGTATCAGTGTATGTCTTTGTGACTTGGTGTCAGTGTATGTCTCTGTTACTGGGTGTCAGTGTGTGTCTTTGTTACTTGTTGTCAGTGTATGTCTGTGTTACTGGGTATCAGTGTATGTCTTTGTTATTTGGTGTCAGTGTATGTCTGTGTTACTTGGTGTAAGTGTGTGTCCGTGTTACTGGGGGTCAGTGTGCGTCTGTGTTACTTGGTGTAAGTCTGTGTCTTTGTTACTTGCTGTCCCTGTGTGTCTGTGTTACTGGGTGTCAGTGTATGTCTGTGTTACTTGGTGTAAGTGTGTGTCTGTATTACTGGGTATCAGTGTATGTCTTTGTGACTTGGTGTCAGTGTATGTCTTTGCTACAGGGTGTCAGTGTGTGTCTTTGTGACTTGGTGTCAGTGTATGTCTTTGTTACCTGGTGTAATTGTGTGTCATTGTTACTTGGTGTAAGTGTGTGTCTGTGTTACTGGGTGTCAGTGTATGTCTGTGTTACTTGGTGTAAGTGTATGTCTGTGTTTCTGGGTATCAGTGTATCTCTTTGTGACTTGGTGTCAGTGTATGTCTTTGCTACTTGGTGTCAGTGTATGTCTTTGCTACTTGGTGTCAGTGTATGTCTTTGTGACTTTTTGTCAGTGTATGTCTTTGTTATTGGGTGTCAGTGTGTGTCTTTGTGACTTGGTGTGCAGTGTATGTGTTTGTTACTTGGTGTAAGTGTCTGTCTGTGTTCCTGGGTATCAGTGTATGTCTTTGTTACTTGGTGTCAGTGTATGTCAAAACACTTGGTGTAAGTGTATGTCTTTGTTACTTGGTGTAATTGACTGTCTTTGTTACTTGGTGTAAGTGTATGTCTTTGTCACTTGGTGTCAGTGTATGTCATTGTTACTTGGTGTCAGTGCATGTCTTTGTTACCTGGTGTCAGTGTGTGTCTGTGTTACTGGGTATAAGTGTATGTCTTTGTTACTTGGTATCAGTGTATGTCTTTGTGACTTGGTATCAGTGTATGTCTTTGTTACTGGGTGTCAGAGTTTTTCTGTGTTACTGGGCATCAGTGTATGTCTTTGTGACTTGGTATCAGTGTATGTCTTTGTTACTGGGTGTCAGTGTGTGTCTGTGTTCCTGGGTATCAGTGTTTGTCTTTGTGACTTGGTGTCAGTGCATGTCTTTGTTACTGCGTGTCAGTGTGTGTCTTTGTGACTTGGTGTCAGTGTATGTCTTTGTTACTTGGTGTAAGTGTGTGTCTGTGATACTGTGTATCAGTGTATGTCTTTGTTACTTGTTGTCAGTGTATGTCTGTGTTACTTGTTGTAAGTGTGTGTCTGTGTATCAGTGTATGTCTTTGTGACTTGGTGTCAGTGTATGTCTTTGTTACTGGGTGTCAGAGTGTGTCTTTGAGACTTGGTGTCAGTGTATGTCATTGTTACTGGGTATCAGTGTATATCTTTGTTACTTGGTGTCAGTGTATGTCAAAACACTTGGTGTAAGTGTATGTCTTTGTTACTTGGTGTAATTGTCTGTCTTTGTTACTTGGTGTAAGTGTATGTCTTTGTCACTTGGTGTCAGTGTATGTCTTTGTCACTTGGTGTCAGTGCATGTCTGTGTTACTTGGTGTAAGTGTGTGTCTTTGTTACTTAGTGTAAGTGTATGTGTTTGTTACTTGGTGTCAGTGCATGTCTTTGTTACCTGGTGTCAGTGTGTGTCTGTGTTACTGGGTATCAGTGTATGTCTTTGTGACTTGGTGTCAGCGTATGTCTTTGTTACTTGGTGTCAGTGTATGTGTTTGTGACTTGGTGTCAGTGTATTTCTTTGTTACTGTTTATTAGTGTTTCTCTGTGTTACTGGGTGTCAGTGTGTGTTTGTTTGTGTGTCTGGGTGTCAGTGTGTATCTGTGACACTAGGTGTCAGTATTTAGTTTTGTTTAGAGATACAGCACTTTAACAGGCCCTTCGGCCCACCGAGACTGTGCCGACCATCAACCTGCCATTTATACTAATCCTACACTAATCCCATATTCCTATCACATCCCCACCTTTCCCGATATATTTCCCTACCACCTACCTATTCTAGGGGCAATTTATGATGGCCAATTAACCTATCAACCTGCAAGTCTTTGGCATGTGGGAGGAAACCGGAGCACCCGGAGGAAACCCACGCAGACACAGGGAGAACTTGCAAACTCCGCACAGGCAGTACCCAGAATCGAACCCGGTTCCCTGGAGCTATGAGGCTGCGGTGCTAACCACTGCTCCAATGTGCCCCCCCCCCCCACCCCGCAGTGAATGCCTGTGTTACTGGGTATCAGTGTATGTCTTTGTTACTTGGTGTCAGTGTATGTCTGTGTTACTTGGTGTAAGTGTGTGTCTGTGTTACTGGGTGTCAGTGTGTGTCTGTGTTACTTGGTGTAAGTCTGTTGCTTTGTTACTTGGTGTCTGTGTATGTCTTTGTTACTTGGCGTCAGTGTGTGTCTGTGTTACTGGGTATCAGTGTATGTCTTTGTGATTTGGTATCAGAGTATGTCTTTGTTACTGGGTGTCAGTGTGTGTCTGTGTTACTGGGTATCAGTGTATGTCTTTGTGACTTGGTATCAGTGTATGTCTTTGTTACTGGGTGTCAGTGTGTGTCTGTGTTACTGGGTATCAGTGTACGTCTTTTTGACTTGGTATCAGTGTATGTCATTGTTACTGGGTGTCAGTGTGTGTCTGTGTTCCTGGGTATCAGTGTATGTCTTTGTGACTTGGTGTCAGTGTATGTCTCTGTTACTGGGTGTCAGTGTGTGTCTTTGTGACTTGGTTTCAGTGGATGTCTGTGTTACTTGGTGTAAGTGTGTGTCTGTTTTACTGGGTATCAGTGTATGTCTTTGTGACTTGGTGTCAGTGTATGTCTTTGCTACTGGGTATCAGTGTGTGTCTTTGTGACTTGGTGTCAGTGTATGTCTTTGTTACTGGGTGTCAGTGTGTCTCTTTGTGACTTGGTGTCAGTGTATGTCTTTGTTACTTGGTGTAAGTGTGTGTCTGTGTTACTGGGTATCTGTGTATGTCTTTGTTACTTGGTGTCAGTGTATGTCAAAATACTTGGTGTAAGTGTATGTCTTTGTTACTTGGTGTAATTGTCTGTCTTTGTTACTTGGTGTCAGTGTATTTCTGTGTTCCTTGGTGTAAGTGTATGTCTTTGTTACTTTGTGTAAGTGTATGTTTTTGTTACTTGGTGTCAGTGCACGTCTTTGTTACTTGGTGTCTGTGTGTGTCTGTGTTACTGGGTATCAGTGTATGTCTTTGTGACTTGGTGTCAGTGTATGTCTTTTTTACTGGGTGTCAGTGTTTGTCTGTGTTACTTGATGTCAGTGGATGTCTTTGTTACTGTGTATCAGTGTTTCTCTGTGTTACTGGATGTCAGTGTGTGTTTGTTTGTGTTACTGGGTGTCAGTGTGTGTCTGTGACACTAGGTGTCAGTATTTAGTTTAGTTTAGTGATTCAGCACTTAAAAAGGCCCTTCGGCCCACCGAGTCTGTGCCGACCATCAACCACCCATTTATCCTAATCCTACACTAATCCCGTATTCCTATCACATCCCCAACTGTCCCGATATATTTCCCTGCAACCTACCTATACTGGGGGCAATTTATGATGGCGAATTAACCTTTCAACCTCCAAGTCTTTGGCATGTGGGAGGAAACCGGAGCACCAGGAGGGAACACACGCAGACATAGGGAGAACTTGCAAACTCCGCACAGGCAGAACCCAGAATCGAACACGGGTCCCTGGAGCTGTGAGGCTGCGGTGCGAACCACTGCGCCAGTGTGTGTCTGTGTTACTGGGTGTCAGTGTGTGTCTGTGTTACTTGGAGTAAGTGTGTGTCTTTGTTACTTGGTGTCCGTGTGTGTCTGTGTTACTGGGTGCCATTGTATGTCTTTGTTACTGGGTGTCAGTGTATGTCTTTGTTACTTGGTGTATGTGTGTGTCTGTGTTACTGGGTATCAGTGTCTGTCTTTGTTACTTGGTGTAAGTGTGTGTCTGTGTTACTGGGTATCAGTGTATGTCCTTGTTACTTGGTGTCAGTATATGTCTCTGTTACTTGGTGGAAGTGTGTGTCTGTTTTACTGGGTATCAGTGTATGTCTTTGTTATTGGGTGTCAGTGTGTGTCTTTGTGACTTGGTGTGCAGTGTATGTCTTTGTTACTTGGTGTCAGTGTATGTCAAAACACTTGGTGTAAGTGTATGTCTTTGTTACTTGGTGTAATTGTCTGTCTTTGTTACTTGGTGTAAGTGGATGTCTTTGTTACTTGGTGTCAGTGCATGTCTTTGTTACCTGGTGTCAGTTTCTGTCTGTGTTACTGGGTATCAGTGTATGTCTTTGTGACTTGGTATCAGTGTATGGCTTTGTGACTTGGTATCAGTGTATGTCTTTGTTACTGGGTGTCAGAGTGTTTCTGTGTTACTGGGCATCAGTGTATGTCTTTGTGACTTGGTATCAGTGTATGTCTTTGTTAATGGGTGTCAGTGTGTGTCTGTGTTCCTGGGTATCAGTGTTTGTCTTTGTGACTTGGTGTCAGTGCATGTCTTTGTTACTGCGTGTCAGTGTGTGTCTTTGTGACTTGGTGTCAGTGTATGTCTTTGTTACTTGGTGTAAGTGTGTGTCTGTGATACTGGGTATCAGTGTATGTCTTTGTTACTTGTTGTCAGTGTATGTCTGTGTTACTTGTTGTAAGTGTGTGTCTGTGTATCAGTGTATGTCTTTGTGACTTGGTGTCAGTGTATGTCTTTGTTACTGGGTGTCAGAGTGTGTCTTTGAGACTTGGTGTCAGTGTATGTCATTGTTACTGGGTATCAGTGTATGTCTTTGTTACTTGGTGTCAGTGTATGTCAAAACACTTGGTGTAAGTGTATGTCTTTGTTACTTGGTGTAATTGTCTGTCTTTGTTACTTGGTGTAAGTGTATGTCTTTGTCACTTGGTGTCCGTGTATGTCTTTGTTACTTGGTGTCAGTGTATGTCTGTGTTACTTGGTGTAAGTGTGTGTCTTTGTTACTTGGTGTAAGTGTATGTGTTTGTTACTTGGTGTCAGTGCATGTCTTTGTTACCTGGTGTCAGTGTGTGTCTGTGTTACTGGGTATCAGTGTATGGCTTTGTGACTTGGGATCAGAGTGTGTCTTTGTGACTTGGTGTCAGTGTATGTCTCTGTTACTGGGTGTCAGTGTGTGTCTGTGTTACTGGGTATCAGTGCATGTCTTTGTTACTTGGTGTAAGTGTATGTCTTTGTTACTTGGTGTCAGTGTATGTGTTTGTGACTTGGTGTCAGTGTATTTCTTTGTTACTGTTTATTAGTGTTTCTCTGTGTTACTGGGTGTCAGTGTGTGTTTGTTTGTGTGTCTGGGTGTCAGTGTGTATCTGTGACACTAGGTGTCAGTATTTAGTTTAGTTTAGAGATACAGCACTTTAACAGGCCCTTCGGCCCACCGAGACTGTGCCGACCATCAACCACCCATTTATACTAATCCTACACTAATCCCGTATTCCTATCACATCCCCACCTGTCCCGATATATTTCCCTACCACCTACCTATTCTAGGGGCAATTTATGATGGCCAATTAACCTATCAACCTGCAAGTCTTTGGCATGTGGGAGGAAACCGGAGCACACGGAGGAAACCCACGCAGACACAGGGAGAACTTGCAAACTCCGCTCAGGCAGTACCCAGAATCGAACCCGGGTCCCTGGAGCTATGAGGCTGCGGTGCTAACCACTGCGCCAATGTGCCCCCCCCTCCCCCCCGCTGTGAGTGCCTGTGTTACTGTGTATCAGTGTATGACTTTGTTACTTGGTGTCAGTGTATGTCTGTGTTACTTGGTGTAAGTGTGTGTCTGTGTTACTGGGTGTCAGTGTGTGTCTGTGTTACTTGGTGTAAGTCTGTTGCTTTGTTACTTGGTGTCTGTGTATGTCTTTGTTACTTGGCGTCAGTGTGTGTCTGTGTTACTGGGTATCAGTGTATGTCTTTGTGATTTGGTATCAGAGTATGTCTTTGTTACTGGGTGTCAGTGTGTGTCTGTGTTACTGGGTATCAGTGTATGTCTTTGTGACTTGGTATCAGTGTATGTCTTTGTTACTGGGTGTCAGTGTGTGTCTGTGTTACTGGGTATCAGTGTACGTCTTTTTGACTTGGTATCAGTGTATGTCATTGTTACTGGGTGTCAGTGTGTGTCTGTGTTCCTGGGTATCAGTGTATGTCTTTGTGACTTGGTGTCAGTGTATGTCTCTGTTACTGGGTGTCAGTGTGTGTCTTTGTGACTTGGTTTCAGTGGATGTCTGTGTTACTTGGTGTAAGTGTGTGTCTGTTTTACTGGGTATCAGTGTATGTCTTTGTGACTTGGTGTCAGTGTATGTCTTTGCTACTGGGTATCAGTGTGTGTCTTTGTGACTTGGTGTCAGTGTATGTCTTTGTTACTTGGTGTAATTGTGTGTCTTTGTTTCTTGGTCTAAGTGTGTGTCTGTGTTACTGGGTGTCAGTGTATGTCTGTGTTACTTGGTGTAAGTGTTTGTCTGTGTTACTGGGTATCAGTGTATGTCTTTGTGACTTGGTGTCAGTGTATGTCTTTGCTACTGGGTGTCAGTGTGTGTCTTTGTGACTTGGTGTCAGTGTATGTCTTTGCTACTGGGTGTCAGTGTGTGTCTTTGTTACTTGGCGTAAGTGCGTGTCTGTGTTACTGGGTAACAGTGTATGTCTTTGTTTCTTGGTGTCAGTGATTGTCAAAATACTTGGTGTAAGTGTATGTCTTTGTTACCAGGTGTAATTGTCTGTCTTTGTTACTTGGTGTAAGTGTATGTCTTTGTTACTTGGTGTCAGTGTATGTCTTTGTTACTTGGTGTCAGTGTGTGTCTGTGTTACTTGGTATCAATGTATGTCTTTGTGACTTGGTATCAGTGTCTGTCTTAGTGACTTGATGTCAGTGTGTGTCTGTGTTACTTGGTGTAATTGTATGTCTTTGTTTCTTGGTATAAGTGTATGTCTGTGTTACATGGTGTAAGTGTGTGTCTTTGTTACTTGGTATAAGTGTATGTCTTTGTTACTTGGTCTCAGTGTGTGTCTTTGTTACTTGGTGTCAGTGTGTGTCTGTGTTACTGGGTATCAGTGTACGTCTTTGTGACTTGGTATCAGTGTATGTCTTTGTTAATGGGTATCAGTGAGTGTCTGTGTTACTTGGTGTAAGTGTGTGTCTGTGTTACTGGGTGTCAGTGTGTGTCTGTGTTACTTGGTGTAAGTCTGTGTCTTTGTTACTTGGTGTACTTGGTGTCTGTGTATGTCTTTGTTACTTGGTGTCAGTTTGTGTCTGTGTTACTGGGTATCAGTGTATGTCTTTGTGACTTGGTATCAGTGAATGTCTTTGTTACTGGGTGTCAGTGTGTGTCTGTGTTACTCGGTATCAGTGTATGTCTTTGTGACTTGGTATCAGTGTATGTCTTTGTTACTGGGTGTCAGTGTGTGTCTGTGTTACTGGGGATCAGTGTATGTCTTTGTGACTTGGTATCAGTGTATGTCATTGTTACCTGGTGTCAGTGTGTGTCTGTGTTCCTGGGTATCAGTGTATGTCTTTGTGACTTGGTGTCAGTGTATGTCTCTTTTACTGGGTGTCAGTGTGTGTCTTTGTGACTTGTTGTCAGTGTATGTCTGTGTTACTTGGTATAAGTATGTGTCTGTGTTACTGGGTATCAGTGTATGTCTTTGTTATTTGGTGTCAGTGTATGTCTCTGTTACTTGCTGTAAGTGTGTGTCCATGTTACTGGGGGTCAGTGTGTGTCTGTGTTACTTGGTGTAAGTCTGTGTCTTTGTTACTTGGTGTCCGTGTGTGTCTGTGTTACTGGGTGTAAGTGTGTGTCTGTATTACTGGGTATCAGTGTATGTCTTTGTGACTTGGTGTCAGTGTATGTCTTTGCTACAGGGTGTCAGTGTGTGTCTTTGTGACTTGGTGTCAGTGTATGTCTTTGTTACCTGGTGTAATTGTGTGTCTTTCTTACTTGGTGTAAGTGTGTGTCTGTGTTACTGGGTGTCAGTGTATGTCTGTGTTACTTGGTGTAAGTGTATGTCTGTGTTTCTGGGTATCAGTGTATGTCTTTGTGACTTGGTGTCAGTGTATGTCTTTGTTACTTGGCGTAAGTGTGTGTCTGTGTTACTTGGTATCAGTTTAAGTCTTTGTTACTTGGTGTCAGTGTATGTCAAAATACTTGGTGTAAGTGCATGTCTTTGTTACTAGGTGTAATTGTCTGTCTTTGTTAGTTGGTGTAAGTGTATGTCTTTGTTACTTGGTGTCAGTGTATGTCTTTGTTACTTGGTGTAAGTGTGTGTCTTTGCTACTTGGTATAAGTGTATATCTTTGTTACTTGGTCTCAAAGTGTGTCTTTGTTACTTGGTGTCAGTGTGTGTCTGTGTTACTGGGTATCAGTGTACGTCTTTGTGACTTGGTATCAGTGTATGTCTTTGTTACTGGGTATCAGTGAGTGTCTATGTTATTTGGTGTAAGTGTGTGTCTGTGTTACTGGGTGTAAGTCTGTGTCTTTGTTACTTGGTATCTGTGTATGTCTTTGTTACTTGGTGTCAGTGTGTGTCTGTGTTACTGGGTATCAGTGTATGTCTTTGTGACTTGGTATCAGTGAATGTCTTTGTTACTGGGTGTCAGTGTGTGTCTGTGTTACTCGGTATCAGTGTATGTCTTTGTGACTTGGTATCAGTGTATGTCATTGTTACTGGGTGTCAGTGTGTGTCTGTGTTCCTGGGTATCAGTGTATGTCTTTGTGACTTGGTGTCAGTGTATGTCTTTGTTACTGGGTGTCAGTGTGTGTCTGTGTTACTGGGTATCAGTGTATGTCATTGTTACTGGGTGTCAGTGTGTGTCTGTGTTCCTGGGTATCAGTGTATGTCTTTGTGACTTGGTGTCAGTGTATGTCTCTGTTACTGGGTGTCAGTGTGTGTCTTTGTTACTTGTTGTCAGTGTATGTCTGTGTTACTGGGTATCAGTGTATGTCTTTGTTATTTGGTGTCAGTGTATGTCTGTGTTACTTGGTGTAAGTGTGTGTCCGTGTTACTGGGGGTCAGTGTGCGTCTGTGTTACTTGGTGTAAGTCTGTGTCTTTGTTACTTGCTGTCCCTGTGTGTCTGTGTTACTGGGTGTCAGTGTATGTCTGTGTTACTTGGTGTAAGTGTGTGTCTGTATTACTGGGTATCAGTGTATGTCTTTGTGACTTGGTGTCAGTGTATGTCTTTGCTACAGGGTGTCAGTGTGTGTCTTTGTGACTTGGTGTCAGTGTATGTCTTTGTTACCTGGTGTAATTGTGTGTCATTGTTACTTGGTGTAAGTGTGTGTCTGTGTTACTGGGTGTCAGTGTATGTCTGTGTTACTTGGTGTAAGTGTATGTCTGTGTTTCTGGGTATCAGTGTATCTCTTTGTGACTTGGTGTCAGTGTATGTCTTTGCTACTTGGTGTCAGTGTATGTCTTTGCTACTTGGTGTCAGTGTATGTCTTTGTGACTTTTTGTCAGTGTATGTCTTTGTTATTGGGTGTCAGTGTGTGTCTTTGTGACTTGGTGTGCAGTGTATGTGTTTGTTACTTGGTGTAAGTGTCTGTCTGTGTTCCTGGGTATCAGTGTATGTCTTTGTTACTTGGTGTCAGTGTATGTCAAAACACTTGGTGTAAGTGTATGTCTTTGTTACTTGGTGTAATTGACTGTCTTTGTTACTTGGTGTAAGTGTATGTCTTTGTCACTTGGTGTCAGTGTATGTCATTGTTACTTGGTGTCAGTGCATGTCTTTGTTACCTGGTGTCAGTGTGTGTCTGTGTTACTGGGTATAAGTGTATGTCTTTGTTACTTGGTATCAGTGTATGTCTTTGTGACTTGGTATCAGTGTATGTCTTTGTTACTGGGTGTCAGAGTTTTTCTGTGTTACTGGGCATCAGTGTATGTCTTTGTGACTTGGTATCAGTGTATGTCTTTGTTACTGGGTGTCAGTGTGTGTCTGTGTTCCTGGGTATCAGTGTTTGTCTTTGTGACTTGGTGTCAGTGCATGTCTTTGTTACTGCGTGTCAGTGTGTGTCTTTGTGACTTGGTGTCAGTGTATGTCTTTGTTACTTGGTGTAAGTGTGTGTCTGTGATACTGTGTATCAGTGTATGTCTTTGTTACTTGTTGTCAGTGTATGTCTGTGTTACTTGTTGTAAGTGTGTGTCTGTGTATCAGTGTATGTCTTTGTGACTTGGTGTCAGTGTATGTCTTTGTTACTGGGTGTCAGAGTGTGTCTTTGAGACTTGGTGTCAGTGTATGTCATTGTTACTGGGTATCAGTGTATATCTTTGTTACTTGGTGTCAGTGTATGTCAAAACACTTGGTGTAAGTGTATGTCTTTGTTACTTGGTGTAATTGTCTGTCTTTGTTACTTGGTGTAAGTGTATGTCTTTGTCACTTGGTGTCAGTGTATGTCTTTGTCACTTGGTGTCAGTGCATGTCTGTGTTACTTGGTGTAAGTGTGTGTCTTTGTTACTTAGTGTAAGTGTATGTGTTTGTTACTTGGTGTCAGTGCATGTCTTTGTTACCTGGTGTCAGTGTGTGTCTGTGTTACTGGGTATCAGTGTATGTCTTTGTGACTTGGTGTCAGCGTATGTCTTTGTTACTTGGTGTCAGTGTATGTGTTTGTGACTTGGTGTCAGTGTATTTCTTTGTTACTGTTTATTAGTGTTTCTCTGTGTTACTGGGTGTCAGTGTGTGTTTGTTTGTGTGTCTGGGTGTCAGTGTGTATCTGTGACACTAGGTGTCAGTATTTAGTTTTGTTTAGAGATACAGCACTTTAACAGGCCCTTCGGCCCACCGAGACTGTGCCGACCATCAACCTGCCATTTATACTAATCCTACACTAATCCCATATTCCTATCACATCCCCACCTTTCCCGATATATTTCCCTACCACCTACCTATTCTAGGGGCAATTTATGATGGCCAATTAACCTATCAACCTGCAAGTCTTTGGCATGTGGGAGGAAACCGGAGCACCCGGAGGAAACCCACGCAGACACAGGGAGAACTTGCAAACTCCGCACAGGCAGTACCCAGAATCGAACCCGGTTCCCTGGAGCTATGAGGCTGCGGTGCTAACCACTGCTCCAATGTGCCCCCCCCCCCCACCCCGCAGTGAATGCCTGTGTTACTGGGTATCAGTGTATGTCTTTGTTACTTGGTGTCAGTGTATGTCTGTGTTACTTGGTGTAAGTGTGTGTCTGTGTTACTGGGTGTCAGTGTGTGTCTGTGTTACTTGGTGTAAGTCTGTTGCTTTGTTACTTGGTGTCTGTGTATGTCTTTGTTACTTGGCGTCAGTGTGTGTCTGTGTTACTGGGTATCAGTGTATGTCTTTGTGATTTGGTATCAGAGTATGTCTTTGTTACTGGGTGTCAGTGTGTGTCTGTGTTACTGGGTATCAGTGTATGTCTTTGTGACTTGGTATCAGTGTATGTCTTTGTTACTGGGTGTCAGTGTGTGTCTGTGTTACTGGGTATCAGTGTATGTCTTTGTGACTTGGTATCAGTGTATGTCTTTGTTACTGGGTGTCAGTGTGTGTCTGTGTTACTGGGTATCAGTGTACGTCTTTGTGACTTGGTATCATGTATGTCATTGTTACTGGGTGTCAGTGTGTGTCTGTGTTCCTGGGTATCAGTGTATGTCTTTGTGACTTGGTGTCAGTGTATGTCTCTGTTACTGGGTGTCAGTGTGTGTCTTTGTTACTTGGTGTAAGTGTATGTCTTTGTTACTTGGTGTAAGTGTGTGTCTGTGTTACTTGGTGTAAGTGTGTGTCTGTGTCCCTGGGTATCAGTGTATGTCTTTGCTCCTTGGTGTCAGTGTATGTCTGTGTTACTTGGTGCAAGTGTGTGTCTGTGTTACTGGGTATCAGTGTATGTCTTTGTTACTTGGTGTCAGTGTATGTCGGTGTTACCTGGTGTAAGTGTCTGTCTTTGTTACTGGGTGCCAGTGTGTGTCTGTGTTACTTGGTGTAAGTGTGTGTCTTTGTTACTTGGTGTCCCTGTGTGTCTGTGTTACTGGGTGTCAGTGTATGTCTTTGTTACTGGGTGTCAGTGTATGTCTTTGTTACTTGGTGTAAGTGTGTGTCTGTGTTACTGGGTTCAGTGTATGTCTTTGTTACTTGGTGTCAGTGTATGTCTGTGTTACTTGGTGTAAGTGTGTGTCTGTGTTACTGGGTATCAGTGTATGACTTTGTGACTTGGTGTCAGTGTATGTCTTTGTTACTGGGTGTCAGTGTGTGTCTTTGTGACTTGGTGTCAGTGTATGTCTTTGTTACTTGGTGTCAGTGTGTGTCTGTGTTACTGGGTATCAGTGCATGTCTTTGTTACTTGGTGTCAGTGTATGTCAAAACACTTGGTGTAAGTGTATGTCTTTGTTACTTGGTGTAATTGTCTGTCTTTGTTACTTGGTGTAAGTGTATGTCTTTGCTACTTGTTGTCAGTGTATGTCTTTGTTACTTGGTGTCGGTGTATGTCTGTGTTACTTGGTGTAAGTGTGTGTCTGTGTTCATGAGTATCAGTGTATGTCTTTGTTACTTAGTGTCAGTGTATGTCTGTGTTACTTGGTGTAAGTGTGTGTCTGTGTTACTGGGTATCAGTGTATGTCTTTGTTACTTGGTGTCAGTGTATGTCTGTGTTACTTGGTGCAAGTGTGTGTCTGTGTTACTGGGTGTCAGTGTGTGTCTGTGTTACTTGGTGTAAGTCTGTGTATTTGTTACTTGGTCTCCTTGTGTGTCTGTGTTACTGGGTGTCAGTGTATGTCTTTGTTCCTGGGTTTCAGTGTATGTCTTTGTTACTTGGTGTCAGTGTATGTCTGTGTTACTTGGTGTAAGTGTGTGTCTGTGTTCCTGAGTATCGGTGTATGTCTTTGTTACTTGGTGTCAGTGTATGTCATTGTTACTTGGTGCCAGTGTATGTCTTTGCTACTGGGTGTCAGTGTGTGTCTTTGTTACTTGGTGTCAGTGTATGTCTTTGTTACTTGGCGTATGTGTGTGTCTGTGTTACTGGGTATCAGTGTATGTCTTTGTTACTTGGTGTCAGTGATTGTCAAAGTACTTGGTGTAATTGTATGTCTTTGTTACTAGGTGTAATTGTCTGTCTTTGTTACTTGGTGTAAGTGTATGTCTTTGTTACTTGGTGTCAGTGTATGTCTTTGTTACTTGGTGTCAGTGATTGTCAAAATACTTGGTGTAATTGTATGTCTTTGTTACTAGGTGTAATTGTCTGTCTTTGTTACTAGGTGTAATTGTCTGTCTTTGTTACTTGGTGTAAGTGTATGTCTTTGTGACTTGGTGTCAGTGTATGTCTTTGTTACTGGGTGTCAGTGTGTGTCTGTGTTACTTGGTGTAATTGTATGTCTTTGTTTCTTGGTATAAGTGCATGTCTGTTTTACTTGGTGTAAGTGTGTGTCTTTGTTACTTGGTATAAGTGTATGTCTTTGTTACTTGGTCTCAGTGTGTGTCTTTGTTACTTGGTGTCAGTGTGTGTCTGTGTTACTGGGTATCAGTGTACGTCTTTGTGACTTGGTATCAGTGTATGTCTTTGTTACTGGGTGTCAGTGTGTGTCTGTGTTACTGGGTAACAGTGTATGTCTTTGTGACTTGGTATCAGTGTATGTCTTTGTTACTGGGTATCAGTGAGTGTCTGTGTTACTTGGTGTAAGTGTGTGTCTGTGTTACTGGGTGTCAGTGTGTGTCTGTGTTTCTTGGTGTAAGTCTGTGTCTTTGTTGCTTGGTGTCTGTGTATGTCTTTGTTACTTGGTGTCAGTGTGTGTCTGTGTTACTGGGTATCAGTGTATGTCTTTGTGACTTGTTATCAGTGTATGTCATTGTTACTGGGTGACAGTGTGTGTCTGTGTTCCTGGGTATCAGTGTCTGTCTTTGTGACTTGGTGTCAGTGTCTGTCTTTGTTACTTGGTGCCAGTGTATATCTGTGTTACTTGGTGTTAGTGTGTGTCTTTGTTGCTTGGTGTAATTGTATGTCTTTGTTACTTGGTGTCAGTGTATGTCTGTGTTACTTGGTGTAAGTGTGTGTCTGTGTTACTGGGTACCAGTGTATGTCTTTGTTACTTGGTGTAAGATTGTGTCTGTGTTACTTGGTGTAAGTGTGTGTCTATGTTCCTGGGTATCCAGTGTATGTCTTTGTTACTTGGTGTCAGTGTATGTCTGTGTTACTTGGTGTAAGTGTGTGTCTGTGTTACTGGGTATCAGTGTATGTCTTTGTTACTTGGTGTCAGTGTATGTCTGTGTTACTGGGTGTCAGTGTGTGTCCTTGTTACTTGGTGTAAGTGTGTGTCTTTGTTACTTGGTGTCCGTGTGTGTCTGTGTTACTGGGTGCCATTGTATGTCTTTGTACTGGGTGTCAGTGTATGTCTTTGTTACTTGGTGTAAGTGTGTGTCTGTTTTACTGGGAATCAGTGTATGTCATTGTGACTTTTTGTCAGTGTATGTCTTTGTTATTGGGTGTCAGTGTGTGTCTTTGTGACTTGGTGTGCAGTGTATGTCTTTGTTACTTGGTGTAAGTGTCTGTCTGTGTTACTGGGTATCAGTGTATGTCTTTGTTACTTGGTGTCAGTGTTTGTCAAAACACTTGGTGTAAGTGTATTTCTTTGTTACTTGGTGTAATTGACTGTCTTTGTTACTTGGTGTCAGTGTATGTCTTTGTCACTTGGTGTCAGTGTATGTCATTGTTACTTGGTGTCAGTGCATGTCTTTGTTACCTGGTGTCAGTGTGTGTCTGCGTTACTGGGTATAAGTGTATGTCTTTGTGACTTGGTATCAGTGTATGTCTTTGTGACTTGGTATCAGTGTATGTCTTTGTTACTGGGTGTCAGAGTGTTTCTGTGTTACTGGGCATCAGTGTATGTCTTTGTGACTTGGTATCAGTGTATGTCTTTGTTACTGGGTGTCAGTGTGTGTCTGTGTTCCTGGGTATCAGTGTTTGTCTTTGTGACTTGGTGTCAGTGCATGTCTTTGTTACTGCGTGTCAGTGTGTGTCTTTGTGACTTGGTGTCAGTGTATGTCTTTGTTACTTGGTGTAAGTGTGTGTCTGTGATACTGTGTATCAGTGTATGTCTTTGTTACTTGTTGTCAGTGTATGTCTGTGTTACTTGTTGTAAGTGTGTGTCTGTGTATCAGTGTATGTCTTTGTGACTTGGTGTCAGTGTATGTCTTTGTTACTGGGTGTCAGAGTGTGTCTTTGAGACTTGGTGTCAGTGTATGTCATTGTTACTGGGTATCAGTGTATGTCTTTGTTACTTGGTGTCAGTGTATGTCAAAACACTTGGTGTAAGTGTATGTCTTTGTTACTTGGTGTAAGTGTGTGTCTTTGTTACTTGGTGTAAGTGTATGTGTTTGTTACTTGGTGTCAGTGCATGTCTTTGTTACCTGGTGTCAGTGTGTGTCTGTGTTACTGGGTATCAGTGTATGTCTTTGTGAAATGGGATCAGAGTGTGTCTTTGTTACTTGGTGTCAGTGTATGTCTCTGTTACTGGGTGTCAGTGTGTTTCTGTGTTACTGGGTATCAGTGCATATCTTTGTCATTTGGTATCAGTGTATGTCTGTGTTACTTGGTGTAAGTGTGTGTCTGTGTTACTGGGGGTCAGTGTGTGTCTGTGTTACTTGGTGTAAGTCTGTGTCTTTGTTACCTGGTGTCCGTGTGTGTCTGTGTTACTGGGTGTCAGTGTATGTCTTTGTTACTTGGTGTAATTGTGTGTCTTTGTTACTTGGTGTAAGTGTGTGTCTGTGTTACTGGATGTCAGTGTATGTCTGTGTTACTTGGTGTAAGTGTGTGTCTGTGTTACTGTGTATCAGTGTATGTCTTTGTTACTTGGTGTCAGTGTATGTCTGTGTTACTTGGTGTAAGTGTGTGTCTGTGTTACTGGGTGTCAGTGTGTGTCTGTTTTACTTGGTGTCCTTGTGTGTCTGTGTTACTGGGTGTCAGTGTATGTCTTTGTTCCTGGGTGTACGTGTATGTCTTTGTTACTTGGTGTAAGTGTGTCTCTGTGTTACTGGGTATCAGTGTCTGTCTTTGTTAGTTGGTGTAAGAGTGTGTCTGTGTTACTGGGTATCAGTGTATGTCTTTGTTACTTTGAGTCAGTGTATGTCTGTGTTACTTGGTGTAAGTGTGTGTCTGTGTTACTGGGTATCAGTGTATGTCTTTGTTACTTGGTGTCAGTGTATGTCAAAATACTTGGTGTAAGTGTATGTCTTTGTTACTTGGTGTAATTGTCTGTCTTTGTTACTTGGTGTAAGTGTATGTCTTTGTTACGTGGTGTCAGTTTATGTCTTTGTAACTTGGTGTCAGTGTATGTCCGTGTTACTTGGTGTAAGTGTGTGTCTTTGTTACTTGGTGTAAGTGTATGTCTTTGTTACTTTGTGTCAGTGCATGTCTTTGTTACTTGGTGTCAGTGTGTGTCTGTGTTACTGGGTATCAGTGTATGTCTTTGTGACTTGGTATCAGCGTATGTCTTTGTTACTGGGTGTCAGTGTGTGTCTGTCTTACTGGGTATCAGTGTATGTCTTTGTGACTTGGTATCAGTGTATGTCATTGTTACTTGGTGTCAGTGTGTGTCTGTGTTACTGGGTATCAGTGTATGTCTTTGTGACTTGGTATCAGTGTATGTCTTTGTTACTGGGTGTCAGTGTGTGTCAGTGTTCCTGGGTAACAGTGTATGTCTTTGTGACTTGGTGTCAGTGTATGTCTTTGTTACTGGGTGTCAGTGTGTGTCTTTGTGACTTGGTGTCAGTGTATGTCTTTGTTACTTGTTGTAAGTGTGTGTCTGTGTTACTTGGTGTAAGTCTATGTGTTTGTTACTTGGTGTAAGTGTGAGTCTGTGTTCCTGGGTATCAGTGTCTGTCTTAGTTACTTGGTGTCAGTGTATGTCTGTGTTACTTGGTGAAAGTGTGTGTCTGTGTTACTGGGTATCAGTGTATGTCTTTGTTACATGGTGTCAGTGTATGTCAGTGTTACTTGGTGTAAGTGTGTGTCTGTGTTACTGGGTGTCAGTGTGTGTCTGTGTTACTAGGTGTAAGTGTGTGTCTTTGTTACTTGGTGTCCGTGTGTGTCTGTGTTACTGGGTGTCAGTGTATGTCTTTGTTACTGGGTGTCAGTGTATGTCTTTGTTACTTGGTGTCAGTGTGTGTCTTTGTTACTGGGTGTCAGTGTATGTCTTTGTTACTTGGTGTAAGTGTGTGTCTGTGTTACTGGGTATCAGTGTATGTCTTTGTTACTTGGTGTCAGTGTATGTCAAAACACTTGGTGTAAGTGTATGTCTTTGTTACTTGGTGTAATTGTCTGTCTTTGTTACTTGGTGTAAGTGTATGTCTTTGTTACTTGGTGTCGGTGTATGTCTGTGTTACTTGGTGTAAGTGTGTGTCTGTGTTCATGAGTATCAGTGTATGTCTTTGTTACTTGGTGTCAGCGTATGTCTGTGTTACTTGGTGTAAGTGTATGTCTGTGTTACTGGGTATCAGTGTATGTATTTGTTACTTGGTGTCAGTGTATGTCTGTGTTACTTGGTGCAAGTGTGTGTCTGTGTTACTGGGTGTCAGTGTGTGTCTGTGTTACTCGGTGTAAGTCTGTGCATTTGCTACTTGGTCTCCTTGTGTGTCTGTGTTACTGGGTGTCAGTGTATGTCTTTGTTACTGGGTTTCAGTGTATGTCTTTGTTACTTGGCGTCAGTGTATGTCTGTGTTACTTGGTGTAAGTGTGTGTCTGTGTTCCTGAGTATCGATGTATGTCTTTGAGACATGGTGTCTGTGTATGTCTTTGTTATTTGGTGTAAGTGTGTGTCTGTGTTACTGGGTATCAGTGTATGTCTTTGTTACTTGGTGTCAGTGTATGTCTGTGTTACTTGGTGTAAGTGTGTGTCTGTGTTACTGGGTATCAGTGTATGACTTTGTGACTTGGTGTCAGTGTACGTCTTTGTTACTGGGTGTCAGTGTGTGTCTTTGTGACTTGATGTCAGTGTATGTCTTTATTACTTGGTGTAAGTATGTGTCTGTGTTACTGGGTATCAGTGTATGTCTTTGTTACTTGGTGTCAGTGTATGTCAATATACTTGGTGTCAGTGTATGTCTGTGTTACTTGGTGTAAGTGTGTGTCTGTGTTCCTGGGTATCATTGTATGTCTTTGTTACTTGGTGTCAGTGTATGTCTGTGTTACTTGGTGTAAGTGTGTGTCTGTGTTACTGGGTATCAGTGTATGTCTTTGTTACTTGGTGTCAGTGTATGTCTGTGTTACTTGTTGTAAGTGTGTTTCTGTGTTACTGGGTGTCAGTGTATGTCTTTGTTACTGGGTGTCAGTGTATGTCTTTGTTACTTGGTGTCAGTGCATGTCTGTGTTACTTGGTGTAAGTGTGTGTCTGTGTTCCTGAGTATCAGTGTATGTCTTTGATACTTGGTGTCAGTGTATGTCAGTGTTACTTGGTGTCAGTGTATGTCTTTGTTACTGGGTGTCAGTGTATGTCTTTGTTACTTGGTGTAAGTGTGTGTCTGTGTTACTGGGTATCATTGTATGACTTTGTGACTTGGTGTCAGTGTACGTCTTTGTTCCTGGGTGTCAGTGTATGTCTGTGTTACTTGGTGGAAGTGTGTGTCTTTGTTCCTTAGTGTAAGTGTATGTCTTTGTTACTTGGTGTCATTGCATGTCTTTGTTATTTGGTGTCAGTGTGTGTCTGTGTTACTGGGTATCAGTGTATGTCTTTGTGACTAGGTATCAGTGTATGTCTTTGTTACTGGGTGTCAGTGTGTGTCTGTGTTACCGGGTATCAGTGTATGTCTTTGTGACTTGGTATCAGTGTATGTCTTTGTTACTGGGTGTAAGTGTGTGTTTGTGTTCCTGGGTATCAGTGTATGTCTTTGTGACTTGGTGTCAGTGTATGTCTGTGTTACTTGGTGTAAGTGTGTGTCATTGTAACTTGGTGTAAGTGTATGTCTTTGTTACTTGGTATCAGCGTATGTCTTTGTTACTGGGTGTCAGTGTGAGTCTGTGTTACTGGGTATCAGTGTATGTCTTTGTGACTTGGTATCAGTGTATGTCTTTGTTACTGGGTGTCAGTGTGTGTCTGTGTTACTGTGTATCAGTGTATGTCTTTGTGACTTGGTATCAGTGTATGACTTTGTTACTGGGTGTCAGTGTGTGTCTGTGTTCCTGGGTATCAGTGTATGTCTTTGTGACTTGGTGTCAGTGTATGTCTTTATTACTGGGTGTCAGTGTGTGTCTTTGTGACTTGGTGTCAGTGTATGTCTTTGTTACTTGGTGTCAGTGTATGTCAAAATACTTGGTGTAAGTGTATGTCTTTGTTACTTGGTGTAATTGTCTGTCTTTGTTACTTGGTGCAGGTGTATGTCTTTGCTACTTGTTGTCAGTGTATGTCTTTGTTACTTGGTGTCAGTGTATGTCGGTGTTACTTGGTGTATGTGTGTGTCTGTGTTCATGAGTATCAGTGTATGTCTTTGTTACTTGGTGTCAGTGTATGTCTGTGTTACTTGGTGTAAGTGTGTGTCTGTGTTACTGGGTATCAGTGTATGTCTTTGTTACTTGGTGTAAGAGTGTGTCTGTGTTACTGGGTGTCAGTGTGTGTCTGTGTTACTTGGTGTAAGTCTGTCTCTTTGTTACTTGGTCTCCGTGTGTGTCTGTGTTACTGGGTGTCAGTGTATGTCTTTGTTACTGGGTTTCAGTGTATGTCTTTGTAACTTGGTGTCAGTGTATGTCTGTGTTGCTTGGTGTAAGTGTGTGTCTGTGTTCCTGAGTATCAGTGTATGTCTTTGTTACTTGGTGTCAGTGTATGTCAGTGTTACTTGGTATCAGTGTAGTTCTTTGTTACTGGGTGTCAGTGTGTGTCTTTGTGACTTGGTGTCAGTGTATGTCTTTGTTACTTGGTGTAAGTGTGTGTCTGTGTTACTGGGTATCAGTGTATGTCTTTGTTACTTGGTGTCAGTGTGTGTCTTTGTCACTTGGTGTCAGTGTATGTCTTTGTTACTTGGTGTAAGTGTGTGTCTGTGTTACTGGGTATCAGTGTATGTCTTTGTTACTTGGTGTCAGTGTCTGTCCGTGTTACTTGGTGTCAGTGTATGTCTGTGTTACTTGGTGTAAGTGTGTGTCTGTGTTACTGGGTATCAGTGAATGTCTTTGTTACTTGGTATCAGTGTGTGTCTGTGTTACTTGGTGTAAGTGTGTGTCTGAGTTCCAGGGTATCATTGTATGTCTTTGTTACTTGGTGTCAGTGTATGTCTGTGTTACTTGGTGTAAGTGTGTGTCTGTGTTACTGGGTATCAGTGTATGTCTTTGTTACTTGGTGTCAGTGTATGTCTGTGTTACTTGGTTTAAGTGTGTGTCTGTGTTACTGGGTGTCAGTGTATGTCTTTGTTACTGGGTGTCAGTGTATGTCTTTGTTACTTGGTGCCAGTGTATGTCTGTGTTACGTGGTGTAAGTGTGTGTCTGTGTTCCTGAGTATCAGTGTATGTCTTTGTTACTTGGTGTCAGTGTATGTCAGTGTTACTTGGTGTCAGTGTATGTCTTTGTTACTGGGTGTCAGTGTGTGTCTGTGTTACTTGGTGTAAGTGTGTGTCTGTGTTACTGGGTATCAGTGTATGTCTTTGTTACTTGGTGTAAGAGTGTGTCTGTGTTACTGGGTGTCAGTGTGTGTCTGTGTTACTTGGTGTAAGTCTGTCTCTTTGTTACTTGGTCTCCGTGTGTGTCTGTGTTACTGGGTGTCAGTGTATGTCTTTGTTACTGGGTTTCAGTGTATGTCTTTGTAACTTGGTGTCAGTGTATGTCTGTGTTGCTTGGTGTAAGTGTGTGTCTGTGTTCCTGAGTATCAGTGTATGTCTTTGTTACTTGGTGTCAGTGTATGTCAGTGTTACTTGGTATCAGTGTAGTTCTTTGTTACTGGGTGTCAGTGTGTGTCTTTGTGACTTGGTGTCAGTGTATGTCTTTGTTACTTGGTGTAAGTGTGTGTCTGTGTTACTGGGTATCAGTGTATGTCTTTGTTACTTGGTGTCAGTGTGTGTCTTTGTCACTTGGTGTCAGTGTATGTCTTTGTTACTTGGTGTAAGTGTGTGTCTGTGTTACTGGGTATCAGTGTATGTCTTTGTTACTTGGTGTCAGTGTCTGTCCGTGTTACTTGGTGTCAGTGTATGTCTGTGTTACCTGGTGTAAGTGTGTGTCTGTGTTACTGGGTATCAGTGAATGTCTTTGTTACTTGGTATCAGTGTGTGTCTGTGTTACTTGGTGTAAGTGTGTGTCTGAGTTCCAGGGTATCATTGTATGTCTTTGTTACTTGGTGTCAGTGTATGTCTGTGTTACTTGGTGTAAGTGTGTGTCTGTGTTACTGGGTATCAGTGTATGTCTTTGTTACTTGGTGTCAGTGTATGTCTGTGTTACTTGGTTTAAGTGTGTGTCTGTGTTACTGGGTGTCAGTGTATGTCTTTGTTCCTGAGTATCAGTGTATGTCTTTGTTACTTGGTGTCAGTGTATGTCAGTGTTACTTGGTGTCAGTGTATGTCTTTGTTACTGGGTGTCAGTGTGTGTCTTTGTGACTTGTTGACAGTGTATGTATTTGTTACTTGGTGTAAGTGTGTGTCTGTGTTACTGGGTATCAGTGTATTACTTTGTGACTTGGTGTCAGTGTACGTCTTTGTTACTGGGTGTCAGTGTGTGTCTTTGTGACTTGATGTCAGTGTATGTCTTTGTTACTTGGTGTAAGTGTGTGTCTGTGTTACTGGGTATCAGTGTATGTCTTTGTTACTTGTTGTCAGTGTATGTCTGTGTTACTTGGTGTAAGTGTGTGTCTGTGTTACTGGGTATCAGTGTATGACTTTATGACTTGGTGTCAGTGTACGTCTTTGTTACTGGGTGTCAGTGTATGTAAATATAGTTGGTGTCAGTGTATGTCTGTGTTACTTGGTGTAAGTGTGTGTCTGTGTTACTGGGTATCAGTGTATGTATTTGTTACTTGGTGTCAATGTATGTCTGTGTTACTTGGTGTAAGTGTGTGTCTGCGTTACTGTGTATCAGTGTATGTCTTTGTTACTTGGTGTCAGTGTATGTCAATATACTTTGTGTCAATGTGTGTCTGTGTTACTTGGTGTAAGTGTGTGTCTGTGTTCCTGGGTATCATTGTATGTCTTTGATACTTGGTGTCAGTGTATGTCTGTGCTACTTGGTGTAAGTGTGTGTCTTTGTTACTTGGTGTAAGTGTATGTCTTTGTTACGTGTTGTCAGTGTATGTCTTTGTTACTTGGTGTCAGTGTATGTCTGTGTTATTTGGTGTAAGTGTGTGTCTTTGTTACTTGGTGTAAGTGTATGTCTTTGTTACTTGGTGTCAGTGCATGTCTTTGTTACTTGGTGTCAGTGTGTGTCTGTGTTACTGGGTATCAGTGTATGTCTTTGTGACTTGATATCAGCGTATGTCTTTGTTACTGGGTGTCAGTGTGTGTCTGTGTTACTGGGTATCAGTGTATGTCTTTGTGACTTGGTATCAGTGTATGTCTTTGTTACTGGGTGTCAGTGTATGTCTTTGTTACTTGGTGTCAGTGTATGTCTGCGTTACTTGGTGTAAGTGTGTGTCTGTGTTACTGGATGTCAGTGTGTGTCTGTGTTACATGGTGTAAGTGTGTGTCTTTGTTACTTGGTGTAAGTGTGTGTCTGTGTTACTGGGTATCAGTGTATGTCTTTGTTACTTGGTGTCAGTGTATGTCTGCGTTACTTGGTGTAAGTGTGTGTCTGTGTTACTGGGTGTCAGTGTGTGTCTGTGTTACTTGGTGTAAGTGTCTGTCTTTGTTACGTGGTGTAATTGTATGTCTTTGTTACTTGGTGTCAGTGTATGTCTGTTTTACTAGGTGTAAGTGTATGTCTTTGTTACTTGCTGTCAGTGTATGCCTTTGATACTTGGTGTAAGTGTATGCCTTTGTTACTTGGTGAAAGTGTATGTCTGTGTTACTTGGTGTAACTATATGTCTTTGTTACTTGGTGTCATTGTATGTCTTTGTTACTAGGTGTAAGTGTATGTCTTTGTTACTTGGTGTCAGTGTATGTCTTTGTTTCTTGGTGTAAGTGTATGTCTTTGCTACTTGGTGTCAGAGTATGTCTTTGATAGTAGGTGTAAGTGTATGTCTGTGTTACTGGGTATCAGTGTCTGCCTTTGTTACTTGGTGTAAGTGTGTGTCTGTGTTGCTGGGTATCAGTGTATGTCTTTGTTACTTGGTGTAAGTGTGTGTCTGTGTTACTGGGTATCAGTGTCTGTCTTTGTTACTTGGTGACAGTGTATGTCTTTGTTACTTGGTGTAAGTTTGTGTCTGTGTTACTGGGTATCAGTGTACGTCTTTGTTACTTGGTGTCTGTGTGTGTCTGTGTTACTTGGTGTAAGTGTGTGTCTGTGTAACTGGGTATCAGTGTATGTCTTTGTTACTTGGTGTAAGTGTGTGTCTGTGTTATTGGGTATCAGTGTATGTCTTTGATACTTGGTGTCAGTGTATGTCATTGTTACTTGGTGTAAGTGTATGTCTGTGTTACTGGGTATCAGTGTATGTCTTTGTTACTTGGTGTAAATGTATGTCTGTGTTACTGGGTATCAGTGTATGTCTTTGTTAATTGGTGTCAGTGTATGTCTTTGTTACTTGGTGTAAGTGTGTGTCTGTGTTACTGGATATCAGTGTATGTCTTTGTTACTTGGTGTCAGTGTGTGTCTTTGTTACTTGGTGTCAGTGTATGTCTTTGTTTCTTGGTGTAAGTGTATGTCTTTGCTACTTGGTGTCAGAGTATGTCTTTGATAGTTGGTGTAAGTGTATGTCTGTGTTACTGGGTATCAGTGTCTGCCTTTGTTACTTGGTGTAAGTGTGTGTCTGTGTTGCTGGGTATCAGTGTATGTCTTTGTTAATTGGTGTCAGTGTATGTCTGCGTTACTTGGTGTAAGTGTGTGTCTGTGTTACTGGGTGTCAGTGTGTGTCTGTGTTACATGGTGTAAGTGTGTGTCTTTGTTACTGGGTGTCAGTGTGTGTCTGTGTTACATGGTGTAAGTGTGTGTCTTTGTTACTTGGTGTAAGTGTGTGTCTGTGTTACTGGGTATCAGTGTATGTCTTTGATACTTGGTGTCAGTGTATGTCTTTGTTACTTGGTGTAAGTGTATGTCTGTGTTACTGGGTATCAGTGTATGTCTTTGTTACTTGGTGTAAGTGTATGTCTGTGTTACTGGGTATCAGTGTATGTCTTTGTTAATTGGTGTCAGTGTATGTCTGCGTTACTTGGTGTAAGTGTGTGTCTGTGTTACTGGGTGTCAGTGTGTGTCTGTGTTACATGGTGTAAGTGTGTGTCTTTGTTACTTGGTGTAAGTGTGTGTCTGTGTTACTGGGTATCAGTGTATGTCTTTGTTACTTGGTGTCAGTGTATGTCTTTGTTACTTGGTGTCAGTGTATGCCTTTGTTACTTGGTGTAAGTGTATGCCTTTGTTACTTGGTGAAAGTGTATGTCTGTGTTACTTGGTTTAACTATATGTCTTTGTTACTTGGTGTCAGTGCATGTCTTTGTTACTTGGTGTAAGTGTATGTCTTTGTTACTTGGTGTCAGTGTATGTCTTTGTTTCTTGGTGTAAGTGTATGTCTTTGCTACTTGGTGTCAGAGTATGTCTTTGATAGTTGGTGTAAGTGTATGTCTGTGTTACTGGGTATCAGTGTCTGCCTTTGTTACTTGGTGTAAGTGTGTTTCTGTGTTGCTGGGTATCAGTGTATGTCTTTGTTACTTGGTGTAAGTGTGTGTCTGTGTTACTGGGTATCAGTGTCTGTCTTTGTTACTTGGTGACAGTGTATGTCTTTGTTACTTGGTGTAAGTTTGTGTCTGTGTTACTGGGTATCAGTGTACGTCTTTGTTACTTGGTGTCTGTGTGTGTCTGTGTTACTTGGTGTAAGTGTGTGTCTGTGTAACTGGGTATCAGTGTATGTCTTTGTTACTTGGTGTAAGTGTGTGTCTGTGTTATTGGGTATCAGTGTATGTCTTTGATACTTGGTGTCAGTGTATGTCTTTGTTACTTGGTGTAAGTGTATGTCTGTGTTACTGGGTATCAGTGTATGTCTTTGTTACTTGGTGTAAGTGTATGTCTGTGTTACTGGGTATCAGTGTATGTCTTTGTTAATTGGTGTCAGTGTATGTCTTTGTTACTTGGTGTAAGTGTGTGTCTGTGTTACTGGATATCAGTGTATGTCTTTGTTACTTGGTGTCAGTGTGTGTCTTTGTTACTTGGTGTCAGTGTAAGTCTTTGTTTCTTGGTGTAAGTGTATGTCTTTGCTACTTGGTGTCAGAGTATGTCTTTGATAGTTGGTGTAATTGTATGTCTGTGTTACTGGGTATCAGTGTCTGCCTTTGTTACATGGTGTAAGTGTGTGTCTGTGTTGCTGGGTATCAGTGTATGTCTTTGTTACTTGGTGTAAGTGTGTGTCTGTGTTACTGGGTATCAGTGTCTGTATTTGTTACTTGGTGACAGTGTATGTCTTTGTTACTTGGTGTAAGTTTGTGTCTGTGTTAGTGGGTATCAGTGTACGTCTTTCTTACTTGGTGTCTGTGTGTGTCTGTGTTACTTGGTGTAAGTGTGTGTCTGTGTAACTGGGTATCAGTGTATGTCTTTGTTACTTGGTGTAAGTGTGTGTCTGTGTTATTGGGTATCAGTGTATGTCTTTGATACTTGGTGTCAGAGTATGTCTTTTTTAATTGGTGTAAGTGTATGTCTTTGTTACTTGGTGTCAGTGTATGTCTTTGTTACTTGGTGTAAGTGTAGGTCTGTGTTACTGGGTATCAGTGTATGTCTTTGTTAATTGGTGTCAGTGTATGTCTTTGTTACTTGGTGTAAGTGTGTGTCTGTGTTACTGGGTATCAGTGTATGTCTTTGTTACTTGGTGTCAGTGTGTGTCTTTGTTACTGGGTGTCAGTGTGTGTCTGTGTGACTGGGTATCAGTGTATGTCTTTGTGACTTGGTATCAGTGTATGTCTTTGTTACTGGGTGTCAGTGTGTGTCTGTGTTCGTGGGTATCAATGTATGTCTTTGTGACTTGGTGTCAGTGTATGTCTTTGTTACTGGGTGTCAGTGTGTGTCTTTGTGACTTCGTGTCAGTGTATGTCTTTGTTACTTGGTGTCAGTGTATGTCTGCATTACTTGGTGTAAGTTTGTGTCTGTGTTACTGGGTGTCAGTGTGTGTCTGTGTTACATGGTGTAAGTGTGTGTTTTTGTTACTTGGTGTAAGTGTGTGTCTGTGTTACTGGGTGTCAGTGTGTGTCTGTGTTACATGGTGTAAGTGTGTGTCTTTGTTACTTGGTGTAAGTGTGTGTCTGTGTTACTGGGTATCAGTGTATGTCTTTGTTACTTGGTGTCAGTGTATGTCTTTGTTACTTGGTGTCAGTGTATGTCTGCATTACTTGGTGTAAGTGTGTGTCTGTGTTACTGGGTATCAGTGTATGTCCTTGTTACTTGGTGTCAGTGTATGTCTGCATTACTTGGTGTAAGTGTGTTGCTGTGTTACTGGGTGTCAGTGTGTGTCTGTGTTACATGGTGTAAGTGTGTGTCTTTGTTACTTGGTGTAAGTGTGTGTCTGTGTTACTGGGTATCAGTGTATGTCTTTGTTACTTGGTGTCAGTGTATGTCTGCGTTACTTGGTGTAAGTGTGTGTCTGTGTTACTGGGTGTCAGTGTGTGTCTGTGTTACTTGGTGTAATTGTCTGTCTTTGTTACGTGGTGTAATTGTATGTCTTTGTTACTTGGTGTCAGTGTATGTCTGTTTTACTAGGTGTAAGTGTATGTCTTTGTTACTTGGTGTCAGTGTATGCCTTTGTTACTTGGTGTAAGTGTATGTCTTTGTTACTTGGTGAAAGTGTATCTCTGTGTTTCTTGGTGTAACTGTATGTCTTTGTTACTTGGTGTCAGTGTATGTCTTTGTTACTTGGTGTAAGTGTATGTCTTTGTTACTTGGTGTCAGTGTATGTCTTTGTTTCTTGGTGTAAGTGTATGCCTTTGCTACTTGGTGTCAGAGTATGTCTTTGATATTTGGTGTAAGTGTATTTCTGTGTTACTGGGTATCAGTGTCTGCCTTTGTTACTTGGTGTAAGTGTGTGTCTGTGTTGCTGGGTATCAGTGTATGTCTTTGTTACTTGGTGTAAGTGTGTGTCTGTGTTACTGGGTATCAGTGTCTGTCTTTGTTACTTGGTGACAGTGTATGTCTTTGTTACTTGGTGTAAGTTTGTGTCTGTGTTACTGGGTATCAGTGTACGTCTTTGTTACTTGGTGTCTGTGTGTGTCTGTGTTACTTGGTGTAAGTGTGTGTCTGTGTAACTGGGTATCAGTGTATGTCTTTGTTACTTGGTGTAAGTGTGTGTCTGTGTTATTGGGTATCAGTGTATGTCTTTGATACTTGGTGTCAGTGTAGATCTTTGTTACTTGGTGTAAGTGTATGTCTGTGTTACTGGGTATCAGTGTATGTCTTTGTTACTTGGTGTAAGTGTATGTCTGTGTTACTGGGTATCAGTGTATGTCTTTGTTAATTGGTGTCAGTGTATGTCTTTGTTACTTGGTGTAAGTGTGTGTCTGTGTTACTGGATATCAGTGTATGTCTTTGTTACTTGGTGTCAGTGTGTGTCTTTGTTACTTGGTGTCAGTGTATGTCTTTGTTTCTTGGTGTAAGTGTATGTCTTTGCTACTTGGTGTCAGAGTATGTCTTTGATAGTTGGTGTAAGTGTATGTCTGTGTTACTGGGTATCAGTGTCTGACTTTGTTACATGGTGTAAGTGTGTGTCTGTGTTGCTGGTTATCAGTGTATGTCTTTGTTACTTGGTGTAAGTGTGTGTCTGTGTTACTGGGTATCAGTGTCTGTCTTTGTTACTTGGTGACAGTGTATGTCTTTGTTACTTGGTGTAAGTTTGTGTCTGTGTTACTGGGTATCAGTGTACGTCTTTTTTACTTGGTGTCTGTGTGTGTCTGTGTTACTTGGTGTAAGTGTGTGTCTGTGTAACTGGGTATCAGTGTATGTCTTTGTTACTTGGTGTAAGTGTGTGTCTGTGTTATTGGGTATCAGTGTATGTCTTTGATACTTGGTGTCAGTGTATGTCTTTGTTACTTGGTGTAAGTGTATGTCTGTGTTACTGGGTATCAGTGTATGTCTTTGTTACTTGGTGTAAGTGTATGTCTGTGTTACTGGGTATCAGTGTATATCTTTGTTAATTGGTGTCAGTGTATGTCTTTGTTACTTGGTGTAAGTGTGTGTCTGTGTTACTGGGTATCAGTGTATGTCTTTGTTACTTGGTGTCAGTGTGTGTCTTTGTTACTGGGTGTCAGTGCATGTCTTTGTTACTGGGTGTCAGTGTCCGTCTTTGTGACTTGGTGTAAGTGCGTGTCTGTGTTACTGGGTATCAGTGTATGTCTTTGTTACTTGGAGGAAGTGTTTCTCTGTGTTACTGGGTATCAGTGTATGTCTTTGTTACTTGGTGTCAGTGTGTGTCTTTGTCACTGGGTGTCAGTGCATGTCTTTGTTACTGGGTGTCAGTGTATGTCTTTGTGACTTGGTGTAAGTGCTTGTCTGTGTTCCTGGCTGGCAGTGTATGTCTTTGTTACTTTGTGTCAGTGTATGACTGTGTTAGTTGGTGTAAGTGTGTGTCTGTGTTATTGGGTATCAGTGTGTGTCTGTGTTACATGGTGTAAGTGTGTGTCTTTGTTACTTGGTGTCCATGTGTGTCTGTGTTGCTGGGTGTCAGTGCATGTCTTCGTTACCTGGTGTCAGTGTATATCTGTGTTACTTGGTGTAAGTGTCTATCTTTGTTACTTGGTGTAATTGTATGTCTTTGTTACTTGGTGTCAGTGTATGCCTTTGTTACTTGGTGTAAGTGTATGTCTTTGTTACTTGGTGAAAGTGTATGTCTTTGTTACTTGGTGAAAGTGTATGTCTGTGTTTCTTGGTGTAACGATATGTCTTTGTTACTTGGTGTCAGTGTATGTCTTTGTTACTTGGTGTAAGTGTATGTCTGTTTTACTAGGTGTAAGTGTATGTCTTTGTTACTTGGTGTCAGTGTATGCCTTTGTTACTTGGTGTAAGTGTATGTCTTTGTTACTTGGTGAAAGTGTATGTCTGTGTTTCTTGGTGTAACTATATGTCTTTGTTACTTGGTGTCAGTGTATGTCTTTGTTACTTGGTGTAAGTGTATGTCTTTGTTACTTGATGTCAGTGTATGTCTTTGTTTCTTGGTGTAAGTGTATGCCTTTGCTACTTGGTGTCAGAGTATGTCTTTGATAGTTGGTGTAAGTGTATTTCTGTGTTACTGGGTATCAGTGTCTGCCTTTGTTACTTGGTGTAAGTGTGTGTCTGTGTTGCTGGGTATCAGTGTATGTCTTTGTTACTTGGTGTAAGTGTGTGTCTGTGTTACTGGGTATCAGTGTCTGTCTTTGTTACTTGGTGACAGTGTATGTCTTTGTTACTTGGTGTAAGTTTGTGTCTGTGTTACTGGGTATCAGTGTACGTCTTTGTTACTTGGTGTCTGTGTGTGTCTGTGTTACTTGGTGTAAGTGTGTGTCTGTGTAACTGGGTATCAGTGTATGTCTTTGTTACTTGGTGTAGGTGTGTGTCTGTGTTATTGGGTATCAGTGTATGACTTTGATACTTGGTGTCAGTGTATGTCTTTGTTACTTGGTGTAAGTGTATGTCTGTGTTACTGGGTATCAGTGTATGTCTTTGTTACTTGGTGTAAGTGTATGTCTGTGTTACTGGGTATCAGTGTATGTCTTTGTTAATTGGTGTCAGTGTATGTCTTTGTTACTTGGTGTAAGTGTGTGTCTGTGTTACTGGATATCAGTGTATGTCTTTGTTACTTGGTGTCAGTGTGTGTCTTTGTTACTTGGTGTCAGTGTATGTCTTTGTTTCTTGGTGTAAGTGTATGTCTTTGCTACTTGGTGTCAGAGTATGTCTTTGATAGTTGGTGTAAGTGTATGTCTGTGTTACTGGGTATCAGTGTCTGACTTTGTTACATGGTGTAAGTGTGTGTCTGTGTTGCTGGTTATCAGTGTATGTCTTTGTTACTTGGTGTAAGTGTGTGTCTGTGTTACTGGGTATCAGTGTCTGTCTTTGTTACTTGGTGACAGTGTATGTCTTTGTTACTTGGTGTAAGTTTGTGTCTGTGTTACTGGGTATCAGTGTACGTCTTTGTTACTTGGTGTCTGTGTGTGTCTGTGTTACTTGGTGTAAGTGTGTGTCTGTGTAACTGGGTATCAGTGTATGTCTTTGTTACTTGGTGTAAGTGTGTGTCTGTGTTATTGGGTATCAGTGTATGTCTTTGATACTTGGTGTCAGTGTATGTCTTTGTTACTTGGTGTAAGTGTATGTCTGTGTTACTGGGTATCAGTGTATATCTTTGTTAATTGGTGTCAGTGTATGTCTTTGTTACTTGGTGTAAGTGTGTGTCTGTGTTACTGGGTATCAGTGTATGTCTTTGTTACTTGGTGTCAGTGTGTGTCTTTGTTACTGGGTGTCAGTGTCCGTCTTTGTGACTTGGTGTAAGTGCGTGTCTGTGTTACTGGGTATCAGTGTATGTCATTGTTACTTGGTGTCAGTGTGTGTCTTTGTCACTGGGTGTCAGTGCATGTCTTTGTTACTGGGTGTCAGTGTATGTCTTTGTGACTTGGTGTAAGTGCTTGTCTGTGTTCCTGGCTGGCAGTGTATGTCTTTGTTACTTTGTGTCAGTGTATGACTGTGTTAGTTGGTGTATGTGTGTGTCTGTGTTATTGGGTATCAGTGTGTGTCTGTGTTACATGGTGTAAGTGTGTGTCTTTGTTACTTGGTGTCCATGTGTGTCTGTGTTGCTGGGTGTCAGTGCATGTCTTCGTTACCTGGTGTCAGTGTATATCTGTGTTACTTGGTGTAAGTGTCTATCTTTGTTACTTGGTGTAATTGTATGTCTTTGTTACTTGGTGTCAGTGTATGTCTGTTTTACTAGGTGTAAGTGTATGTCTTTGTTACTTGGTGTCAGTGTATGCCTTTGTTACTTGGTGTAAGTGTATGTCTTTGTTACTTGGTGAAAGTGTATGTCTGTGTTACTTGGTGTAACTATATGTCTTTGTTACTTGGTGTCAGTGTATGTCTTTGTTACTTGGTGTAAGTGTATGTCTTTGTTACTTGGTGTCAGTGTATGTCTTTGTTTCTTGGTGTAAGTGTGTGTCTGTGTTACTGGGTGTCAGTGTATGTCTTTGTTACTTGGTGTCAGTGTGTGTCTTTGTTACTGGGTGTCAGTGCATGTCTTTGTTACTGGGTGTCAGTGTCCGTCTGTGTGACTTGGTGAAAGTGTATGTCTGTGTTACTTGGTGTAACTATATGTCTGTGTTACTGGGTATCAGTGTGTGTCTGTGTTACTTGGTGTAAGTGTGTGTCTGTGTAACTGGGTATCAGTGTATGTCTTTGTTACTTGGTGTAAGTGTGTGTCTGTGTTATTGGGTATCAGTGTATGTCTTTGATACTTGGTGTCAGTGTATGTCTTTGTTACTTGGTGTAAGTGTATGTCTGTGTTACTGGGTATCAGTGTATGTCTTTGTTACTTGGTGTAAGTGTATGTCTGTGTTACTGGGTATCAGTGTATGTCTTTGTTAATTGGTGTCAGTGTATGTCTTTGTTACTTGGTGTAAGTGTGTGTCTGTGTTACTGGGTATCAGTGTATGTCTTTGTTACTTGGTGTCAGTGTGTGTCTTTGTTACTTGGTGTCAGTGTATGTCTTTGTTTCTTGGTGTACGTGTATGTCTTTGCTACTTGGTGTCAGTGTATGTCTTTGTTTCTTGGTGTAAGTGTATGTCTTTGTTACTTGGTGTCAGTGTATGTCTTTGTTTCTTGGTGTAAGTGTATGTCTTTGCTACTTGGTGTCAGAGTATGTCTTTGATAGTTGGTGTAAGTGTATGTCTGTGTTACTGGGTATCAGTGTCTGCCTTTGTTACTTGGTGTAAGTGTGTGTCTGTGTTGCTGGGTATCAGTGTATGTCTTTGATACTTGGTGTAAGTGTGTGTCTGTGTTACTGGGTATCAGTGTCTGTATTTGTTACTTGGTGACAGTGTATGTCTTTGTTACTTGGTGTAAGTGTATGTCTTTGTTACTTGGTGTAAGTGTATGTCTTTGTTACTTGGTGTCAGTGTATGTCTTTGTTTCTTGGTGTAAGTGTATGTCTTTGCTACTTGGTGTCAGAGTATGTCTTTGATAGTTGGTGTAAGTGTATGTCTGTGTTACTGGGTATCAGTGTCTGCCTTTGTTACTTGGTGTAAGTGTGTGTCTGTGTTGCTGGGTATCAGTGTATGTCTTTGTTACTTGGTGTAAGTGTGTGTCTGTGTTACTGGGTATCAGTGTCTGTATTTGTTACTTGGTGACAGTGTATGTCTTTGTTACTTGGTGTAAGTTTGTGTCTGTGTTACTGGGTATCAGTGTACGTCTTTCTTACTTGGTGTCTGTGTGTGTCTGTGTTACTTGGTGTAAGTGTGTGTCTGTGTAACTGGGTGTCAGAGTATGTCTTTTTTAATTGGTGTAAGTGTGTGTCTGTGTTACTGGGTATCAGTGTAGGTCTTTGTTACTTGGTGTCAGTGTGTGTCTTTGTTACTGGGTGTCAGTGCATGTCTTTGTTACTGGGTGTCAGTGTCCGTCTTTGTGACTTGGTGTAAGTGCGTGTCTGTGTTACTGGGTATCAGTGTATGTCTTTGTTACTTGGAGTAAGTGTTTCTCTGTGTTACTGGGTATCAGTGTATGTCTTTGTTACTTGGTGTCAGTGTGTGTCTGTGTTACTGGGTGTCAGTGCATGTCTTTGTTACTGGGTGTCAGTGTATGTCTTTGTGACTTGGTGTAAGTGCTTGTCTGTGTTCCTGGCTGGCAGTGTATGTCTTTGTTACTTTGTGTCAGTGTATGACTGTGTTAGTTGGTGTAAGTGTGTGTCTGTGTTATTGGGTATCAGTGTGTGTCTGTGTTACATGGTGTAAGTGTGTGTCTTTGTTCCTTGGTGTCCATGTGTGTCTGTTTTGCTGGGTGTCAGTGCATGTCTTCGTTACTTGGTGTCAGTGTATATCTGTGTTACTTGGAGTAAGTGTCTGTCTTTGTTACTTGGTGTAATTGTATGTCTTTGTTACTTGGTGTCAGTGTATGCCTTTGTTACTTGGTGTAAGTGTATGTCTTTGTTACTTGGTGAAAGTGTATGTCTGTGTTACTTGGTGTAACTATATGTCTTTGTTACTTGGTGTCAGTGTATGTCTTTGTTACTTGGTGTAAGTGTATGTCTTTGTTACTTGGTGTAAGTGTATGTCTTTGTTTCTTGGTGTAAGTGTATGTCTTTGCTACTTGGTGTCAGAGTATGTCTTTGATAGTTGGTGTAAGTGTATGTCTGTGTTACTGGGTATCAGTGTCTGTCTTTGTTACTTGGTGTAAGTGTGTGTCTGTGTTGCTGGGTATCAGTGTATGTCTTTGTTACTTGGTGTAAGTGTGTGTCTGTGTTACTGGGTATCAGTGTCTGTCTTTGTTACTTGGTGTCTGTGTGTGTCTGTGTTACTTGGTGTAAGTGTGTGTAACTGGGTATCAGTGTATGTCTTTGTTACTTGGTGTAAGTGTGTGTCTGTGTTATTGGGTATCAGTGTATGTCTTTGATACTTGGTGTCAGAGTATGTCTTTTTTAATTGGTGTAAGTGTATGTCTTTGTTACTTGGTGTCAGTGTATGTCTTTGTTACTTGGTGTAAGTGTATGTCTGTGTTACTGGGTATCAGTGTATGTCTTTGTTAATTGGTGTCAGTGTATGACTTTGTTACTTGGTGTAAGTGTGTGTCTGTGTTACTGGGTATCAGTGTATGTCTTTGTTACTTGGTGTCAGTGTGTGTCTTTGTTACTGGGTGTCAGTGCATGTCTTTGTTACTGGGTGTCAGTGTCCGACTTTGTGACTTGGTGTAAGTGCGTGTCTGTGTTACTGGGTATCAGTGTATGTCTTTGTTACTTGGAGTAAGTGTTTCTCTGTGTTACTGGGTATCAGTGTATGTCTTTGTTACTTGGTGTCAGTGTGTGTCTTTGTTACTGGGTGTCAGTGCATGTTTTTGTTACTGGGTGTCAGTGTATGTCTTTGTGACTTGGTGTAAGTGCTTGTCTGTGTTCCTGGCTGGCAGTGTATGTCTTTGTTACTTTGTGTCAGTGTATGACTGTGTTAGTTGGTGTAAGTGTGTGTCTGTGTTATTGGGTATCAGTGTATGTCTTTGTTACTTGGTATCAGTGTATGTCTGTGTTACTTGGTGTAAGTGACTGTCTTTGTTACTGGGTGCCAGTGTGTGTCTTTGTTACTTGGTGTAAGTGTGTGTCTTTGTTACTTGGTGTCCGTGTGTGTCTGTGTTACTGGGTGTCAGTGTATGTCTTTGTTACTGGTTGTCAGTGTATGTCTTTGTTACTTGGTGTAAGTGTGTGTCTGTGTTACTGGGTATCAGTGTCTGTCTTTGTTACTTGGTGTAAGTGTGTGTCTGTGTTACTGGGTATCAGTGTATGTCTTTGTTACTTGGTGTCAGTGTATGTCTTTGTTACTGGGTGTCAGTGTGTGTCTTTGTGACTTGGTGTCAGTGTATGGCTTTGTTACTTGGTGTAAGTGTGTGTCTGTGTTACTGGGTATCAGTGAATGTCTTTGCTACTTGTTGTCAGTGTATGTCTTTGTTACTTGGTGTCAGTGTATGTCTGTGTTACTTGGTGTAAGTGTGTGTCTGTGTTCCTGAGTATCAGTGTATGTCTTTGTTACTTGGTGTCAGTGTACGTCTGTGTTACTTGGTGTAAGTGTGTGTCTGTGTTACTGGGTATCAGTGTATGCCTTTGTTACTTGGTGTAAGTGTGTCTCTGTGTAACTGGGTGTCAGTGTGCGTCTGTGTTACTTGGTGTAAGTCTGTGTCTTTGTTACTTGGTCTCCGTGTATGTCTGTGTTACTGGGTGTCAGTGTATGTCTTTGTTACTGGGTGTCAGTGTATGTCTTTGTTACTTGGTGTCAGTGTATGTCTGTGTTACTTGGTGTAAGTGTGTGTCTGTGTTACTGGGTATCAGTGTATGTCTTTGTTACTTGGTGTCGGTGTATGTCAAAATACTTGGTGTAAGTGTATGTCTTTGTTACTTGGTGTAATTGTCTGTCTTTGTTACTTGGTGTAAGTGTATGTCTTTGTTACGTGGTGTCAGTGTATGTCTTTGTTACTTGGTGTCAGTGTATATCTGTGTTACTTGGTGTAAGTGTGTGTCTTTGTTACTTGGTGTAAGTGTATGTCTTTGTTACTTGGTGTCAGTGCATGTCTTTGTTACTTGGTGTCAGTGTGTGTCTGTGTTACTGGGTATCAGTGTATGTCTTTGTGACTTGATATCAGCGTATGACTTTGTTACTGGGTGTCAGTGTGTTTCTGTGTTACTGGGTATCAGTGTATGTCCTTGTGACTTGATATCAGTGTATGTCTTTGTTACTGGGTGTCAGTGTGTGTCTGTGTTACTGGGTATCAGTGTATGTCTTTGTGACTTGGTATCAGTGTATGTCTTTGTTACTGGGTGTCTGTGTGTGTCTGTGTTCGTGGGTATCAGTGTATGTCTTTGTGACTTGGTGTCAGTGTATGTCTTTGTTACTGGGTGTCAGTGTGTGTCTTTGTGACTTGGTGTCAGTGTATGACTTTGTTACTTGGTGTAAGTGTGTGTCTGTGTTACTGGGTATCAGTGTATGTCTTTGTTACTTGGTGTCAGTGTATGTCTGCGTTACTTGGTGTAAGTGTGTGTCTGTGTTACTGTGTGTCAGTGTGTGTCTGTGTTACATGGTGTAAGTGTGTGTCTTTGCTGCTTGGTGTCCATGTGTGTCTGTGTTACTGGGTGTCAGTGCATGTCTTCGTTACTTGGTGTCAGTGTATATCTGTGTTACTTGGTGTAAGTGTCTGTCTTTGTTACTTGGTGTAATTGTATGTCTTTGTTACTGGTGTCAGTGTATGTCTGTTTTACTAGGTGTAAGTGTATGTCTTTGTTTCTTGGTGTCAGTGTATGCCTTTGTTACTTGGTGTAAGTGTATGTCTTTGTTACTTGGTGAAAGTGTATTTCTGTGTTACTTGGTGTAACTATATGTCTTTGTTACTTGGTGTCAGTGTATGTCTTTGTTACTTGGTGTTAGTGTATGTCTTTGTTACTTGGTGTCAGTGTATGTCTTTGTTTCTTGGTGTAAGTGTATGTCTTTGCTACTTGGTGTCAGAGTATGTCTTTGATAGTTGGTGTAAGTGTATGTCTGTGTTACTGGGTATCAGTGTCTGTCTTTGTTACTTGGTGTAAGTGTGTGTCTGTGTTGCTGGGTATCAGTGTATGTCTTTGTTACTTGGTGTAAGTGTGTGTCTGTGTTACTGGGTATCAGTGTCTGTCTTTGTTACTTGGTGACAGTGTATGTCTTTGTTACTTGGTGTAAGTTTGTGTCTGTGTTACTGGGTATCAGTGTACGTCTTTGTTACTTGGTGTCTGTATGTGTCTGTGTTACTTGGTGTAAGTGTGTGTCTGTGTAACTGGGTATCAGTGTATGTCTTTGTTACTTGGTGTAAGTGTGTGTCTGTGTTATTGGGTATCAGTGTATGTCTTTGACACTTGGTGTCAGAGTATGTCTTTTTTAATTGGTGCAAGTGTATGTCTTTGTTACTTGGTGTCAGTGTATGTCTTTGTTACTTGGTGGAAGTGTATGTCTGTGTTACTGGGTATCAGTGTATGTCTTTGTTACTTGGTGTCAGTGTGTGTCTTTGTTACTGGGTGTCAGTGCATGTCTTTGTTACTGGGTGTCAGTGTCCGTCTTTGTGACTTGGTGTAAGTGCGTGTCTGTGTTAATGGGTATCAGTGTATGTCTTTGTTACTTGGAGTAAGTGTTTCTCTGTGTTACTGGGTATCAGTGTATGTCTTTGTTACTTGGTGTCAGTGTGTGTCTTTGTTACTGGGTGTCAGTGTATGTCTTTGTGACTTGGTGTAAGTGCGTGTCTGTGTTCCTGGCTGGCAGTGTATGTCTTTGTTACTTTGTGTCAGTGTATGACTGCGTTAGTTGGTGTAATTGTGTGTCTGTGTTATTGGGTATCAGTGTATGTCTTTGTTACTTGGTGTAAGTGTGTGTCTGTGTTACTGGGTATCAGTGTATGTCTTTGTTACTTGGTATCGTTGTATGTCTTTGTTACTTGGTGTAAGTGACTGTCTTTGTTACTGGGTGCCAGTGTGTGTCTGTGTTACTTGGTGTAAGTGTGTGTCTTTGTTACTTGGTGTCCGTGTGTGTCTGTGTTACTGGGTGTCAGTGCATGTCTTTGTTACTGGTTGTCATTGTATGTCTTTGTTACTTGGTGTAAGTGTGTGTCTGTCTTACTGGGTATCAGTGTCTGTCTTTGTTACTTGGTGTAAGTGTGTGTCTGTGTTACTGGGTATCAGTGTATGTCTTTGTTACTTGGTGTCAGTGTATGTCTGTGTTACTTGGTGTAAGTGTGTGTCTGTGTTACTGGGTATCAGTGTATGACATTGTGACTTGGTTTCACTGTATGTCCTTGTTACTGGGTGTCAGTGTGTGTCTTTGTGACTTGGTGTCAGTGTACGTCTTTGTTACTTGGTGTAAGTGTGTGTCTGTGTTACTGGGTATCAGTGAATGTCTTTGCTACTTGTTGTCAGTGTATGTCTTTGTTACTTGGTGTCACTGTATGTCTGTGTTACTTGGTGTAAGTGTGTGTCTGTGTTCCTGAGTATCAGTGTATGTCTTTGTTACTTGGTGTCAGTGTATGTCTGTGTTACTTGGTGTAAGTGTGTGTCTCTGTTACTGGGTATCATAGAACATAGAACATAGAACATAGAACATACAGCACAGAACAGGCCCTTCGGCCCACAATGTTGTGCCGATCCTTTGTCCTCTGTCAAGGACTATTTAATCTATACCCCATCATTCTCCTTTATCCATATACCTATCCAAAAGCCTTTTGAAAGTCCCTAAAGTTTCTGACTCAACAACTTCCCCGGGCAAGGCATTCCATGCCTCGACCACTCTCTGGGTAAAGAACCTTCCCCTGACATCCCCCTTATATCTTCCACCCTTCACCTTAAATTTATGACCCCTTGTAACACTTTGCTCCACCCGGGGAAAAAGTTTCTGACTGTCTACCCTATCTATTCCCCTGATCATCTTATAAACCTCTATCATGTCACCCCTCATCCTTCTCCTTTCTAATGAAAAGAGGCCTAGAATGTTCAGCCTTTCCTCGTAAGACTTATTCTCCATTCCAGGCAACATCCTGGTAAATCTCCTCTGCACCCTCTCCAAGGCTTCCACATCCTTCCTAAAATGAGGCGACCAGAACTGCACACAGTACTCCAAATGAGGCCTTACCAAGGTCCTGTACAGCTGCATCATCACCTCACGGCTCTTAAATTCAATCCCTCTGCTAATGAACGCTAACACCCCATATGCCTTCTTCACAGCCCTATCCACTTGAGTTGCAACTTTCAATGATCTATGCACATAGACCCCAAGGTCTCTCTGCTCCTCCACATGCCCAAGAACCCTACCGTTAACCCAGTATTTTGCATTCATGTTTGTCCTTCCAAAATGGACGACCTCACACTTTTCAGGGTTAAACTCCATCTGCCACTTTTCAGCCCAGCACTGCAACCTATCCAAGTCCCTTTGCAGAGGACAATAGCCCTCCTCGGTATCCACAACTCCACCAACCTTTGTCTCATCTGCAAATTTACTGACCCACCCTTCGACTTCCTCATCCAAGTCGTTAATAAAAATCACAAACAGGAGAGGACCCAGAACTGATCCCTGCGGCACGCCACTGGTAACTGGGCTCCAGGCTGAGTATTTACCATCTAAGACCACTCTCTGCCTTCTATCAGTTAGCCAATTCTTAATCCAACTGGCCACATTCCCCACTATCCCATGCCTCCTGACTTTCTCCATAAGTCTACCATGGGGGACCTTATCAAATGCCTTACTAAAATCCATGTACACCACATCCACTGGTTTACCCTCATCCACTTGCTTGGTCACCTGCTCAAAGAATTCAATCAGGCTTGTGAGGCAAGACCTACCCCTCACAAAACCGTGCTGACTGTCCCGAATCAAGCAGTGTCTTTCCAGATGCTCAGAAATCCTATCCCTCAGCACCTTTTCCATCAACTTGCCTACCACCGAAGTAAGACTAACTGGCCTGTAATTCCCAGGGTTGTTCCTATTCCCTTTCTTGAACAGGGGCACAACATTTGCCACCCTCCAATCACCTGGTACCACCCCCTTCAGCAGAGAAGATGAAAAGATCATTGCCAGCGGCTCTGCAATTTCATCCCTTGCTTCCCATAACATCCTTGGATATACCCCGTCAGGCCCGGGAGACTTGTCTATCTTCAAGTTATTCAAAAACCCCAACACATCTTCCCTCCTAACGAGCACTTCCTCGAGCTTACCAGTCTGTTTCACACCGTCCTCTTCAGTAATACACCCCTTCTCATTCGTAAATACCGAAGAGAAGTACTCATTCAAAACCTCACTTATCTCTTCCGGCTCAACACACAGTCTCCCGCTATTGTCCTTGACCGGACCTATGGTCCCCCTAGTCATCCTCATATTTCTGACATACGCGTAAAAGGCCTTGGGGTTTTCTTTTATCCTACCCGCCAAGCATTTTTCATGCCCTCTCTTAGCTGTCCTAATCCCTTTCTTCAGATCCTTCCTGGCCATCTTGTATCCCTCCAGAGCTATGCCTGTGCCCTTTTTCCTCAACTTTATATACGCATCCTTCTTCTTCCTAACAAGACTCTCAACCTCTCTTGTCAACCACGGTTCCCTCACATGACCATCCCTTCCCTGTCTGACAGGGACATGCTTATCAATGGCCCCTACTATCTGCTCCTTGAAAAAGTTCCACATTTCGACCGTGCCCTTCCCTGCCAGCATATGCTCCCAACTTATGCTCCTCAGTTCCTGCCTGACAGCATCATATCTACCCTTCCCCCAATTGTAAACCTTGCCCTGTTGCACATACCTATCCCTCTCCATTACCACAGTGAATGCTACAGAATTGTGATCACTATCTCCAAAGTGCTCGCCCACCAACAGCTCTATCACTTGCCCTGGTTCATTACCTAGTACCAAATCCAATATTGCCTCCCCTCTGGTCGGGCAGTCTACATACTGAGTCAGAAAAGCTTCCTGGACATACTGCACAAACACTACCCCATCCAAACTATTCGATCTAAAGAGTTGCCAATCAATATTTGGGAAGTTGAAATCCCCCATAATTACTACCCTGTGACTTCTGCTCCTTTCCAAAATCTGTTTCCCAATCTGCTCTTCCACCTCCCTGCTGCTATTGGGGGGCCTATAGAAAACTCCCATCAAGGTGACTGCTCCTTTCCTGTTCCTGACCTCAACCCACAGTGCCTCAGTCGGCAGATCCTCCTCGAAAATTCTTTCAGCAGTTGTTACACTATTTCTAACTAACAATGCCACCCCCCCACCTCTTTTACCACCATTCCTAATCTTATGAAAACATCTATAACCAGGTACCTCCAAAAACCATTCCTCCCCCTCACCTATCCACGTTTCAGTGATGGCCACAACATCGTAGTCCCAAGTGCCCATCCACGCCTTCAATTCACTCACCTTATTCCTGATGCTTCTTGCGTTGAAGTATACGCACTTTAACCCTTCTCCGTGCCCATCTGTCCTCTGTGACAGTGCTACCTTCCCCAATACCTCACTACACTCTTTGTCTTTCTGAGTGGACCCACTGGTCCCTGGATTACAAGTCCGGTTCCCATCCCCCTCCCAAACTAGTTTAAACCCTCCCGAACAGTACTAGCAAACCTCCCTCCCAGGATATTGGTGCCCCTCTGGTTCAGATGCAGCCCGTCCTGTTTGAACAGGTCCCATCTTCCCCAGAATGCAGTCCAATTATCCAAGAACTGGAAGCCCTCCCTCCTACACCATTCCTGCAGCCACGTGTTCAGCTGTGCTCTCTCCCTATTCCTAGCCTCACTATCACGTGGCGCCGGCAACAAACCAGAGATAACAACTCTGTCCGTCCGAGCTTTCAGCTTCCAGCCTAACTCCCTAAACTCACTTCTAACATCTGTGCCACCCTTCCTTCCTACGTCGTTGGTGCCAATGTGCACCACGACCTCTGGCTGCTCCCCCTCCCCTTTAAGGATCCTGAAGACGCGATCACAAACATCACGGACCCTGGCACCAGGGAGGCAACAAACCATCCGTGCGTCTCGCCTGCGCCCACAGAACCGCCTGTCCGTACTCCTCACCATCGAGTCCCCGATGACTAGTGCTCTCCCATTCTCCCTCCTTCCCTTCTGAGCCACAGTGCAGGACCCCGTGCCAGAGGCCCGGTCACTGCAGCCTGCCCCCGATAGGCCGTCCTCCCCAACAGTATCTAAAACTGTATACTTGTTGTTGAGGGGAACGACCACAGGAGATCCCTGCACTGACCTCTTCCCACCTCTAACTGTTACCCAGCTGCCTTTGATTTGTGGAGTAACGACCTCCGTGTAGCTTCTATCTATCAACCCCTCAGCTTCCCGAATGATCCTCAGTTCATCCAGCTCCAGCTCCAATTCCCTAACACGGTCTGATAGGAGCTGGAGACGGATGCACTTCCAGCAGGTGAAGTCGGCAGGGCCACCGGAGGTTTCCCTCACCTCGAACATCAGTGTATGCCTTTGTTACTTGGTGTAAGTGTGTGTCTGTGTTACTTGGTGTAACTATATGTCTTTGTTACTTGGTGTCAGTGTATGTCTTTGTTATTTGGTGGAAGTGTATGTCTTTGTTTCTTGGTGTCAGTGTATGTCTTTGTTTCTTGGTGTAAGTGTATGTCTTTGCTACTTGGTGTCAGAGTATGTCTTTGATAGTTGGTGGAAGTGTATGTCTGTGTTACTGGGTATCAGTGTCTGTCTTTGTTACTTGGTGTAATTGTGTGTCTGTGTTGCTGGGTATAGGTGTATGTCTTTGTTACTTGGTGTAAGTGTGTGTCTGTGTTTCTGGGTATCAGTGTCTGTCTTTGTTACTTGGTGACAGTGTATGTCTTTGTTACTTGGTGTAAGTTTGTGTCTGTGTTACTGGGTATCAGTGTACGTCTTTGTTACTTGGTGTCTGTGTGTGTCTGTCTTACTGGCTATCAGTGTATGTCTTTGTTAATTGGTGTCAGTGTATGTCTTTGTTACTTGGTGTAAGTGTGTGTCTGTGTTACTGGGTATCAGTGTATGTCTTTGTTACTTGGTGTCAGTGTGTGTCTTTGTTACTGGGTGTCAGTGCATGTCTTTGTTACTGGGTGTCAGTGTCCGTCTTTGTGACTTGGTGTAAGTGCGTGTCTGTGTTACTGGGTATCAGTGTATGTCTTTGTTACTTGGAGTAAGTGTTTCTCTGTGTTACTGGGTATCAGTGTATGTCTTTGTTACTTGGTGTCAGTGTGTGTCTTTGTTACTGGGTGTCAGTGCATGTCTTTGTTACTGGGTGTCAGTGTATGTCTTTGTGACTTGGTGTAAGTGCTTGTCTGTGTTCCTGGCTGGCAGTGCATGTCTTTGTTACTTTGTGTCAGTGTATGACTGTGTTAGTTGGTGTAAGTGTGTGTCTGTGTTATTGGGTATCAGTGTATGCATTTGTTACTTGGTATCAGTGTATGTCTGTGTTACTTGGTGTAAGTGACTGTCTTTGTTACTGGGTGCCAGTGTGTGTCTGTGTTACTTCGTGTAAGTGTGTGTCTTTGTTACTTGGTGTCCGTGTGTGTCTGTGTTACTGGGTGTCAGTGTATGTCTTTGTTACTGGTTGTCAGTGTATGTCTTTGTTACTTGGTGTAAGTGTGTGTCTGTGTTACTGGGTATCAGTGTATGTCTTTGTTACTTGGTGTCAGTGTATGCCTGTGTTACTTGGTGTAAGTGTGTGTCTGTGTTACTGGGTATCAGTGTATGACATTGTGACTTGGTGTCAGTGTATGTCTTTGTTACTGGGTGTCAGTGTGTGTCTTTGTGACTTGGTGTCAGTGTATGTCTTTGTTACTTGGTGTAAGTGTGTGTCTGTGTTACTGGGTATCAGTGAATGTCTTTGCTACTTGGTGTCAGTGTATGTCTGTGTTACTTGGTGTAAGTGTGTGTCTGTGTTCCTGAGTATCAGTGTATGTCTTTGTTACTTGGTGTCAGTGTATGTCTGTGTTACTTGGTGTAAGTGTGTGTCTGTGTTACTGGGGATCAGTGTATGCCTTTGTTACTTGGTGTAAGTGTGTGTCTGTGTAACTGGGTGTCAGTGTGTGTCTGTGTTACTTGGTGTAAGTCTGTGTCTTTGTTACTTGGTCTCCGTGTGTGTCTGTGTTACTGGGTGTCAGTGTATGTCTTTGTTACTGGGTGTCAGTGTATGTCTTTGTTACTTGGTGTCAGTGTATGTCTGTGTTACTTGGTGTAAGTGTGTGTCTTTGTTACTGGGTATCAGTGTATGCCTTTGTTACTTGGTGTCAGTGTATGTCAAAATACTTGGTGTAAGTGTATGTCTTTGTTACTTGGTGTAATTGTCTGTCTTTGTTACTTGGTGTAAGTGTATGTCTTTGTTACGTGGTGTCAGTGTATGTCTTTGTTACTTGGTGTCAGTGTATGTCTGTGTTACTTGGTGTAAGTGTGTGTCTTTGTTACTTGGTGTAAGTGTATGTCTTTGTTACTTGGTGTCAGTGCATGTCTTTGTTACTTGGTGTCAGTGTGTGTCTGTGTTACTGGGTATCAGTGTATGTCTTTGTGACTTGATATCAGCGTATGTCTTTGTTACTGGGTGTCAGTGTGCGTCTGTGTTACTGGGTATCAGTTTATGTCTTTGTGACTTGGTATCAGTGTATGTCTTTGTTACTGGGTATCAGTGTGTGTCTGTGTTACTGGGTATCAGTGTATGTCTTTGTGACTTGGTATCAGTGTATGTCTTTGTTACTGGGTGTCTGTGTGTGTCTGTGTTCGTGGGTATCAGTGTATGTCTTTGTGACTTGGTGTCAGTGTATGTCTTTGTTACTGGGTGTCAGTGTGTGTCTTTGTGACTTGGTGTCATGTGTATGTCTTTGTTACTTGGTGTCCGTGTGTGTCTGTGTTACTGGGTGTCAGTGTATGTCTTTGTTACTGGTTGTCAGTGTATGTCTTTGTTACTTGGTGTAAGTGTGTGTCTGTGTTACTGGGTATCAGTGTATGTCTTTGTTACTTGGTGTCAGTATATGCCTGTGTTACTTGGTGTAAGTGTGTGTCTGTGTTACTGGGTATCAGTGTATGACATTGTGACTTGGTGTCAGTGTATGTCTTTGTTACTGGGTGTCAGTGTGTGTCTTTGTGACTTGGTGTCAGTGTATGTCTTTGTTACTTGGTGTAAGTGTGTGTCTGTGTTACTGGGTATCAGTGAATGTCTTTGCTACTTGTTGTCAGTGTATGTCTTTGTTACTTGGTGTCAGTGTATGTCTGTGTTACTTGGTGTAAGTGTGTGTCTGTGTTCCTGAGTATCAGTGTATGTCTTTGTTAATTGGTGTCAGTGTATGTCTGTGTTACTTGGTGTAAGTGTGTGTCTGTGTAACTGGGTGTCAGTGTGTGTCTGTGTTACTTGGTGTAAGTCTGTGTCTTTGTTACTTGGTCTCCGTGTGTGTCTGTGTTACTGGGTGTCAGTGTATGTCTGTGTTACTTGGTGTAAGTGTGTGTCTGTGTTACTGGGGATCAGTGTATGCCTTTGTTACTTGGTGTAAGTGTGTGTCTGTGTAACTGGGTGTCAGTGTGTGTCTGTGTTACTTGGTGTAAGTCTGTGTCTTTGTTACTTGGTCTCCGTGTGTGTCTGTGTTACTGGGTGTCAGTGTATGTCTTTGTTACTGGGTGTCAGTGTATGTCTTTGTTACTTGGTGTCAGTGTATGTCTGTGTTACTTGGTGTAAGTGTGTGTCTTTGTTACTGGGTATCAGTGTATGTCTTTGTTACTTGGTGTCAGTGTATGTCAAAATACTTGGTGTAAGTGTATGTCTTTGTTACTTGGTGTAATTGTCTGTCTTTGTTACTTGGTGTAAGTGTATGTCTTTGTTACGTGGTGTCAGTGTATGTCTGTGTTACTTGGTGTAAGTGTGTGTCTTTGTTACTTGGTGTAAGTGTATGTCTTTGTTACTTGGTGTCAGTGCATGTCTTTGTTACTTGGTGTCAGTGTGTGTCTGTGTTACTGGGTATCAGTGTATGTCTTTGTGACTTGAGATCAGCGTATGTCTTTGTTACTGGCTGTCAGTGTGCGTCTGTGTTACTGGGTATCAGTGTATGTCTTTGTGACTTGGTATCAGTGTATGTCTTTGTTACTGGGTGTCAGTGTGTGTCTGTGTTACTGGGTATCAGTGTATGTCTTTGTGACTTGGTATCAGTGTATGTCTTTGTTACTGGGTGTCTGTGTGTGTCTGTGTTCGTGGGTATCAGTGTATGTCTTTGTGACTTGGTGTCAGTGTATGTCTTTGTTACTGGGTGTCAGTGTGTGTCTTTGTGACTTGGTGTCATGTGTATGTCTTTGTTACTTGGTGTCCGTGTGTGTCTGTGTTACTGGGTGTCAGTGTATGTCTTTGTTACTGGTTGTCAGTGTATGTCTTTGTTACTTGGTGTAAGTGTGTGTCTGTGTTACTGGGTATCAGTGTATGTCTTTGTTACTTGGTGTCAGTGTATGCCTGTGTTACTTGGTGTAAGTGTGCGTCTGTGTTACTGGGTATCAGTGTATGACATTGTGACTTGGTGTCAGTGTATGTCTTTGTTACTGGGTGTCAGTGTGTGTCTTTGTGACTTGGTGTCAGTGTATGTCTTTGTTACTTGGTGTAAGTGTGTGTCTGTATTACTGGGTATCAGTGAATGTCTTTGCTACTTGTTGTCAGTGTATGTCTTTGTTACTTGGTGTCAGTGTATGTCTGTGTTACTTGGTGTAAGTGTGTGTCTGTGTTCCTGAGTATCAGTGTATGTCTTTGTTAATTGGTGTCAGTGTATGTCTGTGTTACTTGGTGTAAGTGTGTGTCTGTGTTACTGGGGATCAGTGTATGCCTTTGTTACTTGGTGTAAGTGTGTGTCTGTGTAACTGGGTGTCAGTGTGTGTCTGTGTTACTTGGGTTAAATCTGTGTCTTTGTTACTTGGTCTCCGTGTGTGTCTGTGTTACTGGGTGTCAGTGTATGTCTTTGTTACTGGGTGTCAGTGTATGTCTTTGTTACTTGGTGTCAGTGTATGTCTGTGTTACTTGGTGTTAGTGTGTGTCTTTGTTACTGGGTATCTGTGTATGTCTTTGTTACTTGGTGTCAGTGTATGTCAAAATACTTGGTGTAAGTGTATGTCTTTGTTACTTGGTGTAATTGTCTGTCTTTGTTACTTGGTGTAAGTGTATGTCTTTGTTACGTGGTGTCAGTGTATGTCTTTGTTACTTGGTGTCAGTGTATGTCTGTGTTACTTGGTGTAAGTGTGTGTCTTTGTTACTTGGTGTAAGTGTATGTCTTTGTTACTTGGTGTCAGTGCATGTCTTTGTTACTTGGTGTCAGTGTGTGTCTGTGTTACTGGATATCAGTGTATGTCTTTGTGACTTGATATCAGTGTATGTCTTTGTTACTGGGTGTCAGTGTGCGTCTGTGTTACTGGGTATCAGTGTATGTCTTTGTGACTTGGTATCAGTGTATGTCTTTGTTACTGGGTGTCAGTGTGTGTCTGTGTTACTGGGTATCAGTGTATGTCTTTGTGACTTGGTATCAGTGTATGTCTTTGTTACTGGGTGTCTGTGTGTGTCTGTGTTCGTGGGTATCAGTGTATGTCTTTGTGACTTGGTGTCAGTGTATGTCTTTGTTACTGGGTGTCAGTGTGTGTCTTTGTGACTTGGTGTCATGTGTATGTCTTTGTTACTTGGTGTAAGTGTGTGTCTGTGTTACTGGGTATCAGTGTATGTCTTTGTTACTCGGTGTCAGTGTATGTCTGCGTTACTTGGTGTAAGTGTGTGTCTGTGTTACTGGGTGTCAGTGTGTGTCTGTGTTACATGGTGTAAGTGTGTGTCTTTGTTACTTGGTGTCCATGTGTGTCTGTGTTACTGGGTGTCAGTGCATGTCTTCGTTACTTGGTGTCAGTGTATATCTGTGTTACTTGGTGTAAGTGTCTGTCTTTGTTACTTGGTGTAATTGTATGTCTTTGTTACTTGGTGTCAGTGTATGTCTGTTTTACTAGGTGTAAGTGTATGTCTTTGTTTCTTGGTGTCAGTGTATGTCTTTGTTACTTGGTGAAAGTGTATGTCTGTGTTACATGGTGTAACTATATGTCTTTGTTACTTGGTGTCAGTGTATGTCTTTGTTACTTGTTGTAAGTGTTTGTCTTTGTTACTTGGTGTCAGTGTATGTCTTTGTTTCTTGGTGTAAGTGTATGTCTTTGCTACTTGGTGTCAGAGTATGTCTTTGATAGTTGGTGTAAGTGTATGTCTGTGTTACTGGGTATCAGTGTCTGTCTTTGTTACTTGGTGTAAGTGTGTGTCTGTGTTGCTGGGTATCAGTGTATGACTTTGTTACTTGCTGTAAGTGTGTGTCTGTGTTACTGGGTATCAGTGTCTGTCTTTGTTACTTGGTGACAGTGTATGTCTTTGTTACTTGGTGTAAGTTTGTGTCTGTGTTACTGGGTATCAGTGTACGTCTTTGTTACTTGGTGTCTGTATGTGTCTGTGTTACTTGGTGTAAGTGTGTGTCTGTGTAACTGGGTATCAGTGTATGTCTTTGTTACTTGGTGTAAGTGTGTGTCTGTGTTATTGGGTATCAGTGTATGTCTTTGACACTTGGTGTCAGAGTATGTCTTTTTTAATTGGTGCAAGTGTATGTCTTTGTTACTTGGTGTCAGTGTATGTCTTTGTTACTTGGTGTCAGTGTATGTCTTTGTTACTTGGTGTAAGTGTATGTCTGTGTTACTGGGTATCAGTGTATGTCTTTGTTACTTGGTGTCAGTGTGTGTCTTTGTTACTGGGTGTCAGGGCATGTCTTTGTTACTGGGTGTCAGTGTCCGTCTTTGTGACTTGGTGTAAGTGCGTGTCTGTGTTAATGGGTATCAGTGTATGTCTTTGTTACTTGGAGTAAGTGTTTCTCTGTGTTACTGGGTATCAGTGTATGTCTTTGTTACTTGGTGTCAGTGTGTGTCTTTGTTACTGGGTGTCAGCGCATGTCTTTGTTACTGGGTGTCAGTGTATCTCTTTGTGACTTGGTGTAAGTGCGTGTCTGTGTTCCTGGCTGGCAGTGTATGTCTTTGTTACTTTGTGTCAGTGTATGACTGCGATAGTTGGTGTAAGTGTGTGTCTGTGTTATTGGGTATCAGTGTATGTCTTTGTTACTTGGTGTAAATGTGTGTCTGTGTTACTGGGTATCAGTGTATGTCTTTGTTACTTGGTATCAGTGTATGTCTGTGTTACTTGGTGTAAGTGACTGTCTTTGTTACTGGGTGCCAGTGTGTGTCTGTGTTACTTGGTGTAAGTGTGTGTCTTTGTTACTTGGTGTCCGTGTGTGTCTGTGTTACTGGGTGTCAGTGTATGTCTTTGTTACTGGTTGTCAGTGTATGTCTTTGTTACTTGGTGTAAGTGTGTGTCTGTGTTACTGGGTATCAGTGTCTGTCTTTGTTACTTGGTGTAAGTGTGTGTCTGTGTTGCTGGGTATCAGTGTATGTCTTTGTTACTTGGTGTCAGTGTATGTCTGTGTTACTTGGTGTAAGTGTGTGTCTGTGTTACTGGGTATCAGTGTATGACATTGTGACTTGGTGTCACTGTATGTCTTTGTTACTGGGTGTCAGTGTGTGTCTTTGTGACTTGGTGTCAGTGTATGTCTTTGTTACTTGGTGTAAGTGTGTGTCTGTGTTACTGGGTATCAGTGAATGTCTTTGCTACTTGTTGTCAGTGTATGTCTTTGTTACTTGGTGTCAGTGTATGTCTGTGTTACTTGGTGTAAGTGTGTGTCTGTGTTCCTGAGTATCAGTGTATGTCTTTGTTAATTGGTGTCAGTGTATGTCTGTGTTACTTGGTGTAAGTGTGTGTCTGTGTTACTGGGGATCAGTGTATGCCTTTGTTACTTGGTGTAAGTGTGTGTCTGTGTAACTGGGTGTCAGTGTGTGTCTGTGTTACTTGGTGTAAGTCTGTGTCTTTGTTACTTGGTCTCCGTGTGTGTCTGTGTTACTGGGTGTCAGTGTATGTCTGTGTTACTTGGTGTAAGTGTGTGTCTGTGTTACTGGGGATCAGTGTATGCCTTTGTTACTTGGTGTAAGTGTGTGTCTGTGTAACTGGGTGTCAGTGTGTGTCTGTGTTACTTGGTGTAAGTCTGTGTCTTTGTTACTTGGTCTCCGTGTGTGTCTGTGTTACTGGGTGTCAGTGTATGTCTTTGTTACTGGGTGTCAGTGTATGTCTTTGTTACTTGGTGTCAGTGTATGTCTGTGTTACTTGGTGTAAGTGTGTGTCTTTGTTACTGGGTATCAGTGTATGTCTTTGTTACTTGGTGTCAGTGTATGTCAAAATACTTGGTGTAAGTGTATGTCTTTGTTACTTGGTGTAATTGTCTGTCTTTGTTACTTGGTGTAAGTGTATGTCTTTGTTACGTGGTGTCAGTGTATGTCTTTGTTACTTGGTGTCAGTGTATGTCTGTGTTACTTGGTGTAAGTGTGTGTCTTTGTTACTTGGTGTAAGTGTATGTCTTTGTTACTTGGTGTCAGTGCATGTCTTTGTTACTTGGTGTCAGTGTGTGTCTGTGTTACTGGGTATCAGTGTATGTCTTTGTGACTTGATATCAGCGTATGTCTTTGTTACTGGGTGTCAGTGTGCGTCTGTGTTACTGGGTATCAGTGTATGTCTTTGTGACTTGGTATCAGTGTATGTCTTTGTTACTGGGTGTCAGTGTGTGTCTGTGTTACTGGGTATCAGTGTATGTCTTTGTGACTTGGTATCAGTGTATGTCTTTGTTACTGGGTGTCTGTGTGTGTCTGTGTTCGTGGGTATCAGTGTATGTCTTTGTGACTTGGTGTCAGTGTATGTCTTTGTTACTGGGTGTCAGTGTGTGTCTTTGTGACTTGGTGTCATGTGTATGTCTTTGTTACTTGGTGTCCGTGTGTGTCTGTGTTACTGGGTGTCAGTGTATGTCTTTGTTACTGGTTGTCAGTGTATGTCTTTGTTACTTGGTGTAAGTGTGTGTCTGTGTTACTGTGTATCAGTGTATGTCTTTGTTACTTGGTGTCAGTGTATGCCTGTGTTACTTGGTGTAAGTGTGTGTCTGTGTTACTGGGTATCAGTGTATGACATTGTGACTTGGTGTCAGTGTATGTCTTTGTTACTGGGTGTCAGTGTGTGTCTTTGTGACTTGGTGTCAGTGTATGTCTTTGTTACTTGGTGTAAGTGTGTGTCTGTGTTACTGGGTATCAGTGAATGTCTTTGCTACTTGTTGTCAGTGTATGTCTTTGTTACTTGGTGTCAGTGTATGTCTGTGTTACTTGGTGTAAGTGTGTGTCTGTGTTCCTGAGTATCAGTGTATGTCTTTGTTAATTGGTGTCAGTGTATGTCTGTGTTACTTGGTGTAAGTGTGTGTCTGTGTTACTGGGGATCAGTGTATGCCTTTGTTACTTGGTGTAAGTGTGTGTCTGTGTAACTGGGTGTCAGTGTGTGTCTGTGTTACTTGGTGTAAATCTGTGTCTTTGTTACTTGGTCTCCGTGTGTGTCTGTGTTACTGGGTGTCAGTGTATGTCTTTGTTACTGGGTGTCAGTGTATGTCTTTGTTACTTGGTGTCAGTGTATGTCTGTGTTACTTGGTGTAAGTGTGTGTCTTTGTTACTGGGTATCAGTGTATGTCTTTGTTACTTGGTGTCAGTGTATGTCAAAATACTTGGTGTAAGTGTATGTCTTTGTTACTTGGTGTAATTGTCTGTCTTTGTTACTTGGTGTAAGTGTATGTCTTTGTTACGTGGTGTCAGTGTATGTCTTTGTTACTTGGTGTCAGTGTATGTCTGTGTTACTTGGTGTAAGTGTGTGTCTTTGTTACTTGGTGTAAGTGTATGTCTTTGTTACTTGGTGTCAGTGCATGTCTTTGTTACTTGGTGTCAGTGTGTGTCTGTGTTACAGGGTATCAGTGTATGTCTTTGTGACTTGATATCAGCGTATGTCTTTGTTACTGGGTGTCAGTGTGCGTCTGTGTTACTGGGTATCAGTGTATGTCTTTGTGACTTGGTATCAGTGTATGTCTTTGTTACTGGGTGTCAGTGTGTGTCTGTGTTACTGGGTATCAGTGTATGTCTTTGTGACTTGGTATCAGTGTATGTCTTTGTTACTGGGTGTCTGTGTGTGTCTGTGTTCGTGGGTATCAGTGTATGTCTTTGTGACTTGGTGTCAGTGTATGTCTTTGTTACTGGGTGTCAGTGTGTGTCTTTGTGACTTGGTGTCATGTGTATGTCTTTGTTACTTGGTGTAAGTGTGTGTCTGTGTTACTGGGTATCAGTGTATGTCTTTGTTACTCGGTGTCAGTGTATGTCTGCGTTACTTGGTGTAAGTGTGTGTCTGTGTTACTGGGTGTCAGTGTGTGTCTGTGTTACATGGTGTAAGTGTGTGTCTTTGTTACTTGGTGTCCATGTGTGTCTGTGTTACTGGGTGTCAGTGCATGTCTTCGTTACTTGGTGTCAGTGTATATCTGTGTTACTTGGTGTAAGTGTCTGTCTTTGTTACTTGGTGTAATTGTATGTCTTTGTTACTTGGTGTCAGTGTATGTCTGTTTTACTAGGTGTAAGTGTATGTCTTTGTTTCTTGGTGTCAGTGTATGCCTTTGTTACTTGGTGTAAGTGTATGTCTTTGTTACTTGGTGAAAGTGTATGTCTGTGTTACTTGGTGTAACTATATGTCTTTGTTACTTGGTGTCAGTGTATGTCTTTGTTACTTGTTGTAAGTGTTTGTCTTTGTTACTTGGTGTCAGTGTATGTCTTTGTTTCTTGGTGTAAGTGTATGTCTTTGCTACTTGGTGTCAGAGTATGTCTTTGATAGTTGGTGTAAGTGTATGTCTGTGTTACTGGGTATCAGTGTCTGTCTTTGTTACTTGGTGTAAGTGTGTGTCTGTGTTGCTGGGTATCAGTGTATGACTTTGTTACTTGCTGTAAGTGTGTGTCTGTGTTACTGGGTATCAGTGTCTGTCTTTGTTACTTGGTGACAGTGTATGTCTTTGTTACTTGGTGTAAGTTTGTGTCTGTGTTACTGGGTATCAGTGTACGTCTTTGTTACTTGGTGTCTGTATGTGTCTGTGTTACTTGGTGTAAGTGTGTGTCTGTGTAACTGGGTATCAGTGTATGTCTTTGTTACTTGGTGTAAGTGTGTGTCTGTGTTATTGGGTATCAGTGTATGTCTTTGACACTTGGTGTCAGAGTATGTCTTTTTTAATCGGTGCAAGTGTATGTCTTTGTTACTTGGTGTCAGTGTATGTCTTTGTTACTTGGTGTCAGTGTATGTCTTTGTTACTTGGTGTAAGTGTATGTCTGTGTTACTGGGTATCAGTGTATGTCTTTGTTACTTGGTGTCAGTGTGTGTCTTTGTTACTGGGTGTCAGGGCATGTCTTTGTTACTGGGTGTCAGTGTCCGTCTTTGTGACTTGGTGTAAGTGCGTGTCTGTGTTAATGGGTATCAGTGTATGTCTTTGTTACTTGGAGTAAGTGTTTCTCTGTGTTACTGGGTATCAGTGTATGTCTTTGTTACTTGGTGTCAGTGTGTGTCTTTGTTACTGGGTGTCAGTGCATGTCTTTGTTACTGGGTGTCAGTGTATCTCTTTGTGACTTGGTGTAAGTGCGTGTCTGTGTTCCTGGCTGGCAGTGTATGTCTTTGTTACTTTGTGTCAGTGTATGACTGCGATAGTTGGTGTAAGTGTGTGTCTGTGTTATTGGGTATCAGTGTATGTCTTTGTTACTTGGTGTAAGTGTGTGTCTGTGTTACTGGGTATCAGTGTATGTCTTTGTTACTTGGTATCAGTGTATGTCTGTGTTACTTGGTGTAAGTGACTGTCTTTGTTACTGGGTGCCAGTGTGTGTCTGTGTTACTTGGTGTAAGTGTGTGTCTTCGTTACTTGGTGTCCGTGTGTGTCTGTGTTACTGGGTGTCAGTGTATGTCTTTGTTACTGGTTGTCAGTGTATGTCTTTGTTACTTGGTGTAAGTGTGTGTCTGTGTTACTGGGTATCAGTGTCTGTCTTTGTTACTTGGTGTAAGTGTGTGTCTGTGTTACTGGGTATCAGTGTATGTCTTTGTTACTTGGTGTCAGTGTATGTCTGTGTTACTTGGTGTAAGTGTGTGTCTGTGTTACTGGGTATCAGTGTATGACATTGTGACTTGGTGTCACTGTATGTCTTTGTTACTGGGTGTCAGTGTGTGTCTTTGTGACTTGGTGTCAGTGTATGTCTTTGTTACTTGGTGTAAGTGTGTGTCTGTGTTACTGGGTATCAGTGAATGTCTTTGCTACTTGTTGTCAGTGTATGTCTTTGTTACTTGGTGTCAGTGTATGTCTGTGTTACTTGGTGTAAGTGTGTGTCTGTGTTCCTGAGTATCAGTGTATGTCTTTGTTACTTGGTGTCAGTGTATGTCTGTGTTACTTGGTGTAAGTGTGTGTCTGTGTTACTGGGTATCAGTGTATGCCTTTGTTACTTGGTGTAAGTGTGTGTCTGTGTTACTTGGTGTAACTATATGTCTTTGTTACTTTTTGTCAGTGTATGTCTTTGTTATTTGGTGTAAGTGTATTTCTTTGTTTCTTGGTGTCAGTGTATGTCTTTGCTACTTGGTGTCAGAGTATGTCTTTGATAGTTGGTGTAAGTGTATGTCTGTGTTACTGGGTATCAGTGTCTGTCTTTGTTACTTGGTGTAAGTGTGTGTCTGTGTTGCTGGGTATCGGTGTATGTCTTTGTTACTTGGTGTAAGTGTGTGTCTGTGTTACTGGGTATCAGTGTCTGTCTTTGTTCCTTGGTGACAGTGTATGTCTTTGTTACTTGGTGTAAGTTTGTGTCTGTGTTACTGGGTATCAGTGTACGTCTTTGTTACTTGGTGTCTGTGTGTGTCTGTGTTACTTGGTGTAAGTGTGTGTCTGTGTAACTGGGTATCAGTGTATGTCTTTGTTACTTGGTGTAAGTGTGTGTCTGTGTTATTGGGTATCAGTGTATGTCTTTGATACTTCGTGTCAGTGTATGTCTTTGTTACTGGGTGTCAGTGTCCGTCTTTGTGACTTGGTGTCAGTGCGTGTCTGTGTTACTGGGTATCAGTGTATGTCTTTGTTACTTGGAGTAAGTGTTTCTCTGTGTTACTGGGTATCAGTGTATGTCTTTGTTACTTGGTGTCAGTGTGTGTCTTTGTTACTGGGTGTCAGTGCATGTCTTTGTTACTGGGTGTCAGTGTATGTCTTTGTGACTTGGTGTAAGTGCGTGTCTGTGTTCCTGGCTGGCAGTGTATGTCTTTGTTACTTTGTGTCAGTGTATGACTGTGTTTGTTGGTGTAAGTGTGTGTCTGTGTTATTGGGTATCAGTGTATGTCTTTGTTACTTGGTGTAAGTGTGTGGCTGTGTTACTGGGTGTCAGTGTGTGTCTGTGTTTCTTGGTGTAAGTCTGTGTCTTTGTTACTTGGTCTCCGTGTGTGTCTGTGTTACTGGGTGTCAGTGTATGTCTTTGTTACTGGGTGTCAGTGTATGTCTCTGTTACTTGGTGTCAGTGTATGTCTGTGTTACTTGCTGTAAGTGTGTGTCTATGTTCCTGAGTATCAGTGTATGTCTTTATTACTTGGTGTCAGTGTATGTCTGTGTTACCTGGTGTCAGTGTATGTCTTTGTTACTGGGTGTCAGTGTGTGTCTTTGTGACTTGGTGTCAGTGTATGTCTTTGTTACTTGGTGTAAGTGTGTGTCTGTGTTACTTGGTATCAGTGTATGTCTTTGTTACTTGGTGTCAGTGTATGTCTGTGTTACTTGGTGTAAGTGTGTGTCAGTTTTACTGGGTGTCAGTGTGTGTCTGTGTTACTTGGTGTAAGTGTATGTCTTTGTTACTTGGTGTATTTGTACGTCTTCGTTACTTGGTGTCAGTGTATGTCTCTGTTACTTGGTGTAAATGTGTGTCTGTGTTACTGGGTATCAGTGTATGTCCTTGTTACTTGGTGTCATTGTCTGTCTTTGTTACTTGGTGTAAGTGTGTGTCTGTGTTACTTGGTGTAAGTGTGTGTCTGTGTTACTGGGTATCACTGCATGTCTTTGTTACTTGGTGTCAGTGTGTGTCTTTGTTACTGGGTGTCAGTGCATGTCTTTGTTAATGGGTGTCAGTGTCCGTCTTTGTGACTTGGTGGAAGTGCGTGTCTGTGTTACTGGGTATCAGTGTATGTCTTTGTTACTTGGAGTAAGTGTTTCTCCTTGTTACTGGGTATCAGTGTATGTCTTTGTTACTTGGTGTCAGTGTGTGTCTTTGTTGCTGGGTGTCAGTGCATGTCTTTGTTACTGGGTGTCAGTGTATGTCTTTGTGACTTGGTGTAAGTGCGTGTCTGTGTTCCTGGCTGGCAGTGTATGTCTTTTTTACTTTGTGTCAGTGTATGACTGTGTTAGTTGGTGTAAGTGTGTGTCTGTGTTATTGGGTATCAGTGTATGTCTTTGTTACTTGGTGTAAGTGTGTGTCTGTGTTACAGGGTATCAGTGTATGTCTTTGTTACTTGGTATCAGTGTATGTCTGTGTTACTTGGTGTAAGTGACTGTCTATGTTACTGGGTGCCAGTGTGTATCTGTGTTACTTGGTGTAAGTGTGTGTCTTTGTTACTTGGTGTCCGTGTGTGTCTGTGTTACTGGGTGTCAGTGTATGTCTTTGTTACTGGTTGTCAGTGCATGTCTTTGTTACTTGGTGTATGTGTGTGTCTGTGTTACTGGGTATCAGTGTATGTCTTTGTTACTTGGTGTCAGTGTATGTCTGTGTTACTTGGTGTAAGTGTGTGTCTGTGTTACTGGGTATCAGTGTATGACATTGTGACTTGGTGTCACTGTATGTCTTTGTTACTGGGTGTCAGTGTGTGTCTTTGTGACTTGGTGTCAGTGTATGTCTTTGTTACTTGGTGTAAGTGTGTGTCTGTGTTACTGGGTATCAGTGAATGTCTTTGCTACTTGTTGTCAGTGTATTTCTTTGTTACTTGGTGTCAGTGTATGTCTGTGTTACTTGGTGTAAGTGAGTGTCTGTGATCTTGAGTATCAGTGTATGTCTTTGTTACTTGGTGTCAGTGTATGTCTGTGTTACTTGGTGTAAGTGTGTGTCTGTGTTACTGGGTATCAGTGTATGCCTTTGTTACTTGGTGTAAGTGTGTGTCTGTGTTACTGGGTGTCAGTGTGTGTCTGTGTTTCTTGGTGTAAGTCTGTGTCTTTGTTACTTGGTCTCCGTGTGTGTCTGTGTTACTGGGTGTCAGTGTATGTCTTTGTTACTGGGTGTCAGTGTATGTCTTTGTTACTTGGTGTCAGTGTATGTCTGTGTTACTTGGTGTAAGTGTGTGTCTATATTCCTGAGTATCAGTGTATGTCTTTATTACTTGGTGTCAGTGTATGTCTGTGTTACCTGGTGTCAGTGTATGTCTTTGTTACTGGGTGTCAGGGTGTGTCTTTGTTAGTTGGTGTAAGTGTGTGTCTGTGTTACTTGGTATCAGTGTATGTCTTTGTTACTTGGTGTCAGTGTATGTCTGCGTTACTTGGTGTAATTGTGTGTCAGTTTTACTGGGTGTCAGTGTGTGTCTGTGTTACTTGGTGTAAGTGTGTGTCCTTGTTACTTGGTGTCCATGTCTGTCTGTGTTAATGGCTGTCAGTGCATGTCTGTGTTACTTGGTGTAAGTGTATGTCTTGGTTACTTGGTGTATTTGTACGTCTTCGTTACTTGGTGTCAGTGTATGTCTCTGTTACTTGGTGTAAATGTGTGTCTGTGTTACTGGGTATCAGTGTATGTCCTTGTTACTTGGTGTCATTGTCTGTCTTTGTTACTTGGTGTAAGTGTGTGTCTGTGTTACTTGGTGTAAGTGTGTGTCTGTGTTACTGGGTATCAGTGTATGTCTTTGTTACTTGGTGTCAGTGTATGTCTTTGTTACTTGGTGTAAGTGTATGTCTTTGTTACTTGGTGTCAGTGTATATCTGTGTTTTTTGGTGTAAATATATGTCTTTGCTACTTGGTGTCAGTGTATGTCTTTGTTACTTGGTGTAATTGTGTGTCTGTGTTACTGGGTATCAGTGTATGTCTTTGTTACTGGGTGTCAGTGTATGTCTTTGTTACTTGGTGTCAGTGTATGTCTGTGTTACTTGGTGTAAGTGTGTGTCTTTGTTACTTGGTCTCCGTGTGTGTCTGTGTTACTGGGTGTCAGTGTATGTCTTTGTTACTGGGTGTCAGTGTATGTCTTTGTTACTTGGTGTCAGTGTATGTCTGTGTTACTTGGTGTAAGTTTGTGTCTATATTCCTGAGTATCAGTGTATGTCTTTATTACTTGGTGTCAGTGTATGTCTGTGTTACCTGGTGTCAGTGTATGTCTTTGTTACTGGGTGTCAGTGTGTGTCTTTGTTAGTTGGTGTAAGTGTGTGTCTGTGTTACTTGGTATCAGTGTATGTCTTTGTTACTTGGTGTCAGTGTATGTCTGCGTTACTTGGTGTAATTGTGTGTCAGTTTTACTGGGTGTCAGTGTGTGTCTGTGTTACTTGGTGTAAGTGTGTGTCCTTGTTACTTGGTGTCCATGTCTGTCTGTGTTAATGGCTGTCAGTGCATGTCTGTGTTACTTGGTGTAAGTGTATGTCTTGGTTACTTGGTGTATTTGTACGTCTTCGTTACTTGGTGTCAGTGTATGTCTCTGTTACTTGGTGTAAATGTGTGTCTGTGTTACTGGGTATCAGTGTATGTCCTTGTTACTTGGTGTCATTGTCTGTCTTTGTTACTTGGTGTAAGTGTGTGTCTGTGTTACTTGGTGTAAGTGTGTGTCTGTGTTACTGGGTATCAGTGTATGTCTTTGTTACTTGGTGTCAGTGTATGTCTTTGTTACTTGGTGTAAGTGTATGTCTTTGTTACTTGGTGTCAGTGTATATCTGTGTTTTTTGGTGTAAATATATGTCTTTGCTACTTGGTGTCAGTGTATGTCTTTGTTACTTGGTGTAATTGTGTGTCTGTGTTACTGGGTATCAGTGTATGTCTTTGTTACTTGGTATCAGTGTATGTCTGTGTTACTTGGTGTAAGTGACTGTCTTTGTTACTGGGTGCCAGTGTGTATCTGTGTTACTTGGTGTAAGTGTGTGTCTTTGTTACTTGGTGTCCGTGTGTGTCTGTGTTACTGGGTGTCAGTGTATGTCTTTGTTACTGGTTGTCAGTGCATGTCTTTGTTACTTGGTGTAAGTGTGTGTCTGTTTTACTGGGTATCAGTGTATGTCTTTGTTACTTGGTGTCAGTGTATGTCTGTGTTACTTGGTGTAAGTGTGTGTCTGTGTTACTGGGTATCAGTGTATGACATTGTGACTTGGTGTCAGTGTATGTCTTTGTTACTGGGTGTCAGTGTGTGTCTTTGTGACTTGGTGTCAGTGTATGTCTTTGTTACTTGGTGTAAGTGTGTGTCTGTGTTACTGGGTATCAGTGAATGTCTTTGCTACTTGTTGTCAGTGTATGTCTTTGTTACTTGGTGTCAGTGTATGTCTGTGTTACTTGGTGTAAGTGAGTGTCTGTGATCTTGAGTATCAGTGTATGTCTTTGTTACTTGGTGTCAGTGTATGTCTGTGTTACTTGGTGTAAGTGTGTGTCTGTGTTACTGGGTGTCAGTGTGTGTCTGTGTTTCTTGGTGTAAGTCTGTGTCTTTGTTACTTGGTCTCCGTGTGTGTCTGTGTTACTGGGTGTCAGTGTATGTCTTTGTTACTGGGTGTCAGTGTATGTCTTTGTTACTTGGTGTCAGTGTATGTCTGTGTTACTTGGTGTCAGTGTATGTCTTTGTTACTGGGTGTCAGTGTGTGTCTTTGTGTCTTGGTGTCAGTGTATGTCTGTTACTTGGTGTAAGTGTGTGTCTGTGTTACTTGGTATCAGTGTATGTCTTTGTTACTTGGTGTCAGTGTATGTCTGTGTTACTTGGTGTAATTGTGTGTCAGTTTTACTGGATGTCAGTGTGTGTCTGTGTTACTTGGTGTAAGTGTGTGTCCTTGTTACTTGGTGTCCATGTCTGTCTGTGTTAATGGCTGTCAGTGCATGTCTGTGTTACTTGGTGTAAGTGTATGTCTTTGTTACTTGGTGTATTTGTACGTCTTCGTTACTTGGTGTCAGTGTATGTCTGTGTTACTTGGTGTAAGTGAGTGTCTGTGATCTTGAGTATCAGTGTATGTCTTTGTTACTTGGTGTCAGTGTATGTCTGTGTTACTTGGTGTAAGTGTGTGTCTGTGTTACTGGGTATCAGTGTATGCCTTTGTTACTTGGTGTAAGTGTGTGTCTGTGTTACTGGGTGTCAGTGTGTGTCTGTGTTTCTTGGTGTAAGTCTGTGTCTTTGTTACTTGGTCTCCGTGTGTGTCTGTGTTACTGGGTGTCAGTGTATGTCTTTGTTACTGGGTGTCAGTGTATGTCTTTGTTACTTGGTGTCAGTGTATGTCTGTGTTACTTGGTGTCAGTGTATGTCTTTGTTACTGGGTGTCAGTGTGTGTCTTTGTGTCTTGGTGTCAGTGTATGTCTGTTACTTGGTGTAAGTGTGTGTCTGTGTTACTTGGTATCAGTGTATGTCTTTGTTACTTGGTGTCAGTGTATGTCTGTGTTACTTGGTGTAATTGTGTGTCAGTTTTACTGGATGTCAGTGTGTGTCTGTGTTACTTGGTGTAAGTGTGTGTCCTTGTTACTTGGTGTCCATGTCTGTCTGTGTTAATGGCTGTCAGTGCATGTCTGTGTTACTTGGTGTAAGTCTATGTCTTTGTTACTTGGTGTATTTGTACGTCTTCGTTACTTGGTGTCAGTGTATGTCTCTGTTACTTGGTGTAAATGTGTGTCTGTGTTACTGGGTATCAGTGTATGTCCTTGTTACTTGGTGTCATTGTCTGTCTTTGTTACTTGGTGTAAGTGTGTGTCTGTGTTACTTGGTGTAAGTGTGTGTCTGTGTTACTGGGTATTAGTGTATGTCTTTGTTACTTGGTGTCAGTGTATGTCTTTGTTACTTGGTGTAAGTGTATGTCTTTGTTACTTGGTGTCAGTGTATGTCTTTGTTTTTTGGTGTAAATATATGTCTTTGCTACTTGGTGTCAGTGTATGTCTTTGTTACTTGGTGTAAGTGTATGTCTTTGTTACTTGGTGTCAGTGTATGTCTTTGTTACTTGGTGTAAGTGTACGTCTTTGCTACTTGGTGTCAGAGTATGTCTTTGATAGTTGATGTAAGTGTATGTCTGTGTTACTGGGTATCAGTGTCTGTCTTTGTTACTTGGTGTAAGTGTGTGTCTGTGTTGCTGGGTACCAGTGTATGTCTTTGTTACTTGGTGTAAGTGTGTGTCTGTGTTACTGGGTATCAGTGTCTGTCATTGTTACTTGGTATCAGTGTATGTCTTTGTTACTTGGTGTAAGTGTGTGTCTGTGTTACTTGGTTTAAGTCTGTGTCTTTGTTACTTGGTCTCCGTGTGTGTCTGTGTTACTGGGTGTCAGTGTATGTCTTTGTTACTGGGTGTCAGTGTATGTCTTTGTTACTTGGTGTCAGTGTATGTCTGTGTTACTTGGTGTAAGTGTGTGTCTATGTTCCTGAGAATCAGTGTATGTCTTTATTACTTGGTGTCAGTGTATGTCTGTGTTACCTGGTGTCAGTGTATGTCTTTGTTACTTGGTGTCAGTGTGTGTCTTTGTGACTTGGTGTCAGTGCATGTCTTTGTTACTTGGTGTAAATGTGTTTCTGTGTTACTGGGTATCAGTGTATGTCTTTGTTACTTGGTGTCAGTGTATGTCTGCGTTACTTGGTGTAAGTGTGTGTCAGTGTTACTGGGTGTCAGTGTGTGTCTGTGTTACTTGGTGTAAGTGTGTGTCCTTGTTACTTGGTGTCCATGTCTGTCTGTGTTAATGGCTGTCAGTGCATGTCTGTGTTACTTGGTGTAAGTGTATGTCTTTGTTACTTGGTGTATTTGTATGTCTTCGTTACTTGGTGTCAGTGTATGTCTCTGTTACCTGGTGTAAATGTGTGTCTGTGTTACTGGGTATCAGTGTATGTCCTTGTTACTTGGTGTCATTGTCTGTCTTTGTTACTTGGCCTAAGTGTGTGTCTGTGTTACTTGGTGTAAGTGTGTGTCTGTGTTACTGGGTATCAGTGTATGTCTTTGTTACTTGGTGTCAGTGTATGTCTTTGTTACTTGGTGTAAGTGTATGTCTTTGTTACTTGGTGTCAGTGTATGTCTGTGTTACTTGGTGTAAATATATGTCTTTGCTACTTGGTGTCAGTGTGTGTCTTTGTGACTTGGTGTCAGTGTATGTCTTTGTTACTTGGTGTAAGTGTATGTCTTTGCTACTTCGTGTCAGAGTATGTCTTTGATAGTTGGTGTAAGTGTATGACTGTGTTGCTGGGTATCAGTGTCTGTCTTTGTTACTTGGTGTCAGTGTATGTCTTTGTTACTTGGTGTTAGTGCGTGTTTGTTTTACTGGGTATCAGTGTACGTCTTTGTTACTTGGTGTCTGTGTGTGTCTGTGTTACTGGGTATCAGTGTCTGTCTTTGTTACTTGGTATCAGTGTATGTCTTTGTTACTTGGTGTAAGTGTGTGTTTGTGTTACTGGGTATCAGTGTATGTCTTTGTTACTTGGTGTAAGTGTGTGTCTGTGTTACTGGGTATCAGTGTATGTCTTTGTTTCTTGGTATCAGTGTATGTCTTTGTTACTTGGTGTAAGTGTGTGTTAGTGTTACTGGGTATCAGTGTACGTCTTTGTGACTTGGTGTCTGTGTGTGTCTGTGTTACTTGGTGTAAGTGTGTGTCTGTGTAACTGGGTATCAGTGTATGTCTGTGTTACTTGGTGTAAGTGTGTGTCAGTGTTACTGGGTTTCATTGTGTGTCTGTGTTACTTGGTGTAAGTGTGTGTCCTTGTAACTTGGTGTCCATGTCTGTCTGTGTTAATGGCTGTCAGTGCATGTCTGTGTTACTTGGTGTAAGTGTATGTCTTTGTTACTTGGTGTATTTGTATGTCTTCGTTACTTGGTGTCAGTGTATGTCTCTGTTACTTGGTGTAAATGTGTGTCTGTGTTACTGGGTATCAGTGTATGTCCTTGTTACTTGGTGTCATTGTCTGTCTTTGTTACTTGGTGTAAGTGTGTGTCTGTGTTACTTGGTGTAAGTGTGTGTCTGTGTTACTGGGTATCAGTGTATGTCTTTGTTACTTGGTGTCAGTGTATGTCTTTGTTACTTGGTGTAAGTGTATGTCTTTGTTACTTGGTGTCAGTGTATGTCTGTGTTACTTGGTGTAAATATATGTCTTTGCTACTTGGTGTCAGTGTATGTCTTTGTTACTTGGTGTAAGTGTATGTCTTTGTTACTTGGTGTCAGTGTTTGTCTTTGTTACTTGGTGTAAGTGTATGTCTTTGCTACTTCGTGTCAGAGTATGTCTTTGATAGTTGGTGTAAGTGTATGTCTGTGTTACTGGGTATCAGTGTCTGTCTTTGTTACTTGGTGTCTGTGTGTTTCTGTGTTACTGGGTATCAGTGTCTGTCTTTGTTACTTGGTATCAGTGTATGTCTTTGTTACTTGGTGTAAGTGTGTGTTTGTGTTACTGGGTATCGGTGTATGTCTTTGTTACTTGGTGTAAGTGTGTGTTTGTGTTACTGGGTATCAGTGTATGTCTTTGTTACTTGGTGTAAGTGTGTGTCTGTGTTACTGGGTATCAGTGTCTGTCTTTGTTACTTGGTATCAGTGTATGTCTTTGTTACTTGGTGTAAGTGTGTGTTTGTGTTACTGGGTATCAGTGTATGTCTTTGTGACTTGGTGTCTGTGTGTGTCTGTGTTACTTGGTGTAAGTGTGTGTCTGTGTAACTGGGTATCAGTGTATGTCTGTGTTACTTGGTGTAAGTGTGTGTCAGTGTTACTGGGTTTCAGTGTGTGTCTGTGTTACTTGGTGTAAGTGTGTGTCCTTGTTACTTGGTGTCCATGTCTGACTGTGTTAATGGCTGTCAGTGCATGTCTGTGTTACTTGGTGTAAGTGTATGTCTTTGTTACTTGGTGTATTTGTATGTCTTCGTTACCTGGTGTCAGTGTATGTCTCTGTTACTTGGTGTAAATGTGTGTCTGTGTTACTGGGTATCAGTGTATGTCTTTGTTACTTGGTGTCAGTGTATGTCTTTGTTACTTGGTGTAAGTGTATGTCTTTGTTACTTGGTGTCAGTGTATGTCTGTGTTACTTGGTGTAAATATATGTCTTTGCTACTTGGTGTCAGTGTATGTCTTTGTTACTTGGTGTAAGTGTATGTCTTTGTTACTTGGTGTCAGTGTTTGTCTTTGTTACTTGGTGTAAGTGTATGTCTTTGCTACTTCGTGTCAGAGTATGTCTTTGATAGTTGGTGTAAGTGTATGTCTTTGTTACTGGGTATCAGTGTCTGTCTTTGTTACTAGGTGTCTGTGTGTTTCTGTGTTACTGGGTATCAGTGTCTGTCTTTGTTACTTGGTATCAGTGTATGTCTTTGTTACTTGGTATCAGTGTATGTCTTTGTTACTTGGTGTAAGTGTGTGTTTGTGTTACTGGGTATCAGTGTATGTCTTTGTTACTTGTTGTAAGTGTGTGTTTGTGTTACTGGGTATCAGTGTATGTCTTTGTTACTTGGTGTAAGTGTGTGTCTGTGTTACTGGGTATCAGTGTCTGTCTTTGTTACTTGGTATCAGTGTATGTCTTTGTTACTTGGTGTAAGTGTGTGTTTGTGTTACTGGGTATCAGTGTATGTCTTTGTTACTTGGTGTAAGTGTGTGTCTGTGTTATTGGGTATCAGTGTCTTTCTTTGATACTTGGTGTCAGAGTATGTCTTTTTTAATTTGTGTAAGTGTATGTCTTTGTTACATGGTGTCAGTGTATGTATTTGATAGTTGGTGTCAGAGTATGTCTTTGATAGTTGGTGTAAGTGTATGTCTGTGTTACTGGGTATCAGTGTCTGTCTTTGTTACTTGGTGTAAGTGTGTGTCTGTGTTGCTGGGTATCAGTGCATGTCCTTGTTACTTGGTGTAAGTGTGTGTCTGTGTTACTGGGTATCAGTGTCTGTCTTTGTTACTTGGTGTCAGTGTATGTCTTTGTTACTTGGTGTAAGTGTGTGTCTGTGTTACTGGGTATCAGTGTCTGTCTTTGTTACTTGGTGTCAGTGTATGTCTTTGTTACTTGGTGTAAGTGTGTGTCTGTGTTATTGGGTATCAGTGTATGTCTTTGTTACTTGGTGTCAGAGTATGTCTTTTTTAATTGGTGTTAGTGTATGTCTTTGTTACTTGGTGTCAGTGTATGTCTTTGTTACTTGGTGGAAGTGTATGTCTGTGTTACTGGGTATCAGTGCATGTCTTTGTTTATTGGTGTCAGTGTGTGTCTTTGTTACTGGGTGTCAGTGCATGTCTTTGTTACTGGGTGTCAGTGTATGTCTTTGTGACTTGGTGTAAGTGCGTGTCTGTGTTACTGGGTATCAGTGTATGTCTTTGTTACTTGGAGTAAGTGTTTCTCTGTGTTACTGTGGGTCAGAGTGTATCTGTGTTCCTGGCTGTCAGTGTATGTCTTTGTTACTTTGTGTCAGTGTATGACTGTGTTAGTTGGTGTATGTGCGTGTCTGTGTCACTGGGTATCAGTGTATGTCTTTGTTACTTGGTGTATGTGTATGTCTTTGTTACTTTGTGTCAGAGTATGTCTTTGTTACTTGGTGTAAGTGTGTGTCTGTGTTACTTTGTGTCAGAGTATGTCTTTGTTACTTGGTGTAAGTGTGTGTCTGTGTTACTGGGTTTCAGTGTATATCTTTGCTACTTGGTGTAAGTGTATGTCTTTGTTACTTGGTTTATTTGTATGTCTTCGTTACTTGGTGTCAGTGTCTGTCTCTGTTACTTGGTGTAAATGTGTGTCTGTGTTACTGGGTATCAGTGTATGTCCTTGTTACTTGGTGTCATTGTCTGTCTGTTTTACAGGGTATCAGTGTCTGTCTTTGTTACTTGGTGTAAGTGTGTGTCTGTGTTGCTGGGTATCAGTGTATGTCTTTGTTACTTGGTGTAAGTGTGTGTCTGTGTTACTGGGTATCAGTGTCTGTCTTTGTTACTTGGTGTCAGTGTATGTCTTTGTTACTTGGTGTAAGTGCGTGTCTGTGATACTGGGTATCAGTGTACGTCTTTGTTGCATGGTGTCAGTGTATGTCTTTGTACTTGGTGAAAGTGGATGTCTTTGTTACTTGGTGCCAGTGTATGTCTGTGTTACTTGGTGTCAGTGTGTGTCTTTGTTACTTGGTGTCAGTGTTTCTCTGTGTTCCTGGGTGTCACTGTGTATCTGTGTTCCTGGGTGTCAGTGTATGTCTTTGTTACTTGGTGTCAGTGTATGTCCGTGAGACTTGGTGTATGTGTGTGTCTGTGTTACTGGGTATCAGTGTATGTCTTTGTTACTTGGTGTAAGTGTGTGTCTGTGTTACTGGGTATCAGTGTATGTCTTTGTTACTTTGTGTCAGTGTATGTCTTTGTTACTTGGTGTCAGTGTTTGTCTGTGTTACTGGGTATCAGTGTATGTCTTTGTTAATTGGTGTCAGTGAATGTCTTTGTTACTTGGTGTAATTGTGTGTCTGTGTTACTGGGTATCAGTGTATGTCTTTGTTACTTGGTGTCAGTGTGTGTCTTTGTTACTGGTTGTCAGTGTATGTCTTTCTTACTGGGTGTCAGTTTGTGTCTTTGTTACTTGGTGTATGTGTGTGTCTGTGTTACTGGATGTCAGTGTCTGTCTTTGTTACTTGGTGGAAGTGTGTGTCTGTGATACAGGGTATCAGTGTCTGTCTTTGTTACTGGGTGTCAGTGTGTGTCTTTGTGACTTGGTGTAAGTGTGTGTCTGTATTACTGGGTATCAGTGTCTGTCTTTGTTACTTGGTGTAAGTGTGTGTCTGTGTTACTGGGTATCAGTGTATGTTTTTGTTACTTGGTGTCAGTGTATTTCCGTGTTACTTGGTGTAAGTGGGTGTCTTTGTTAATTGGTGTAAGTGTATGTCTGTCTTACTTGGTGTAAGTGTATGTCTTTGTTACTTGCTGTCAGTGTATGTCTTTGTTACTTGGTGTAAGTGTGTGTCAGTGTTACTGGGTGTCAGTATGTGTCTGTGTTACTTGGTGTAAGTGTGTGTCTTTGTTACTTGGTGTCCATGTCTGTCTGTGTTACTGGCTGTCATTGCATGTCTGTGTTACTTGGTGTAAGTGTATGTCTTTGTTACTTGGTTTATTTGTATGTCTTCGTTACTTGGTGTCAGTGTATGTCTCTGTTACTTGGTGTAAATGTGTGTCTGTGTTACTGGGTATCAGTGCATGTCCTTGTTACTTGGTGTCATTGTCTGTCTGTTTTACAAGGTATCAGTGTCTGTCTTTGTTACTTGGTGTAAGTGTGTGTCTGTGTTGCTGGGTATCAGTGTATGTCTTTGTTACTTGGTGTAAGTGTGTGTCTGTGTTACTGGGTATCAGTGTCTGTCTTTGTTACTTGGTGTCAGTGTATGTCTTTGTTACTTGGTGTAAGTGTGTGTCTGTGTTACTGTGTATCAGTGTACGTCTTTGTTGCATGGTGTCTGTGTGTGTCTGTGTTACTTGGTGTAAGTGTGTGTCTGTGCAACTGGGTATCAGTGTACGTCTTTGTTACTTGTTGTCTGTGTGTGTCTGTGTTACTTGGTGTAAGTGTGTGTCTCTGTTACTTGGTCTCCGTGTGTGTCTGTGTTACTGGGTGTCAGTGTATGTCTTTGTTACTGGGAGTCAGTGTATGTCTTTGTTACTTGGTGTCAGTGTATGTCTGTGTTACTTGGTGTAAGTGTGTGTCTATGCTCCTGAGTATCAGTGTATGTCTTTGTTACTTGGTGTCAGTGTATGTCTGTGTTACCTGGTGTCAGTGTATGTCTTTGTTACTGGGTGTCAGTGTGTGTCTTTGTGTCTTGGTGTCAGTGTATGTCTTTGTTACTTGGTGTAAGTGTGTGTCTGTGTTACTTGGTATCAGTGTATGTCTTTGTTACTTGGTGTCAGTGTATGTCTGTGTTACTTGGTGTAATTGTGTGTCAGTTTTACTGGGTGTCAGTGTGTGTCTGTGTTACTTGGTGTAAGTGTGTGTCCTTGTTACTTGGTGTCCATGTCTGTCTGTGTTAATGGCTGTCAGTGCATGTCTGTGTTACTTGGTGTAAGTGTATGTCTTTGTTACTTGGTGTATTTGTACGTCTTCGTTACTTGGTGTCAGTGTATGTCTCTGTTACTTGGTGTAAATGTGTGTCTGTGTTACTGGGTATCAGTGTATGTCCTTGTTACTTGGTGTCATTGTCTGTCTTTGTTACTTGGTGTCAGTGTGTGTCTGTGTTACTTGGTGTAAGTGTGTGTCTGTGTTACTGGGTATCAGTGTACGTCTTTGTTACTTGGTGTCAGTGTATGTCTTTGTTACTTGGTGTAAGTGTATGTCTTTGTTACTTGGTGTCAGTGTATGTCTGTGTTTTTTGGTGTAAATATATGTCTTTGCTACTTGGTGTCAGTGTATGTCTTTGTTACTTGGTGTAAGTGTATGTCTTTGTTACTTGGTGTCAGTGTATGTCTTTGTTACTTGGTGTAAGTGTACGTCTTTGCTACTTGGTGTCAGAGTATGTCTTTGATAGTTGGTGTAAGTGTATGTCTGTGTTACTGGGTATCAGTGTCTGTCTTTGTTACTTGGTGTAAGTGTGTGTCTGTGTTGCTGGGTATCAGTGTCTGTCTTTGTTACTTGGTGTAAGTGTGTGTCTGTGTTACTGGGTATCAGTGTCTGTCATTGTTACTTGGTATCAGTGTATGTCTTTGTTACTTGGTGTAAGTGTGTGTCTGTGTTACTTGGTTTAAGTCTGTGTCTTTGTTACTTGGTCTCCGTGTGTGTCTGTGTTACTGGGTGTCAGTGTATGTCTTTGTTACTGGGTGTCAGTGTATGTCTTTGTTACTTGGTGTCAGTGTATGTCTGTGTTACTTGGTGTAAGTGTGTGTCTATGTTCCTGAGAATCAGTGTATGTCTTTATTACTTGGTGTCAGTGTATGTCTGTGTTACCTGGTGTCAGTGTATGTCTTTGTTACTGGGTGTCAGTGTGTGTCTTTGTGACTTGGTGTCAGTGTATGTCTTTGTTACTTGGTGTAAATGTGTGTCTGTGTTACTGGGTATCAGTGCATGTCTTTGTTACTTGGTGTCAGTGTATGTCTGTGTTACTTGGTGTAAGTGTGTGTCAGTGTTACTGGGTGTCAGGGTGTGTCTGTGTTACTTGGTGTAAGTGTGTGTCCTTGTTACTTGGTGTCCATGTCTGTCTGTGTTAATGGATGTCAGTGCATGTCTGTGTTACTTGGTGTAAGTGTATGTCTTTGTTACTTGGTGTATTTGTATGTCTTCGTTACTTGGTGTCAGTGTATGTCTCTGTTACTTGGTGTAAATGTGTGTCTGTGTTACTGGGTATCAGTGTATGTCCTTGTTACTTGGTGTCATTGTCTGTCTTTGTTACTTGGTGTAAGTGTGTGTCTGTGTTACTTGGTGTAAGTGTGTGTCTGTGTTACTGGGTATCAGTGTATGTCTTTATTTGTTGGTGTCAGTGTATGTCTTTGTTACTTGGTGTAAGTGTATGTCTTTGTTACTTGGTGTCAGTGTATGTCTGTGTTACTTGGTGTAAATATATGTCTTTGCTACTTGGTGTCAGTGTATGTCTTTGTTACTTCGTGTAAGTGTATGTCTTTGTTACTTGGTGTCAGTGTATGTCTTTGTTACTTGGTGTAAGTGTATGTCTTTGCTACTTCGTGTCAGAGTATGTCTTTGATAGTTGGTGTAATGTATGTCTGTGTTGCTGGGTATCAGTGTCTGTCTTTGTTACTTGGTGTCAGTGTATGTCTTTGTTACTTGGTGTAAGTGCGCGTTTGTGTTACTGGGTATCAGTGTACGTCTTTGTTACTTGGTGTCTGTGTGTGTCTGTGTTACTGGGTATCAGTGTCTGTCTTTGTTACTTGGTATCAGTGTATGTCTTTGTTACTTGGTGTAAGTGTGTGTTTGTGTTACTGGGTATCAGTGTATGTCTTTGTTACTTGGTGTAAGTGTGTGTCTGTGTTACTGGGTATCAGTGTATGTCTTTGTTACTTGGTATCAGTGTATGTCTTTGTTACTTGGTGTAAGTGTGTGTTTGTGTTACTGGGTATCAGTGTACGTCTTTGTGACTTGGTGTCTGTGTGTGTCTGTGTTACTTGGTGTAAGTGTGTGTCTGTGTAACTGGGTATCAGTGTATGTCTGTGTTACTTGGTGTAAGTGTGTGTCAGTGTTACTGGGTGTCAGTGTGTGTCTGTGTTACTTGGTGTAAGTGTGTGTCCTTGTTACATGGTGTCCATGTCTGTCTGTGTTAATGGCTGTCAGTGCATGTCTGTGTTACTTGGTGTAAGTGTATGTCTTTGTTACTTGGTGTATTTGTATGTCTTCGTTACTTGGTGTCAGTGTATGTCTCTGTTACTTGGTGTAAATGTGTGTCTGTGTTACTGGGTATCAGTGTATGTCCTTGTTACTTGGTGTCATTGTCTGTCTTTGTTACTTGGTGTAAGTGTGTGTCTGTGTTACTTGGTGTAAGTGTGTGTCTGTGTTACTGGGTATCAGTGTATGTCTTTGTTACTTGGTGTCAGTGTATGTCTTTGTTACTTGGTGTAAGTGTATGTCTTTGTTACTTGGTGTCAGTGTATGTCTGTGTTACTTGGTGTAAATATATGTCTTTGCTACTTGGTATCAATGTCTGTCTTTGTTACTTGGTGTAAGTGTGTGTCTGTGTTGCTGGGTATCAGTGTATGTCTTTGTTACTTGGTGTAAGTGTGTGTCTGTGTTACTGGGTATCAGTGTCTGTCTTTGTTACTTGGTGTCAGTGTATGTCTTTGTTACTTGGTGTAAGTGCGTGTCTGTGATACTGGGTATCAGTGTACGTCTTTGTTGCATGGTGTCAGTGTATGTCTTTGTACTTGGTGAAAGTGGATGTCTTTGTTACTTGGTGCCAGTGTATGTCTGTGTTACTTGGTGTCAGTGTGTGTCTTTGTTACTTGGTGTCAGTGTTTCTCTGTGTTACTGGGTGTCACTGTGTATCTGTGTTCCTGGGTGTCAGTGTATGTCTTTGTTACTTGGTGTCAGTGTATGTCCGTGAGACTTGGTGTAAGTGTGTGTCTGTGTTACTGGGTATCAGTGTATGTCTTTGTTACTTGGTGTAAGTGTGTTTCTGTGTTACTGGGTATCAGTGTATGTCTTTGTTACTTTGTGTCAGTGTATGTCTTTGTTAATTGGTGTCAGTGAATGTCTTTGTTACTTGGTGTAATTGTGTGTCTGTGTTACTGGGTATCAGTGTATGTCTTTGTTACTTGGTGTCAGTGTGTGTCTTTGTTACTGGGTGTCAGTGTATGTCTTTCTTACTGGGTGTCAGTTTGTGTCTTTGTTACTTGGTGTATGTGTGTGTCTGTGTTACTGGATGTCAGTGTCTGTCTTTGTTCCTTGGTGTAAGTGTGTGTCTGTGTTACTGGGTATCAGTGTCTGTCTTTTTACTGGGTGTCAGTGTGTGTCTTTGTGACTTGGTGTAAGTGTGTGTCTGTATTACTGGGTATCAGTGTCTGTCTTTGTTACTTGGTGTAAGTGTGTGTCTGTGTTACTGGGTATCAGTGTATGTGTTTGTTACTTGGTGTCAGTGTATTTCCGTGTTACTTGATGTAAGTGGGTGTCTTTGTTAATTGGTGTAAGTGTATGTCTGTCTTACTTGGTGTAAGTGTATGTCTTTGTTACTTGCTGTCAGTGTATGTCTTTGTTACTTGGTGTAAGTGTGTGTCAGTGTTACTGGGTGTCAGTGTGTGTCTGTGTTACTTGGTGTAAGTGTGTGTCTTTGTTACTTGGTGTCCATGTCTGTCTGTGTTACTGGCTGTCAGTGCATGTCTGTGTTACTTGGTGTAAGTGTATGTCTTTGTTACTTGGTTTATTTGTATGTCTTCGTTACTTGGTGTCAGTGTATGTCTCTGTTACTTGGTGTAAATGTGTGTCTGTGTTACTGGGTATCAGTGCATGTCCTTGTTACTTGGTGTCATTGTCTGTCTGTTTTACAGGGTATCAGTGTCTGTCTTTGTTACTTGGTGTAAGTGTGTGTCTGTGTTGCTGGGTATCAGTGTATGTCTTTGTTACTTGGTGTAAGTGTGTGTCTGTGTTACTGGGTATCAGTGTCTGTCTTTGTTACTTGGTGTCAGTGTATGTCTTTGTTACTTGGTGTAAGTGTGTGTCTGTGTTACTGTGTATCAGTGTACGTCTTTGTTGCATGGTGTCTGTGTGTGTCTGTGTTACTTGGTGTAAGTGTGTGTCTGTGCAACTGGGTATCAGTGTACGTCTTTGTTACTTGTTGTCTGTGTGTGTCTGTGTTACTTGGTGTAAGTGTGTGTCTCTGTTACTTGGTCTCCGTGTGTGTCTGTGTTACTGGGTGTCAGTGTATGTCTTTGTTACTGGGAGTCAGTGTATGTCTTTGTTACTTGGTGTCAGTGTATGTCTGTGTTACTTGGTGTAAGTGTGTGTCTATGTTCCTGAGTATCAGTGTATGTCTTTGTTACTTGGTGTCAGTGTATGTCTGTGTTACCTGGTGTCAGTGTATGTCTTTGTTACTGGGTGTCAGTGTGTGTCTTTGTGTCTTGGTGTCAGTGTATGTCTTTGTTACTTGGTGTAAGTGTGTGTCTGTGTTACTTGGTATCAGTGTATGTCTTTGTTACTTGGTGTCAGTGTATGTCTGTGTTACTTGGTGTAATTGTGTGTCAGTTTTACTGGGTGTCAGTGTGTGTCTGTGTTACTTGGTGTAAGTGTGTGTCCTTGTTACTTGGTGTCCATGTCTGTCTGTGTTAATGGCTGTCAGTGCATGTCTGTGTTACTTGGTGTAAGTGTATGTCTTTGTTACTTGGTGTATTTGTACGTCTTCGTTACTTGGTGTCAGTGTATGTCTCTGTTACTTGGTGTAAATGTGTGTCTGTGTTACTGGGTATCAGTGTATGTCCTTGTTACTTGGTGTCATTGTCTGTCTTTGTTACCTGGTGTAAGTGTGTGTCTGTGTTACTTGGTGTAAGTGTGTGTCTGTGTTACTGGGTATCAGTGTATGTCTTTGCTACTTGGTGTCAGTGTATGTCTTTGTTACTTGGTGTAAGTGTATGTCTTTGTTACTTGGTGTCAGTGTATGTCTTTGTTACTTGGTGTAAGTGTACGTCTTTGCTACTTGGTGTCAGAGTATGTCTTTGATAGTTGGTGTAAGTGTATGTCTGTGTTACTGGGTATCAGTGTCTGTCTTTGTTACTTGGTGTAAGTGTGTGTCTGTGTTGCTGGGTATCAGTGTATGTCTTTGTTACTTGGTGTAAGTGTGTGTCTGTGTTACTGGGTATCAGTGTCTGTCATTGTTACTTGGTATCAGTGTATGTCTTTGTTACTTGGTGTAAGTGTGTGTCTGTGTTACTTGGTTTAAGTCTGTGTCTTTGTTACTTGGTCTCCGTGTGTGTCTGTGTTACTGGGTGTCAGTGTATGTCTTTGTTACTGGGTGTCAGTGTATGTCTTTGTTACTTGGTGTCAGCGTATGTCTGTGTTACTTGGTGTAAGTGTGTGTCTATGTTCCTGAGAATCAGTGTATGTCTTTATTACTTGGTGTCAGTGTATGTCTGTGTTACCTGGTGTCAGTGTATGTCTTTGTTACTGGGTGTCAGTGTGTGTCTTTGTGACTTGGTGTCAGTGTATGTCTTTGTTACTTGGTGTAAATGTGTGTCTGTGTTACTGGGTATCAGTGTATGTCTTTGTTACTTGGTGTCAGTGTATGTCTGTGTTACTTGGTGTAAGTGTGTGTCAGTGTTACTGGGTGTCAGTGTGTGTCTGTGTTACTTGGTGTAAGTGTGTGTCCTTGTTACTTGGTGTCCATGTCTGTCTGTGTTAATGGCTGTCAGTGCATGTCTGTGTTACTTGGTGTAAGTGTATGTCTTTGTTACTTGGTGTATTTGTATGTCTTCGTTACTTGGTGTCAGTGTATGTCTCTGTTACTTGGTGTAAATGTGTGTCTGTGTTACTGGGTATCAGTGTATGTCCTTGTTACTTGGTGGCATTGTCTGTCTTTGTTACTTGGTGTAAGTGTGTGTCTGTGTTACTTGGTGTAAGTGTGTGTCTGTGTTACTGGGTATCAGTGTATGTCTTTATTAGTTGGTGTCAGTGTATGTCTTTGTTACTTGGTGTAAGTGTATGTCTTTGTTACTTGGTGTCAGTGGATGTCTGTGTTACTTGGTGTAAATATATGTCTTTGCTACTTGGTGTCAGTGTATGTCTTTGTTACTTGGTGTAAGTGTATGTCTTTGTTACTTGGTGTCAGTGTATGTCTTTGTTACTTGGTGTAAGTGTATGTCTTTGCTACTTCGTGTCAGAGTATGTCTTTGATAGTTGGTGTAAGTGTATGTCTGTGTTGCTGGGTATCAGTGTCTGTCTTTGTTACTTGGTGTCAGTGTATGTCTTTGTTACATGGTGTAAGTGCGCGTTTGTGTCACTGGGTATCAGTGTACGTCTTTGTTACTTGGTGTCTGTGTGTGTCTGTGTTACTGGGTATCAGTGTCTGTCTTTGTTACTTGGTATCAGTGTATGTCTTTGTTACTTGGTGTAAGTGTGTGTTTGTGTTACTGGGTATCAGTGTATGTCTTTGTTACTTGGTGTAAGTGTGTGTCTGTGTTACTGGGTATCAGTGTATGTCTTTGTTACTTGGTATCAGTGTATGTCTTTGTTACTTGGTGTAAGTGTGTGTTTGTGTTACTGGGTATCAGTGTACGTCTTTGTGACTTGGTGTCTGTGTGTGTCTGTGTTACTTGGTGTAAGTGTGTGTCTGTGTAACTGGGTATCAGTGTATGTCTGTGTTACTTGGTGTAAGTGTGTGTCAGTGTTACTGGGTGTCAGTGTGTGTCTGTGTTACTTGGTGTAAGTGTGTGTCCTTGTTACTTGGTGTCCATGTCTGTCTGTGTTAATGGCTGTCAAGGCATGTCTGTGTTACTTGGTGTAAGTGTATGTCTTTGTTACTTGGTGTATTTGTATGTCTTCGTTACTTGGTGTCAGTGTATGTCTCTGTTACTTGGTGTAAATGTGTGTCTGTGTTACTGGGTATCAGTGTATGTCCTTGTTACTTGGTGTCATTGTCTGTCTTTGTTACTTGGTGTAAGTGTGTGTCTGTGTTACTTGGTGTAAGTGTGTGTCTGTGTTACTGGGTATCAGTGTATGTCTTTGTTACTTGGTGTCAGTGTATGTCTTTGTTACTTGGTGTAAGTGTATGTCTTTGTTACTTGGTGTCAGTGTATGTCTGTGTTACTTGGTGTAAATATATGTCTTTGCTACTTGGTGTCAGTGTATGTCTTTGTTACTTGGTGTAAGTGTATGTCTTTGTTACTTGGTGTCAGTGTTTGTCTTTGTTACTTGGTGTAAGTGTATGTCTTTGCTACTTCGTGTCAGAGTATGTCTTTGATAGTTGGTGTAAGTGTATGTCTTTGTTACTGGGTATCAGTGTCTGTCTTTGTTACTTGGTGTCTGTGTGTTTCTGTGTTACTGGGTATCAGTGTCTGTCTTTGTTACTTGGTATCAGTGTATGTCTTTGTTACTTGGTATCAGTGTATGTCTTTGTTACTTGGTGTAAGTGTGTGTTTGTGTTACTGGGTATCAGTGTATGTCTTTGTTACTTGGTGTAAGTGTGTGTTTGTGTTACTGGTTATCAGTGTATGTCTTTGTTACTTGGTGTAAGTGTGTGTCTGTGTTACTGGGTATCAGTGTCTGTCTTTGTTACTTGGTATCAGTGTATGTCTTTGTTACTTGGTGTAAGTGTGTGTTTGTGTTACTGTGTATCAGTGTATGTCTTTGTTACTTGGTGTAAGTGTGTGTCTGTGTAACTGGGTATCAGTGTATGTCTTTGTTACTTGGTGTAAGTGTGTGTCTGTGTTATTGGGTATCAGTGTCTTTCTTTGATACTTGGTGTCAGAGTATGTCTTTTTTAATTGGTGTAAGTGTATGTCTTTGTTACTTGGTGTCAGTGTATGTCTTTGATAGTTGGTGTCAGAGTATGTCTTTGATAGTTGGTGTAAGTGTATGTCTGTGTTACTGGGTATCAGTGTCTGTCTCTGTTACTTGGTGTAAGTGTGTGTCTGTGTTGCTGGGTATCAGTGCATGTCCTTGTTACTTGGTGTAAGTGTGTGTCTGTGTTACTGGGTATCAGTGTCTGTCTTTGTTACTTGGTGTCAGTGTATGTCTTTGTTACTTGGTGTAAGTGTGTGTCTGTGTTACTGGGTATCAGTGTCTGTCTTTGTTACTTGGTGTCAGTGTATGTCTTTGTTACTTGGTGTAAGTGTGTGTCTGTGTTATTGGGTATCAGTGTATGTCTTTGTTACTTGGTGTCAGAGTATGTCTTTTTTAATTGGTGTTAGTGTATGTCTTTGTTACTTGGTGTCAGTGTATGTCTTTGTTACTTGGTGGAAGTGTATGTCTGTGTTACTGGGTATCAGTGCATGTCTTTGTTTATTGGTGTCAGTGTGTGTCTTTGTTACTGGGTGTCAGTGCATGTCTTTGTTACTGGGTGTCAGTGTATGTCTTTGTGACTTGGTGTAAGTGCGTGTCTGTGTTACTGGGTATCAGTGTATGTCTTTGTTACTTGGTGTAAGTGTTTCTCTGTGTTACTGTGGGTCAGTGTGTATCTGTGTTCCTGGCTGTCAGTGTATGTCTTTGTTACTTTGTGTCAGTGTATGACTGTGTTAGTTGGTGTATGTGCGTGTCTGTGTCACTGGGTATCAGTGTATGTCTTTGTTACTTGGTGTATGTGTATGTCTTTGTTACTTTGTGTCAGAGTATGTCTTTGTTACTTGGTGTAAGTGTTTGTCTGTGTTACTGGGTATCAGTGTATGTCTTTTTTACTTGGTGTATGTGTATGTCTTTGTTACTTTGTGTCAGAGTATGTCTTTGTTACTTGGTGTAAGTGTGTGTCTGTGTTACTGGGTTTCAGTGTCTATCTTTGCTACTTGGTGTAAGTGTGTGTCTGTGTTACTGGGTATCAGTGTCTGTCTTTGTTACCTGGTGTCAATGTATGTCTTTGTTACTTGGTGTCAGTGCGTGTCTGTGATACTGGGTATCATTGTATGTCTTTGTTGCTTGGTGTCAGTGTATGTCTTTGTACTTGGTGTAAGTGGATGTCTTTGTTACTTGGTGCCAGTGTATGTCTGTGTTACTTGGTGTCAGTGTGTGTCTTTGTTACTTGGTGTCAGTGTTTCTCTGTGTTACTGGGTGTCACTGTGTATCTGTGTTCCTGGGTGTCAGTGTATGTTTTTGTTACTTGGTGTCAGTGTATGTCCGTGAGACTTGGTGTAAGTGTGTGTCTGTGTTACTGGGTATCAGTGTATGTCTTTGTTACTTGGTGTAAGTGTGTGTCTGTGTTACTGGGTATCAGTGTATGTCTTTGTTACATTGTGTCAGTGAATGTCTTTGTTACTTGGTGTAATTGTGTGTCTGTGTTACTGGGTATCAGTGTATGTCTTTGTTACTTGGTGTCAGTGTGTGTCTTTGTTACTGGGTGTCAGTGTATGTCTTTCTTACTGGGTGTCAGTTTGTGTCTTTGTTACTTGGTGCATGTGTGTGTCTGTGTTACTGGATGTCAGTGTCTGTCTTTGTTACTTGGTGTAAGTGTGTGTCTGTGTTACTGGGTATCAGTGTCTGTCTTTTTTACTGGGTGTCAGTGTGTGTCTTTGTGACTTGCTGTAAGTGTGTGTCTGTATTACTGGGTATCAGTGTCTGTCTTTGTTACTTGGTGTAAGTGTGTGTCTGTGTTACTGGGTATCAGTGTATGTGTTTGTTACTTGGTGTCAGTGTATTTCCGTGTTACTTGGTGTAAGTGGGTGTCTTTGTTAATTGGTGTAAGTGTATGTCTTTGTTACTTGCTGTCATTATATGTCTTTGTTACTTGGTGTAAGTGTGTGTCAGTGTTACTGGGTGTCAGTGTGTGTCTGTGTTACTTGGTGAAAGTGTGTGTCTTTGTTACTTGGTGTGCATGTCTGTCTGTGTTACTGGCTGTCAGTGCATGTCTGTGTTACTTGGTGTAAGTGTATGTCTTTGTTACTTGGTGTCAGTGTATGTCTCTGTTACTTGGTGTAAATGTGTGTCTGTGTTACTGGGTATCAGTGTATGTCCTTGTTACTTGGTGTCATTGTCTGTCTGTTTTACAGGGTATCAGTGTCTGTCTTTGTTACTTGGTGTAAGTGTGTGTCTGTGTTGCTGGGTATCAGTGTATGTCTTTGTTACTTGGTGTAAGTGTGTGTCTGTGTTACTGGGTATCAGTGTCTGTCTTTGTTACTTGGTGTCAGTGTATGTCTTTGTTACTTGGTGTAAGTGTGTGTCTGTGTTACTGGGTATCAGTGTACGTCTTTGTTGCATGGTGTCTGTGTGTGTCTGTGTTACTTGGTGTAAGTGTGTGGCTGTGCAACTGGGTATCAGTGTATGTCTTTTTTACTTGGTGTAAGTGTGTGTCTGTGTAACTGGGTATCAGTGTATGTCTTTTTTACTTGGTGTAAGTGTGTGTCTGTGTTATTGGGTATCAGTGTATGTCTTTGTTACTTGGTGTCAGAGTATGCCTTTTTTAATTGGTGTAACTGTATGCCTTTGTTACTTGGTGTCAGTGTATGTCTTTGTGACTTGGTGTAAGTGCGTGTCTGTGTTACTGGGTATCAGTGCATGTCTTTGTTTATTGGTGTCAGTGTGTGTCTTTGTTACTGGGTGTCAGTGCATGTCTTTGTTACTGGGTGTCAGTGTATGTCTTTGTGACTTGGTGTCAGTGCGTGTCTGTGTTACTGGGTATCAGTGTATGTCTTTGTTACTTGGAGTAAGTGATTCTCTGTGTTACTGTGGGTCAGTGTGTATCTGTGTTCCTGGCTGTCAGTGTATGTCTTTGTTACTTTGTGTCAGTGTATGACTGTGTTAGTTGGTGTATGTGTGCGTCTGTGTTATAGGGTATCAGTGTATGTCTTTGTTACTTGGTGTAAGTGTGTGTCTGTGTTACTGGGTATCAGTGTATGTCTTTGTTACTTGGTGTATGTGTATGTCTTTGTTACTTTGTGTCAGAGTATGTCTTTGTTACTTGGTGTAAGTGTGTGTCTGTGTTACTGGGTATCAGTGTCTATCTTTGCCACTTGGTGTAAGTGTGTGTCTGTGTTACTGGGTATCAGTGTCTGTCTTTGTTACTTCGTGTCAATGTATGTCTTTGTTACTGGGTGTCAGTGCGTGTCTGTGATTCTGGGTATCATTGTATGTCTTTGTTGCTTGGTGTCAGTGTATGTCTTTGTACTTGGTGTAAGTGGATGTCTTTGTTACTTGGTGCCAGTGTATGTCTGTGTTACTGGGTGTCAGTGCGTGTCTTTGTTACTAGGTGTCAGTGTTTCTCTGTGTTACTGGGTGTCACTGTGTATCTGTGTTCCTGGGTGTCAGTGTATGTCTTTGTTACTTGGTGTCAGTGAATGTCCGTGATACTTGGTGTAAGTGTGTGTCTGTGTTACTGGGTATCAGTGTATGTCTTTGTTACTTGGTGTGAGTGTGTGTCTGTGTTACTGGGTATCAGTGTATGTCTTTGTTACTTTGTGTCAGTGTATGTCTTTGTTACTTGGTGTAAGTGTTTGTCTGTGTTACTGGGTATCAGTGTATGTCTTTGTTAATTGGTGTCAGTGTATCTCTTTGTTACTTGGTGTCAGTGAATGTCTTTGTTACTTGGTGTAATTGTGTGTCTGTGTTACTGGGTATCAGTGCATGTCTTTGTTACTTGGTGTCAGTGTGTGTCTTTGTTACTGGGTGTCAGTGTATGTCTTTCTTACTGGGTGTCAGTGTGTGTCTTTGTGACTTGGTGTAAGTGTGTGTCTGTGTTACTCGATGTCAGTGTCTGTCTTTGTTACTTGGTGTGTGTGTGTGTCTGTGTTACTGGGTATCAGTGTCTGTCTTTGTTCCTGGGTGTCAGTGTGTGTCTTTGTGACTTGGTGTAAGTGTGTGTCTGTATTACTGGGTATCAGTGTCTGTCTTTGTTACTTGGTGTAAGTGTGTGTCTGTGTTACTGGGTATCAGTGTATGTGTTTGTTACTTGGTGTCAAAGTATTTCCGTGTTACTTGGTGTAAGTGGGTGTCTCTGTTAATTGGTGTAAGTGTATGTCTGTCTTACTTGGTGTAAGTGTATGTCTTTGTTACTTGGTGTCAGTGTATGTCTTTGTTACTTGGTGTAAGTGTGTGTCAGTGTTACTGGGTGTCAGTGTGTGTCTGTGTTACTTGGTGTAAGTGTGTGTCTTTGTTACTTGGTGTCCATGTCTGTCTGTGTTACTGGCTGTCAGTGCATGTCTGTGTTACTTGGTGTAAGTGTATGTCTTTGTTACTTGGTGTATTTGTATGTCTTCGTTACTTGTTGTCATTGTATGTCTCTGTCACTTGGTGTAAATGTGTGTCTGTGTTACTGGGTATCAGTGTATGTCCTTGTTACTTGGTGTCATTGTCTGTCTTTGTTACTTGGTGTAAGTGTGTGTCTGTGTTACTTGGTGTAAGTGTATGTCTTTGATACTTGGTGTCAGTGTATGTCTTTGATACTTGGTGTAAGTGTATGTCTTTGCTACTTGGTGTCAGAGTATGTCTTTGATAGTTGGTGTAATTGTATGTCTGTGTTACTGGGTATCAGTGTCTGTCTTTGTTACTTGGTGTAAGTGTGTGTCTGTGTTGCTGGCTATCAGTGCATGTCCTTGTTACTTGGTGTAAGTGTGTGTCTGTGTTACTGGGTATCAGTGTCTGTCTTTGTTACTTGGTGTCAGTGTATGTCTTTGTTACTTGGTGTAAGTGTGTGTCTGTGTTACTGGGTATCAGTGTCTGTCTTTGTTACTTGGTGTCAGTGTATGTCTTTGTTACTTGGTGTAAGTGTGTGTCTTTGTTACTGGGTGTCAGTGCATGTCTTTGTTACTGGGTGTCAGTGTATGTCTTTGTGACTTGGTGTAAGTGCGTGTCTGTGTTCCTGGCTGTCAGTGTATGTCTTTGTTACTTTGTGTCAGTGTATGACTGTGTTAGTTGGTGTATGTGCGTGTCTGTGTCACTGGGTATCAGTGTATGTCTTTGTTACTTGGTGTATGTGTATGTCTTTGTTACTTTGTGTCAGTGTATGTCTTTGTTACTTGGTGTAAGTGTTTGTCTGTGTTACTGGGTATCAGTGTATGTCTTTTTTACTTGGTGTATGTGTATGTCTTTGTTACTTTGTGTCAGAGTATGTCTTTGTTACTTGGTGTAAATGTGTGTCTGTGTTACTGGGTATCAGTGTATATCTTTGCTACTTGGTGTAAGTGTGTGTCTGTGTTACTGGGTATCAGTGTCTGTCTTTGTTACTTGCTGTCAATGTATGTCTTTGTTACTTGGTGTCAGTGCGTGTCTGTGATACTGGGTATCATTGTATGTCTTTGTTGCTTGGTGTCAGTGTATGTCTTTGTACTTGGTGTAAGTGGATGTCTTTGTTACTTGGTGTCAGTGTATGTCTGTGTTACTTGGTGTCAGTGTGTGTCTTTGTTACTTGGTGTCAGTGTTTCTCTGTGTTACTGGGTGTCACTGTGTATCTGTGTTCCTGGGTGTCAGTGTATGTCTTTGTTACTTGGTGTCAGTGTATGTCCGTGAGACTTGGTGTAAGTGTGTGTCTGTGTTACTGGGTATCAGTGTATGTCTTTGTTACTTGGTGTAAGTGTGTGTCTGTGTTCCTGGGTATCAGTGTATGTCTTTGTTACTTTGTGTCAGTGTATGTCTTTGTTACTTGGTGTATGTGTGTGTCTGTGTTACTGGATGTCAGTGTCTGTCTTTGTCACTTGGTGTAAGTGTGTGTCTGTGTTACTGGGTATCAGTGTCTGTCTTTTTTACTGGGTGTCAGTGTGTGTCTTTGTGACTTGGTGTAAGTGTGTGTCTGTATTACTGGGTATCAGTGTCTGTCTTTGTTACTTGGTGTAAGTGTGTGTCTGTGTTACTGGGTATCAGTGTATGTGTTTGTTACTTGGTGTCAGTGTATTTCCGTGTTACTTGGTGTAAGTGGGTGTCTTTGTTAATTGGTGTAAGTGTATGTCTGTCTTGCTTGGTGTAAGTGTATGTCTTTGTTACTTGCTGTCAGTGTATGTCTTTGTTACTTGGTGTAAGTGTGTGTCAGTGTTACTGGGTGTCAGTGTGCGTCTGTGTTACTTGGTGTAAGTGTGTGTCTTTGTTACTTGGTGTCCATGTCTGTCTGTGTTACTGGCTGTCAGTGCATGTCTGTGTTACTTGGTGTAAGTGTATGTCCTGGTTACTTGGTGTATTTGTATGTCTTCGTTACTTGGTGTCAGTGTATGTCTTCGTTACTTGGTGTACATGTGTGTCTGTGTTACTGGGTATCAGTGTATGTCCTTGTTACTTGGTGTCATTGTCTGTCTGTTTTACAGGGTATCAGTTTCTGTCTTTGTTACTTGGTGTAAGTGTGTGTCTGTGTTGCTGGGTTTCAGTGTATGTCTTTGTTACTTGGTGTAAGTGTGTGTCTGTGTTACTGGGTATCAGTGTCTGTCTTTGTTACTTGGTGTCAGTGTATGTCTTTGTTACTTGGTGTAAGTGTGTGTCTGTGTTACTGGGGATCAGTGTACGTCTTTGTTGCATGGTGTCTGTGTGTGTCTGTGTTACTTGGTGTAATTGTGTGTCTGTGCAACTGGGTATCAGTGTACGTCTTTGTTACTTGTTGTCTGTGTGTGTCTGTGTTACTTGGTGTAAGTTTGTGTCTGTGTAACTGGGTATCAGTGTATGTCTTTTTTACTTGGTGTAAGTGTGTGTCTGTGTTATTGGGTATCAGTGTATGTCTTTGTTACTTGGTGTCAGAGTATGTCTTTTTTAATTGGTGTAAGTGTATGCCTTTGTTACTTGGTGTCAGTGTATGTCTTTGTTACTTGGTGTAAGTGTATGTCTGTGTTACTGGGTATCAGTGCATGTCTTTGTTGATTGGTGTCAGTGTGTGTCTTTGTTACTGGGTGTCAGTGCATGTCTTTGTTACTGGGTGTCAGTGTATGTCTTTGTGACTTGGTGTAAGTGCGTGTCTGTGTTACTGGGTATCAGTGTATGCCTTTGTTACTTGGAGTAAGTGTTTCTCTGTGTTACTGTGGGTCAGTGTGTATCTGTGTTCCTGGCTGTCAGTGTATGTCTTTGTTACTTTGTGTCAGTGTATGACTGTGTTAGTTGGTGTATGTGTGCGTCTGTGTTATAGGGTATCAGTGTATGTCTTTGTTACTTGGTGTAAGTGTGTGTCTGTTTTACTGGGTATCAGTGTATGTCTTTGTTACTTGGTGTATGTGTATGTCTTTGTTACTTTGTGTCAGAGTATGTCTTTGTTACTTGGTGTAAGTGTGTGTCTGTGTTACTGGGTATCAGTGTATATCTTTGCCACTTGGTGTAAGTGTGTGTCTGTGTTACTGGGTATCAGTGTCTGTCTTTGTTACTTGGTGTCAATGTATGTCTTTGTTACTGGGTGTCAGTGCCTGTCTGTGATACTGGGTATCATTGTATGTCTTTGTTGCTTGGTGTCAGTGTATGTCTTTGTACTTGCTGTAAGTGGATGTCTTTGTTACTTGGTGCCAGTGTATGTCTGTGTTACTGGGTGTCAGTGTGTGTCTTTGTTACTTGGTGTCAGTGTTTCTCTGTGTTACTGGGTGTCACTGTGTATCTGTGTTCCTGGGTGTCAGTGCATGTCTTTGTTACTTGGTGTCAGTGAATGTCCGTGATACTTGGTGTAAGTGTGTGTCTGTGTTACTGGGTATCAGTGTATGTCTTTGTTACTTGGTGTAAGTGTGTGTCTGTGTTACTGGGTATCAGTGTATGTCTTTGTTACTTTGTGTCAGTGTATGTCTTTGTTACTTGGTGTAAGTGTTTGTCTGTGTAACTGGGTATCAGTGTATGTCTTTGTTAATTGGTGTCAGTGTATCTCTTTGTTACTTGGTGTCAGTGAATGTCTTTGTTACTTGGTGTAATTGTGTGTCTGTGTTACTGGGTGTCAGTGTATGTCTTTCTTACTGGGTGTCAGTGTGTGTCTTTGTGACTTGGTGTAAGTGTGTGTCTGTGTTACTGGATGTCAGTGTCTGTCTTTGTTACTTGGTGTGTGTGTGTGTCTGTGTTACTGGGTATCAGTGTCTGTCTTTGTTACTGGGTGTCAGTGTGTGTCTTTGTGACTTGGTGTAAGTGTGTGTCTGTATTACTGGGTATCAGTGTCTGTCTTTGTTACTTGGTGTAAGTGTGTGTCTGTGTTGCTGGGTATCAGTGTATGTCGTTGTTACTTGGTGTAAGTGTGTGTCTGTGTTACTGGGTATCAGTGTCTGTCGTTGTTACTTGGTGTCAGTGTATGTCTTTGTTACTTGGTGTAAGTGTGTGTCTGTGTTACTGGGGATCAGTGTACGTCTTTGTTGCATGGTGTCTGTGTGTGTCTGTGTTACTTGGTGTAAGTGTGTGTCTGTGCAACTGGGTATCAGTGTACGTCTTTGTTACTTGTTGTCTGTGTGTGTCTGTGTTACTTGGTGTAAGTTTGTGTCTGTGTAACTGGGTATCAGTGTATGTCTTTTTTACTTGGTGTAAGTGTGTGTCTGTGTTATTGGGTATCAGTGTATGTCTTTGTTGCTTGGTGTCAGAGTATGTCTTTTTTAATTGGTGTAAGTGTATGCCTTTGTTACTCGGTGCCAGTGTATGTCTTTGTTACTTGGTGTAAGTGTATGTCTGTGTTACTGGGTATCAGTGCATGTCTTTGTTTATTGGTGTCAGTGTGTGTCTTTGTTACTGGGTGTCAGTGCATGTCTTTGTTACTGGGTGTCAGTGTATGTCTTTGTGACTTGGTGTAAGTGCGTGTCTGTGTTACTGGGTATCAGTGTATGCCTTTGTTACTTGGAGTAAGTGTTTCTCTGTGTTACTGTGGGTCAGTGTGTATCTGTGTTCCTGGCTGTCAGTGTATGTCTTTGTTACTTTGTGTCAGTGTATGACTGTGTTAGTTGGTGTATGTGTGCGTCTGTGTTATAGGGTATCAGTGTATGTCTTTCTTACTTGGTGTAAGTGTGTGTCTGTTTTACTGGGTATCAGTGTATGTCTTTGTTACTTGGTGTATGTGTATGTCTTTGTTACTTTGTGTCAGAGTATGTCTTTGTTACTTGTTGTAAGTGTGTGTCTGTGTTACTGGGTATCAGTGTATATCTTTGCCACTTGGTGTAAATGTGTGTCTGTGTTACTGGGTATCAGTGTCTGTCTTTGTTACTTGGTGTCAATGTATGTCTTTGTTACTGGGTGTCAGTGCCTGTCTGTGATACTGGGTATCATTGTATGTCTTTGTTGCTTGGTGTCAGTGTATGTCTTTGTACTTGCTGTAAGTGGATGTCTTTGTTACTTGGTGCCAGTGTATGTCTGTGTTACTGGGTGTCAGTGTGTGTCTTTGTTACTTGGTGTCAGTGTTTCTCTGTGTTACTGGGTGTCACTGTGTATCTGTGTTCCTGGGTGTCAGTGTATGTCTTTGTTACTTGGTGTCAGTGAATGTCCGTGATACTTGGTGTAAGTGTGTGTCTGTGTTACTGGGTATCAGTGTATGTCTTTGTTACTTGGTGTAAGTGTGTGTCTGTGTTACTGGGTATCAGTGTATGTCTTTGTTACTTTGTGTCAGTGTATGTCTTTGTTACTTGGTGTAAGTGTTTGTCTGTGTTACTGGGTATCAGTGTATGTCTTTGTTAATTGGTGTCAGTGTATCTCTTTGTTACTTGGTGTCAGTGAATGTCTTTGTTACTTGGTGTAATTGTGTGTCTGTGTTACTGGGTATCAGTGCATGTCTTTGTTACTTGGTTTCAGTGTGTGTCTTTGTTACTGGGTGTCAGTGTATGTCTTTCTTACTGGGTGTCAGTGTGTGTCTTTGTGACTTGGTGGAAGTGTGTGTCTGTATTACTGGGTATCAGTGTCTGTCTTTGTTACTTGGTGTAAGTGTGTGTCTGTGTTACTGGGTATCAGTGTATGTGTTTGTTACTTGGTGTCAATGTATTTCCGTGTTACTTGGTGTAAGTGGGTGTCTTTGTTAATTGGTGTAAGTGTATGTCTGTCTTACTTGGTGTCAGTGTATGTCTTTCTTACTTGGTGTAAGTGTGTGTCTGTTTTACTGGGTATCAGTGTATGTCTTTGTTACTTGGTGTATGTGTATGTCTTTGTTACTTTGTGTCAGAGTATGTCTTTGTTACTTGTTGTAAGTGTGTGTCTGTGTTACTGGGTATCAGTGTATATCTTTGCCACTTGGTGTAAATGTGTGTCTGTGTTACTGGGTATCAGTGTCTGTCTTTGTTACTTGGTGTCAATGTATGTCTTTGTTACTGGGTGTCAGTGCCTGTCTGTGATACTGGGTATCATTGTATGTCTTTGTTGCTTGGTGTCAGTGTATGTCTTTGTACTTGCTGTAAGTGGATGTCTTTGTTACTTGGTGCCAGTGTATGTCTGTGTTACTGGGTGTCAGTGTGTGTCTTTGTTACTTGGTGTCAGTGTTTCTCTGTGTTACTGGGTGTCACTGTGTATCTGTGTTCCTGGGTGTCAGTGTATGTCTTTGTTACTTGGTGTCAGTGAATGTCCGTGATACTTGGTGTAAGTGTGTGTCTGTGTTACTGGGTATCAGTGTATGTCTTTGTTACTTGGTGTAAGTGTGTGTCTGTGTTACTGGGTATCAGTGTATGTCTTTGTTACTTTGTGTCAGTGTATGTCTTTGTTACTTGGTGTAAGTGTTTGTCTGTGTTACTGGGTATCAGTGTATGTCTTTGTTAATTGGTGTCAGTGTATCTCTTTGTTACTTGGTGTCAGTGAATGTCTTTGTTACTTGGTGTAATTGTGTGTCTGTGTTACTGGGTATCAGTGCATGTCTTTGTTACTTGGTTTCAGTGTGTGTCTTTGTTACTGGGTGTCAGTGTATGTCTTTCTTACTGGGTGTCAGTGTGTGTCTTTGTGACTTGGTGGAAGTGTGTGTCTGTATTACTGGGTATCAGTGTCTGTCTTTGTTACTTGGTGTAAGTGTGTGTCTGTGTTACTGGGTATCAGTGTATGTGTTTGTTACTTGGTGTCAATGTATTTCCGTGTTACTTGGTGTAAGTGGGTGTCTTTGTTAATTGGTGTAAGTGTATGTCTGTCTTACTTGGTGTAAGTGTATGTCTTTGTTACTTGGTTTCAGTGTATGTCTTTGTTACTTGGTGTAAGTGTGTGTCATTGTTACTGGGTGTCAGTGTGTGTCTGTGTTACTTGGTGTAAGTGTGTGTCTTTGTTACTTGGTGTCCATGTCTGTCTGTGTTACTGGCTGTCAGTGCATGTCTGTGTTACTTGGTGTAAGTGTATGTCTTTGTTACTTGGTGTATTTGTATGTCTTCGTTACTTGGTGTCATTGTATGTCTCTGTCACTTGGTGTAAATGTGTGTCTGTGTTACTGGGTATCAGTGTATGTCCTTGTTACTTGGTGTCATTGTCTGTCTTTGTTACTTGGTGTAAGTTTGTGTCTGTGTTACTTGTTGTAAGTGTGTGTCTGTGTTACTGGGTATCAGTGTATGTCTTTGTTACTTGGTGTCAGTGTATGTCTTTGTTACTTGGTGTAAGTGTATGTCTTTGTTACATGGTGTAAGTGTGTGTTTGTGTTACTGGGTATCAGTGTACGTCTTTGTTACTTGGTGTCTGTGTGTGTCTGTGTTACTTGGTGTAAGTGTATGTCTGTGTTACTGGGTATCAGTGTATGTCTTTGTTACTTGGTGTAATTGTGTGTCTGTGTTACTGGGTATCAGTGCCTGTCTTTGTTACTTGGTATCAGTGTATGTCTTTGTTACTTGGTGTAAGTGTGTGTTTGTGTTACTGGGTATCAGTGTACGTCTTTGTTACTTGGTGTCTGTGTGTGTCTGTGTTACTTGGTGTAAGTGTATGTCTGTGTTACTGGGTATCAGTGCATGTCTTTGTTTATTGGTGTCAGTGTGTGTCTTTGTTCCTGGGTGCCAGTGTATGTCTTTGTTACTTTGTGTCAGTGTATGACTGTGTTAGTTGGTGTATGTGTGTGTCTGTGTTATAGGGTATCAGTGTATGTTTTTGTTACTTGGTGTAAGTGTGTGTCTGTGTTACTGGGTATCAGTGTATGTCTTTGTTACTTGGTGTTTGTGTTTGTCTTTGTTACTTTGTGTCAGAGTATGTCTTTGTTACTTGGTGTAAGTGTGTGTCTGTGTTACTGGGTATCAGTGTATACCTTTGCTACTTGGTGTAAGTGTGTGTCTGTGTTACTGGGTATCAGTGTCTGTCTTTGTTACTTGGTGTCAATGTATGTCTTTGTTACTGGGTGTCAGTGCGTGTCTGTGATACTGGGTATCATTGTATGTCCTTGTTGCTTGGTGTCAGTGTATGTCTTTGTACTTGGTGTAAGTGGATGTCTTTGTTACTTGGTGCCGGTGTATGTCTGTGTTACTTGGTGTCAGTGTGTGTCTTTGTTACTTGGTGTCAGTGTTTCTCTGTGTTACTGGGAGTCACTGTGTATCTGTGTTCCTGGGTGTCAGTGTATGTCTTTGTTACTTGGTGTCATTGTATGTCCGTGATACTTGGTGTAAGTGTGTCTCTGTGTTACTGGGTATCAGTGTATGTCTTTGTTACTTGGTGTAAGTGTGTGTCTGTGTTACTGGGTATCAGTGTATGTCTTTGTTACTTTGTGTCAGTGTATGTCTTTGTTACTTGGTGTAAGTGTTTGTCTGTGTTACTGGGTATCAGTGTATGTCTTTGTTAATTGGTGTCAGTGTATGTCTTTGTTACTTGGTGTCAGTGAATGTCTTTGTTACTTGGTGTAATTGTGTGTCTGTGTTACTGGGTATCAGTGTATGTCTTTGTTACTTGGTGTCAGTGTGTGTCTTTGTTACTGGGTGTCAGTGTATGTATTTCTTACTGGGTGTCAGTGTGTGTCTTTGTGACTTGGTGTAAGTGTGTGTCTGTGTTACTGGATGTCAGTGTCTGTCTTTGTTACTTGATGTCTGTGTGTGTCTTTGTTACTTGGTGTAAGTGTGTGTCTGTGTTACTGGGTATCAGTGTATGTCTTTGTTACTTGGTGTCAGTGTGTGTCTTTGTTACTGGGTGTCAGTGTATGTATTTCTTACTGGGTGTAAGTGTGTGTCTTTGTGACTTGGTGTAAGTGTGTGTCTGTGTTACTGGGTATCAGTGTCCGTCTTTGTTACTTGGTGTCTGTGTGTGTCTGTGTTGCTTGGTGTAAGTGTGTGTCTGTGTAACTGGGTATCAGTGTACGTCTTTGTTACTTGTTGTCTGTGTGTGTCTGTGTTAATTGGTGTAAGTGTGTGTCTGTGTAACTGGGTATCAGTGTATGTCTTTGTTACTTGGTGTAAGTGTGTGTCTGTGTTACTTGGTGTAAGTGTGTGTCTGTGTAACTGGGTATCAGTGTACGTCTTTGTTACTTGTTGTCTGTGTGTGTCTGAGTTAATTGGCGTAAGTGTGTGTCTGTGTAACTGGGTATCAGAGTATGTCTTTGTTACTTTGAGTCAGAGTATGTCATTTTTAATTGGTGTAAGTGTATGTCTTTGTTACTTGGTGTCAGTGTATGTCTTTGTTACTTGGTGTAAGTGTATGGCTGTGTTACTGGGTATTAGTGCATGTCTTTGTTTATTGGTGTCAGTGTGTGTCTTTGTTACTGGGTGTCAGTGTATGTCTTTGTGACTTGGAGTAAGTGCGTGTCTGTGTTACTGGGTATCAGTGTATGTCTTCGTTACTTGGAGTAAGTATTTCTCTGTGTTACTGTGGGTCAGTGTGTATCTGTGTTCCTGGCTGTCAGTGTATGTCTTTGTTACTTTGTGTCAGTGTATGACTGTGTTAGTTGTTGTATGTGTGTGTCTGTGTTATAGGGTATCAGTGTATGTTTTTGTTACTTGGTGCAAGTGTGTGTCTGTGTTACTGGGTATCAGTGTATGTCTTTGTTACTTGGTGTTTGTGTATGTCTTTGTTACTTTGTGTCAGAGTATGTCTTTGTTACTTGGTGTAAGTGTGTGTCTGTGTTACTGGGTATCAGAGTATACCTTTGCTACTTGGTGTAAGTGTGTGTCTGTGTTACTGGGTATCAGTGTCTGTCTTTGTTACTTGGTGTCAATGTATGTCTTTGTTACTGGGTGTCAGTGCGTGTCTGTGATACTGGGTATCATTGTATGTCTTTGTTACTTGGTGTAAGTGTTTGTCTGTGTTACTGGGTATCAGTGTATGTCTTTGTTAATTGGTGTCAGTGTATCTCTTTGTTACTTGGTGTCAGTGAATGTCTTTGTTACTTGGTGTAATTGTGTGTCTGTGTTACTGGGTATCAGTGTATGTCTTTGTTACTTGGTGTCAGCGTGTGTCTTTGTTACTGGGTGTCAGTGTATGTCTTTCTTACTGGGTGTCAGTGTGTGTCTTTGTGACTTTAGATTAGATTAGAGATACAGCACTGAAACAGGCACTTCGGCCCACCGAGTCTGTGCCGACCATCAACCACCCATTTATACTAATCCTACACTAATCCCATATTCCTACCAATCATCCCCATCTGTCCCTATATTTCCCTACCACCTACCTATACTAGTGACAATTTATAATGGCCAATTTACCTACCAACCTGCAAGTCTTTTGGCTTGTGGGAGGAAACCAGAGCACCCGGAGAAAACCCACGCAGACACAGGGAGAACTTGCAAACTCCACACAGGCAGTGCCCAGAATCGAACCCGGGTCCCTGGAGCTGTGAGGCTGCAGTGCTAACCATTGCACCACTGTGTGTCTGTGTTACTGGATGTCAGTGTCTGTCTTTGTTACTTGGTGTGTGTGTGTGTCTGTGTTACTGGGTATCAGTGTCTGTCTTTGTTACTGGGTGTCAGTGTGTGTCTTTGTGACTTGGTGTAAGTGTGTGTCTGTATTACTGGGTATCAGTGTCTGTCTTTGTTACTTGGTGTAAGTGTGTGACTGTGTTACTGGATATCAGTGTATGTGTTTGTTACTTGGTGTCAATGTATTTCCGTGTTACTTGGTGTAAGTGGGTGTCTTTGTTAATTGGTGTAAGTGTATGTCTGTCTTACTTGGTGTAAGTGTATGTCTTAGTTACTTGGTGTCAGTGTATGTCTTTGTTACTTGGTGTAAGTGAGTGTCTTTGTTACTTGGTGTCCATGTCTGTCTGTGTTCCTGGCTGTCAGTGCATGTCTGTGTTACTTGGTGTAAGTGTATGTCTTTGTTACTTGGTGTATTTGTATGTCTTCGTTACTTGGTGTCATTGTATGTCTCTGTCACTTGGTGTAAATGTGTGTCTGTGTTACTGGGTATCAGTGTATGTCCTTGTTACTTGGTGTCATTGTCTCTCTTTGTTACTTGGTGTAAGTTTGTGTCTGTGTTACTTGGTGTAAGTGAGTGTCTTTGTTACTTGGTGTAAGTGTATGTCTTTGTTACTTGGTGTCAGTGTATGTCTTTGTGACTTGGTGTAAGTGTATGTCTTTGCTACTTGGTGTCAGAGTATGTCTTTGATAGTTGGTGTCTGTGTATGTCTGTGTTACTGGGTATCAGTGTCTGTCTTTGTTACTTGGTGTAAGTGTGTGTCTGTGTTGCTGGGTATCAGTGTATGTCTTTGTTACTTGGTGTAAGTGTGTGTCTGTGTTACTGGGTATCAGTGTATGTATTTGTTCCTTGGTGTAAGTGTGTGTTTGTGTTACTGGGTGTCAGTGTATGTCTTTGTTACTTGGTGTAAGTGTGTGTCTGTTTTATTGGGTATCAGTGTATGTCTTTGTTACTTGGTGTCAGAGTATGTCTTTTTTAATTGGTGTAAGTGTTTGTCTTTGTTACTTGGTGTCAGTGTATGTCTTTGTTACTTGGTGTAAGTGTATGTCTTTGCTACTTGGTGTCAGAGTATGTCTTTGATAGTTGGTGTAAGTGTGTGTCTGTGTTACTGGGTATCAGTGTCTGTCTTTGTTACTTGGTGTCAGTGTATGTCTTTGTTACTTGGTGTAAGTGTGTGTCTGTGTTACTGGGTATCAGTGTCCGTCTTTGTTACTTGGTGTCTGTGTTACTTGGTGTAAGTGTGTGTCTGTGTAACTGGGTATCAGAGTATGTCTTTGTTACTTGGAGTAAGTGTGTGTCTGTGTTACTTGGTGTAAGTGTGTGTCTGTGTTACTGGGTATCAGAGTATACCTTTGCTACTTGGTGTAAGTGTGTGTCTGTGTTACTGGGTATCAGTGTCTGTCTTTGTTACTTGGTGTCAATGTATGTCTTTGTTACTGGGTGTCAGTGCGTGTCTGTGATACTGGGTATCATTGTATGTCTTTGTTACTTGGTGTAAGTGTTTGTCTGTGTTACTGTGTATCAGTGTATGTCTTTGTTAATTGGTGTCAGTGTATCTCTTTGTTACTTGGTGTCAGTGAATGTCCTTGTTACTTGGTGTAATTGTGTGTCTGTGTTACTGGGTATCAGTGTATGTCTTTGTTACTTGGTGTCAGCGTGTGTCTTTGTTACTGGGTGTCAGTGTATGTCTTTCTTACTGGGTGTCAGTGTGTGTCTTTGTGACTTTAGATTAGATTAGAGATACAGCACTGAAACAGGCCCTTCGGCCCACCGAGTCTGTGCCGACCATCAACCACCCATTTATACTAATCCTACACTAATCCCATATTCCTACCAAACATCCCCATCTGTCCCTATATTTCCCTACCACCTACCTATACTAGTGACAATTTATAATGGCCAATTTACCTACCAACCTGCAAGTCTTTTGGCTTGTGGGAGGAAACCAGAGCACCCGGAGAAAACCCACGCAGACACAGGGAGAACTTGCAAACTCCACACAGGCAGTGCCCAGAATCGAACCCGGGTCCCTGGAGCTGTGAGGCTGCAGTGCTAACCATTGCACCACTGTGTGTCTGTGTTACTGGATGTCAGTGTCTGTCTTTGTTACTTGGTGTGTGTGTGTGTCTGTGTTACTGGGTATCAGTGTCTGTCTTTGTTACTGGGTGTCAGTGTGTGTCTTTGTGACTTGGTGTAAGTGTGTGTCTGTATTACTGGGTATCAGTGTCTGTCTTTGTTACTTGGTGTAAGTGTGTGACTGTGTTACTGGATATCAGTGTATGTGTTTGTTACTTGGTGTCAATGTATTTCCGTGTTACTTGGTGTAAGTGGGTGTCTTTGTTAATTGGTGTAAGTGTATGTCTGTCTTACTTGGTGTAAGTGTATGTCTTAGTTACTTGGTGTCAGTGTATGTCTTTGTTACTTGGTGTAAGTGAGTGTCAGTGTTACTGGGTGTCAGTATGTGTCTGTGTTACTTGGTGTAAGTGTGTGTCTTTGTTACTTGGTGTCCATGTCTGTCTGTGTTCCTGGCTGTCAGTGCATGTCTGTGTTACTTGGTGTAAGTGTATGTCTTTGTTACTTGGTGTATTTGTATGTCTTCGTTACTTGGTGTCATTGTATGTCTCTGTCACTTGGTGTAAATGTGTGTCTGTGTTACTGGGTATCAGTGTATGTCCTTGTTACTTGGTGTCATTGTCTGTCTTTGTTACTTGGTGTAATTGTGTGTCTGTGTTACTTGGTGTAAGTGTGTGTCTTTGTTACTTGGTGTAAGTGTATGTCTTTGTTACTTGGTGTCAGTGTATGTCTGTGTTACTTGGTGTAAATATATGTCTTTGCTACTTGGTGTCAGTGTATGTCTTTGTGACTTGGTGTAAGTGTATGTCTTTGCTACTTGGTGTCAGAGTATGTCTTTGATAGTTGGTGTAAGTGTATGTCTGTGTTACTGGGTATCAGTGTCTGTCTTTGTTACTTGGTGTAAGTGTGTGTCTGTGTTGCTGGGTATCAGTGTATGTCTTTGTTACTTGGTGTAAGTGTGTGTCTGTGTTACTGGGTATCAGTGTATGTATTTGTTCCTTGGTGTAAGTGTGTGTTTGTGTTACTGGGTGTCAGTGTATGTCTTTGTTACTTGGTGTAAGTGTGTGTCTGTTTTATTGGGTATCAGTGTATGTCTTTGTTACTTGGTGTCAGAGTATGTCTTTTTTAATTGGTGTAAGTGTTTGTCTTTGTTACTTGGTGTCAGTGTATGTCTTTGTTACTTGGTGTAAGTGTATGTCTTTGCTACTTGGTGTCAGAGTATGTCTTTGATAGTTGGTGTAAGTGTATGTCTGTGTTACTGGGTATCAGTGTCTGTCTTTGTTACTTTTTGGAAGGGTGTGTCTGTGTTGCTGTGTATCAGTGTATGTCTTTGTTACTTGGTGTAAGTGTGTGTCTGTGTTACTGGGTATCAGTGTCTGTCTTTGTTACTTGGTGTCAGTGTATGTCTTTGTTACTTGGTGTAAGTGTGTGTCTGTGTTACTGGGTATCAGTGTCCGTCTTTGTTACTTGGTGTCTGTGTTACTTGGTGTAAGTGTGTGTCTGTGTAACTGGGTATCAGAGTATGTCTTTGTTACTTGGAGTAAGTGTGTGTCTGTGTTACTTGGTGTAAGTGTGTGTCTGTGTAACTGGGTATCAGTGTACGTCTTTGTTACTTGTTGTTTGTGTGTGTCTGTGTTAATTGGCGTAAGTGTGTGTCTGTGTAATGGGTATCAGTGTATGTCTTTGTTACTTGGAGTCAGAGTATGTCATTTTTAATTGGTGTAAGTGTATGTCTTTGTTACTTGGTGTCAGTGTATGTCTTTGTTACTTGGTGTAAGTGTATGTCTGTGTTACTGGGTATCAGTGCATGTCTTTGTTTATTGGTGTCAGAGTGTGTCTTTGTTACTGGGTGTCAGTGCATGTCTTTGTTACTGGGTGTCAGTGTATGTCTTTGTGACTTGGTGTAAGTGCGTGTCTGTGTTACTGGGTATCAGTGTATGTCTTTGTTACTTGGAGTAAGTGTTTCTCTGTGTTACTGTGGGTCAGTGAGTATCTGTGTTCCTGGCTGTCAGTGTATGTCTTTGTTACTTTGTGTCAGTGTATGACTGTGTTAGTTGTTGTATGTGTGTGTCTGTGTTATAGGGTATCAGTGTATGTTTCTGTTACTTGGTGTAAGTGTGTGTCTGTGTTACTGGGTATCAGTGTCTGTCTTTGTTACTTGGTGTCAATGTATGTCTTTGTTACTGGGTGTCAGTGCGTGTCTGTGATACTGGGTATCATTGTATGGCTTTGTTGCTTGGTGTCAGTGTATGTCTTTGTACTTGGTGTAATTGGATGTCTTTGTTACTTGGTGCCAGTGTATGTCTGTGTTACTTGGTGTCAGTGTGTGCCTTTGTTACTTGGTGTCAGTGTTTCTCTGTGTTACTGGGAGTCACTGTGTATCTGTGTTCCTGGGTGTCAGTGTATGTCTTTGTTACTTGGTGTCAGTGTATGTCCGTGATACTTGGTGTAAGTGTGTGTCTGTGTTACTGGGTATCAGTGTATGTCTTTGTTACTTGGTGTAAGTGTGTGTCTGTGTTACTGGGTATCAGTGTATGTCTTTGTTAATTGGTGTCAGTGTATGTCTTTGTTACTTGGTGTCAGTGAATGTCTTTGTTACTTGGTGTAATTGTGTGTCTGTGTTACTGGGTATCAGTGTATGTCGTTGTTACTTGGTGTAAGTGTGTGTCTGTGTTACTGGGTATCAGGGTATGTCTTTGTTACTTTGTGTCAGTGTATGTCTTTGTTACTTGGTGTAAGTGTATGTCTTTGTTACTGGGTGTCAGTGTGTGTCATTGTGACTTGGTGTCAGTGTATGTCTTTGTTACTTGGAGTAAGTGTATGTCTTTGCTACTTGGTGTCAGAGTATGTCTTGATAGTTGGTGTAAGTGTATGTCTGTGTTACTGGGTATCAGTGACTGTCTTTGTTACTTGGTGTAAGTGTGTGTCTGTGTTGCTGGGTATCAGTGTACGTCTTTGTTACTTGGTGTAAGTGTGTGTCTGTGTTACTGGGTATCAGTGTCTGTCTTTGTTACTTGGTGTCAGTGTATGTCTTTGTTACTTGGTGTAAGTGTGTGTCTGTGTTACTGGGTATCAGTGTACGTCTTTGTTACTTGGTGTCTGTGTGTGTCTGTGTTACTTGGTGTAAGTGTGTGTCTGTGTAACTGGGTATCAGTGTACGTCTTTGTTACTTGTTGTCTGTTTGTGTCTGTGTTACTTGGTGTAAATGTGTGTCTGTGTAACTGGGTATCAGTGTATGTCTTTGTTACTTGGTGTAAGTGTGTGTCTGTGTTATTGGGTATCAGTGTATGTCTTTGTTACTTGGTGTCAGAGTATGTCTGTGTTACTTGGTGAAATTGTGTGTCTTTGTTAGTTGGTGTAAGTGTATGTCTTTTTTACTTGGTGCAAGTGCGTGTCTGTGTTACTGGGTATCAGTGTATGTCTTTGTTACTTGGTGTCAGTGTAAGTCAAAATACTTGGTGTAAGTGTGTGTCTTTCTTAGTTGGTGTAAGTGCATGTCTTTGTTAATTGGTGTCAGTGTATGTTTGTGTTATTTGGTGTAATTGTGTGTCTTTCTTAGTTGGTGTAAGTGTATGTCTTTTTTACTTGGTGCAAGTGTGTGTCTGCGTTACTGGGTATCAGTGTATGTCTTTGTTACTTGGTGTCAGTGTATGTCAACATACTTGGTGTAAGTGTCTGTCTTTGTTACTTGGTGTAATTGTCTGTCTTTGTTACTTGGTGTCAGTGCATGTCTGTGTTACTTGGTGTAAGTGTGTGTCTTTGTTACTGGGCATCAGTTTATGTCTTTGCGACTTGGTATCAGTGTATGTTTTTGTGACTTGGTGTCAGTGTCTGTCTTTTTTACTGGGTGTCAGTGTGTGTCTGTGTTACTTGGTGTCAGTGCATGTCTTTGTTACTCAGTATCAGTGTTTCTCTGTGTTACTGGGTGTAAGTGTGTGTTTGTTTGTGTCACTGGTTGTCAGTGTGTATCTGTGACTCTAGGTGTCAGTATTTAGTTTAGTTTAGAGATGCTGCACTTTTACAGGCCCTTCGGCCCACCGAGTCTGTGCCGACCATCAACCACCCATTTATACTAATCCTACACTAATCCCGTATTCCTATCACATCCCCACCTGTCCCTATATATTTCCCTGCCACCTACCTATACTAGGGGCCACTTATGATGGTCAATTAACCTATCAACCTGCAAGTCTTTGGCATGTGGGAGGAAACCGTAGCACCCGGAGGAAACCCACGCAGACACAGCGAGAACTTGCAAACTCTGCACAGGCAGTACCCAGAATAGAACACGTGTCCCTTGAGCTCTGAGGCTGCGGTGCTAACCACTGCGCCACTGTGCCACTGTGCCTCCCAGTGTGTGTCTGTGTTACTGGGTGTCAGTGCATGTCTTTGTTACTTGGTGTCAGTGTGTGTCTGTGTTAATGGGTGTCAGTGTGATTTTTTGTGCTACTGCGTGTCAGTGTGTGTCTGTGTTATTTGGTGTAAGTGTGTGACTTTGTTACTTGGTGTCCGTGTGTGTCTGTGTTACTGGGTGTCAGTGTATGTCATTGTTACTTGGTATCAGTGTATGTCTTTGTTACTGGGTGTCAGTGTGTGTCTGTATTACTGGGTATCAATGTCTGTCTTTGTTACTTGGTGTAAGTGTGTGTCTGTGTTACTGGGTATCAGTGTATTTGTTTGTTAATTGGTGTCAGTGTATTTCCGTGTTACTTGGTGTAAGTGGGTGTCTTTGTTAATTAGTGTAAGTGTATGTCGGTCTGACTTGGTGTAAGTGTATGTCTTTTTTACTTGGTGTCAGTGTATGTCTTTGTTACTTGGTGTCAGTGTATGTCTTTGTTACTTGATGTAAGTGTATGCCTTTGTTACTTGGTGTCAGTGTATGTCTTTGATTCTTGGTGTACGTGTGTGTCTGTGTTACTGGTTATGAGTGTCTGTCTTTGTTACTTGGTGTAAGAGTGTGTCTGTGTTGCTGGGTATCTTTGTATGTCTTTGTTACTTGGTGTCAGTGTATGTCTGTGTTACTTGGTGTAAGTGTGTGTCTGTGTAACTGGGTATCAGTGTACGTCTTTGTTACTTGTTGTTTGTGTGTGTCTGTGTTAATTGGCGTAAGTGTGTGTCTGTGTAATGGGTATCAGTGTATGTCTTTGTTACTTGGAGTCAGAGTATGTCATTTTTAATTGGTGTAAGTGTATGTCTTTGTTACTTGGTGTCAGTGTATGTCTTTGTTACTTGGTGTAAGTGTATGTCTGTGTTACTGGGTATCAGTGCATGTCTTTGTTTATTGGTGTCAGAGTGTGTCTTTGTTACTGGGTGTCAGTGCATGTCTTTGTTACTGGGTGTCAGTGTATGTCTTTGTGACTTGGTGTAAGTGCGTGTCTGTGTTACTGGGTATCAGTGTATGTCTTTGTTACTTGGAGTAAGTGTTTCTCTGTGTTACTGTGGGTCAGTGAGTATCTGTGTTCCTGGCTGTCAGTGTATGTCTTTGTTACTTTGTGTCAGTGTATGACTGTGTTAGTTGTTGTATGTGTGTGTCTGTGTTATAGGGTATCAGTGTATGTTTCTGTTACTTGGTGTAAGTGTGTGTCTGTGTTACTGGGTATCAGTGTCTGTCTTTGTTACTTGGTGTCAATGTATGTCTTTGTTACTGGGTGTCAGTGCGTGTCTGTGATACTGGGTATCATTGTATGGCTTTGTTGCTTGGTGTCAGTGTATGTCTTTGTACTTGGTGTAATTGGATGTCTTTGTTACTTGGTGCCAGTGTATGTCTGTGTTACTTGGTGTCAGTGTGTGCCTTTGTTACTTGGTGTCAGTGTTTCTCTGTGTTACTGGGAGTCACTGTGTATCTGTGTTCCTGGGTGTCAGTGTATGTCTTTGTTACTTGGTGTCAGTGTATGTCCGTGATACTTGGTGTAAGTGTGTGTCTGTGTTACTGGGTATCAGTGTATGTCTTTGTTACTTGGTGTAAGTGTGTGTCTGTGTTACTGGGTATCAGTGTATGTCTTTGTTAATTGGTGTCAGTGTATGTCTTTGTTACTTGGTGTCAGTGAATGTCTTTGTTACTTGGTGTAATTGTGTGTCTGTGTTACTGGGTATCAGTGTATGTCGTTGTTACTTGGTGTAAGTGTGTGTCTGTGTTACTGGGTATCAGGGTATGTCTTTGTTACTTTGTGTCAGTGTATGTCTTTGTTACTTGGTGTAAGTGTATGTCTTTGTTACTGGGTGTCAGTGTGTGTCATTGTGACTTGGTGTCAGTGTATGTCTTTGTTACTTGGAGTAAGTGTATGTCTTTGCTACTTGGTGTCAGAGTATGTCTTGATAGTTGGTGTAAGTGTATGTCTGTGTTACTGGGTATCAGTGACTGTCTTTGTTACTTGGTGTAAGTGTGTGTCTGTGTTGCTGGGTATCAGTGTACGTCTTTGTTACTTGGTGTAAGTGTGTGTCTGTGTTACTGGGTATCAGTGTCTGTCTTTGTTACTTGGTGTCAGTGTATGTCTTTGTTACTTGGTGTAAGTGTGTGTCTGTGTTACTGGGTATCAGTGTACGTCTTTGTTACTTGGTGTCTGTGTGTGTCTGTGTTACTTGGTGTAAGTGTGTGTCTGTGTAACTGGGTATCAGTGTACGTCTTTGTTACTTGTTGTCTGTTTGTGTCTGTGTTACTTGGTGTAAATGTGTGTCTGTGTAACTGGGTATCAGTGTATGTCTTTGTTACTTGGTGTAAGTGTGTGTCTGTGTTATTGGGTATCAGTGTATGTCTTTGTTACTTGGTGTCAGAGTATGTCTGTGTTACTTGGTGAAATTGTGTGTCTTTGTTAGTTGGTGTAAGTGTATGTCTTTTTTACTTGGTGCAAGTGCGTGTCTGTGTTACTGGGTATCAGTGTATGTCTTTGTTACTTGGTGTCAGTGTAAGTCAAAATACTTGGTGTAAGTGTGTGTCTTTCTTAGTTGGTGTAAGTGCATGTCTTTGTTAATTGGTGTCAGTGTATGTTTGTGTTATTTGGTGTAATTGTGTGTCTTTCTTAGTTGGTGTAAGTGTATGTCTTTTTTACTTGGTGCAAGTGTGTGTCTGCGTTACTGGGTATCAGTGTATGTCTTTGTTACTTGGTGTCAGTGTATGTCAACATACTTGGTGTAAGTGTCTGTCTTTGTTACTTGGTGTAATTGTCTGTCTTTGTTACTTGGTGTCAGTGCATGTCTGTGTTACTTGGTGTAAGTGTGTGTCTTTGTTACTGGGCATCAGTTTATGTCTTTGCGACTTGGTATCAGTGTATGTTTTTGTGACTTGGTGTCAGTGTCTGTCTTTTTTACTGGGTGTCAGTGTGTGTCTGTGTTACTTGGTGTCAGTGCATGTCTTTGTTACTCAGTATCAGTGTTTCTCTGTGTTACTGGGTGTAAGTGTGTGTTTGTTTGTGTCACTGGTTGTCAGTGTGTATCTGTGACTCTAGGTGTCAGTATTTAGTTTAGTTTAGAGATGCTGCACTTTTACAGGCCCTTCGGCCCACCGAGTCTGTGCCGACCATCAACCACCCATTTATACTAATCCTACACTAATCCCGTATTCCTATCACATCCCCACCTGTCCCTATATATTTCCCTGCCACCTACCTATACTAGGGGCCACTTATGATGGTCAATTAACCTATCAACCTGCAAGTCTTTGGCATGTGGGAGGAAACCGTAGCACCCGGAGGAAACCCACGCAGACACAGCGAGAACTTGCAAACTCTGCACAGGCAGTACCCAGAATAGAACACGTGTCCCTTGAGCTCTGAGGCTGCGGTGCTAACCACTGCGCCACTGTGCCACTGTGCCTCCCAGTGTGTGTCTGTGTTACTGGGTGTCAGTGCATGTCTTTGTTACTTGGTGTCAGTGTGTGTCTGTGTTAATGGGTGTCAGTGTGATTTTTTGTGCTACTGCGTGTCAGTGTGTGTCTGTGTTATTTGGTGTAAGTGTGTGACTTTGTTACTTGGTGTCCGTGTGTGTCTGTGTTACTGGGTGTCAGTGTATGTCATTGTTACTTGGTATCAGTGTATGTCTTTGTTACTGGGTGTCAGTGTGTGTCTGTATTACTGGGTATCAATGTCTGTCTTTGTTACTTGGTGTAAGTGTGTGTCTGTGTTACTGGGTATCAGTGTATTTGTTTGTTAATTGGTGTCAGTGTATTTCCGTGTTACTTGGTGTAAGTGGGTGTCTTTGTTAATTAGTGTAAGTGTATGTCGGTCTGACTTGGTGTAAGTGTATGTCTTTTTTACTTGGTGTCAGTGTATGTCTTTGTTACTTGGTGTCAGTGTATGTCTTTGTTACTTGATGTAAGTGTATGCCTTTGTTACTTGGTGTCAGTGTATGTCTTTGATTCTTGGTGTACGTGTGTGTCTGTGTTACTGGTTATGAGTGTCTGTCTTTGTTACTTGGTGTAAGAGTGTGTCTGTGTTGCTGGGTATCTTTGTATGTCTTTGTTACTTGGTGTCAGTGTATGTCTGTGTTACTTGGTGTAATTGTGTGTCTTTGTTAGTTGGTGAAGTGTATGTCTTTTTTACTTGGTGCAAGTGTGTGTCTGCGTTACTGGGTATCAGTGTATGTCTTTGTTACTTGGTGTCAGTGTATGTCAAAATACTTGGTGTAAGTGTCTGTCTTTGTTACTTGGTGTAATTGTCTGTCTTTATTACTTGGTGTCAGTGCATGTCTGTGTTACTTGGTGTAAGTGTGTGTCTGTGTTAGTGGGCATCAGAGTATGTCTTTGTGACTTGGTATCAGTGTATGTCTTTGTGACTTGGTGTCAGTGTCTGTCTTTTTTACTGGGTGTCAGTGTGTGCCTGTGTGAATTGGTGTCAGTGCATGTCTTTGTTACTGAGTATCAGTGTTTCTCTGTGTTACTGGGTGTCAGTGTGTGTTTGTTTGTGTTACTGGTTGTCAGTGTGTATCTGTGACTCTAGGTGTCAGTATTTAGTTTAGTTTAGAGATGCTGCACTTTAGCAGGCCCTTCAGCCCACCGAGTCTGTGCCGACCATCAACCACCCATTTGTACTAATCCTACACTAATCCCGTATTCCTATCACGTCCCCACCTGTCCCTATATATTTCCCTACCACCTACCTATACTAGGGGCCATTTATGATGGCCAATTAACCTATCAACCTGCAAGTCTTTGGCATGTGGGAGGAAACCGAAGCACCCGGAGGAAACCCACGCAGACACAGGGAGAACTTGCAAACTCCGCACAGGCAGTACCCAGAATAGAACACGGGTCCCTGGAGCTGTGAGGCTGCGGTGCTAACCACTGCGCCACTGTGCCTCCCAGTGTGTGTCTGTGTTACTGGGTGTCAGTGTATGTCTTTGTTACTTGGTGTCAGTGTGTGTCTGTGTTACTGGGTGTCAGTGTATGTCTTTGTTACTTGGTGTCAGTGTGTGTCTTTGTGACTTGTTATCAGTGTATGTCTTTGTGACTTGGTGTCAGTGTATGTCTTTGTTACTGGGTGTCAGTGTGTTTATTTGTGTTACTGGGTGTCAGTGTGTGTCTGTGTTACTTGGCGTAAGTGTGTGTCTTTGTTACTTGGTGTCCGTGTGTGTCTGTGTTACTGGGTGTCAGTGTATGTCTGTGTTACTGGGTGTCAGTGTGTATCTGTGTTACTGGGTGTAACTGTGTGTCTGTGTTACTGGGTATCAGTGTATGTCTGTGTTACTTGGTGTAAGTGTATGTCTTTGTGACTTGGTGTCAGTGTATGTCTTTGTTACTGGGTGTCAGTGTGTGTCATTGTGACTTGGTGTCAGTGTATGTCTTTGTTACTTGGTGTAAGTGTATGTCTTTGTTACTTGGTGTAAGTGTGTGTCTGTGTTATTTGGTGTCAGTGTTTCACTGTGTCCCTGGGTGTCACTGTTGATCTGTGTTCCTGGGTGTCAGTGTATGTCTTTGTTTCATGGTGTCATTGTATGTCCGTGATACTTGGTGTCAGTGTGTGTCTGTGTTACTGGGTATCAGTGTATGTCGTTGTTACTTGGTGTAAGTGTGTGTCTGTGTTACTGGGTATCAGGGTATGTCTTTGTTACTTTGGGTCAGTGTATGTCTTTGTTACTTGGTGTAAGTGTATGTCTTTGTTACTTGGTGTCAGTGTATGTCATTGATTCTTGGTGTACGTGTGTGTCTGTGTTACTGGGTATGAGTGTCTGTCTTTGTTATTGGTGTAAGAGTGTGTCTGTGTTGCTGGGTATCTTTGTATGTCTTTGTTACTTGGTGTCAGTGTAGGTCTGTGTTACTTGGTGTAAGTGTGTGTCTTTCTTCCTTGGTGTAAGTGCATGTCTTTGTTAATTGGTGTCAGTGTATGTCTGTGTTACTTGGTGTAATTGTGTGTCTTTGTTAGTTGGTGTAAGTGTATGTCTTTTTTACTTGGTGCAAGTGTGTGTCTGCGTTACTGGGTATCAGTGTATGTCTTTGTTACTTGGTGTCAGTGTATGTCAAAATACTTGGTGTAAGTGTATGTCTTTGTTACTTGGTGTAATTGTCTGTCTTTGTTACTTGGTGTCAGTGCATGTCTGTGTTACTTGGTGTAAGTGTGTGTCTTTGTTACTGGGCATCAGTGTATGTCTTTGTGACTTGGTGTCAGTGTCTGTCTTTTTTACTGGGTGTCAGTGTGTGTCTGTGTTACTTGGTGTCAGTGCATGTCTTTGTTACTGAGTATCAGTGTTTCTCTGTGTTACTGGGTGTCAGTGTGTGTTTGTTTGTGTTTTTGGTTGTCAGTGTGTATCTGTGACTCTAGGTGTCAGTATTTAGTTTAGTTTAGAGATGCTGCACTTTAACAGGCCCTTCGGCCCACCGAGTCTGTGCCGACCATCAACCACCCATTTATACAACTCCTACACTAATCCCGTATTCCTTTCACATCCCCACCTGTCCCTATATATTTCCCTACCACCTACCTATACTAGGGGCCATTTATGATGGCCAATTAACCTATCAACCTGCAAGTCTTTGGCATGTGGGAGGAAACCGAAGCACCCGGAGGAAACCCACGCAGACACAGGGAGAACTTGCAAACTCCGCACAGGCAGTAAACAGAATCGAAACCGGGTCCCTGGAGCTGTGAGGCTGCGGTGCTAACCACTGCGCCAATGTGCCCCCCTCCCCCCCGCACCCCCAGTGTGTGCCTGTGTTACTGGGTGTCAGTGTATGTCTTTGTTACTTGGTGTCAGTGTGTGTCTGTGTTAATGGGTGTCAGTGTGATTTTTTGTGTTACTGCGTGTCAGTGTGTGTCTGTGTTACTTGGTGTAAGTGTGTGTCTTTGTTACTTGGTGTCCGTGTGTGTCTGTGTTACTGGGTGTCAGTGTATGTCTTTGTTACCTGGCATCAGTGTATGTCTTTGTTACTTGGTGTCAGTGTGTGTCTTTGTGACTTGCTATCAGTGTATGTCTTTGCGACTTGGTGTCAGTGTAAATCTGTGTTACTTGGTGTAAGTGTGTGTCTGTGTTACTGGGTGTCAGTGTGTATCTGTGTTACTGGGTGTAACTGTGTGTCTGTGTTACTGGGTATCAGTGTATGTCTTTGTTACTTGGTGTCAGTGTATGTCTGTGTTACTTGGTGTAAGTGTATGTCTTTGTGACTTGGTGTCAGTGTATGTCTTTGTTACTGGGTGTCAGTGTGTGTCTTTGTGACTTGGTGTCAGTGTTTGTCTTTGTTACTTGGTGTAAGTGTATGTCTTTGTTACTTGGTGTAAGTGTGTGTCTGTGTTACTGGGTATCAGTGTATGTCTTTGTTACTTGGTGTCAGTGTGTGTCTTTGTGACTTGGTGTCAGTGTATGTCTTTGTTATTTGGTGCAGGTGTATGTCTTTGTTACTTGGTGTAATTGTCTGTCTTTGTGACTTGGTGTCAGTGTACGTCTTTGTTACTTGGTGTCAGTCCATGTCTGTGTTACTTGGTGTAAGTGTGTGTCTTTGTTGCTTGGTGTAAGTGTATGTCTTTGTTACTTGGTGTCAGTGTGTGTCTGTTTTACTGTGTATCAGTGTGTGTCTGTGACACTAGGTGTCAGTATTTAGTTTAGTTTCGAGATACAGCACATAAACAGGCCCTTCGGCCCATCGTGATTGTGCCGACCATCAACCACCAATTTATACTAATCCTACAGGAATCCCATATTCCAATAACATCCCCACCAGTCCCTATATATTTCTTTACCACGTACCTATACTAGGGGCAATTTATAATGTCCAATTAACCTATCAACCTGCAAGTCTTTGGCATGTGGGAGGAAACAGGAGCACCCGGAAGAAACCCACGCAGACACAGGGAGAACTTGCAAACTCCGCACAGGCAGTACCCAGAATCGAACCCGGGTCCCTGGAGCTGTGAGGCTGCGGTGCTAACCAATATGCCAAAGTGCCCCCCACCCCACCCCAGTGTGTGCCTGTGTTACTGGGTATCAGTGTATGTCTTTGTTACTTGGTGTCAGTGGATGTCAAAATACTTGCTGCAAGTGTATGTCTTTGTTACTTGGTGTAATAGTCTGTTTTAGTTTCTTGGTGTCAGTGTATGTCTGTGTTACTGGGTGTAAGTGTGTGTCTTTGTTAGTTGGTGTAAGTGTATGTCTTTGTTACTTGGTGTCATTGTATGTGTTTGTGACATGGTGTCAGTGGATGTCTTTGTTACTGGGTGACACTGTGTGTCTTTGTTACTTGGTGTCATTGTGTTTGTTTGTGTTACTGGGTGTCAGTGTGTGTCTGTGTTACTTGGTGTAAGTGTGTGTCTTTGTTACTGGGTTTCAGTGTATGTCTTTGTTACTGGGTGTCAGTGTATGTCTTTGCTACTTGGTGTAAGTTTGTGTCTGTGTTACTGGGTATCAGTGTCTGTCTTTTTTACTTGGTGTAAGTGTGTGTCTGTGTTACTGGGTATCAGTGTATGTCTTTGTTACTTGGTGTCTGTGTATGTCAAAATACTTGGTGTAAGTTTGTGTCTGTGTTACTGGGTATCAGTGTATGTCTTTGTGACTTGGTGTCAATGTATGTCTTTGTTACTGGTTGTCAGTGTGTTTCTTTGTTACTTCGTGTCTGTGTATGTCAAAATACTTGGTGTAAGTGTATGTCTTTGTTACTTGGTGTAATTGTCTGTCTTTGTTACTTGGTGTCAGTGCATGTCTGTGTTACTTGGTGTAAGTGTGTGTCTTTGTTACTGGGCATCAGTGTATGTCTTTGTGACTTGGTGTCAGTGTCTGTCTTTTTTACTGGGTGTCAGTGTGTGTCTGTGTTACTTGGTGTCAGTGCATGTCTTTGTTACTGAGTATCAGTGTTTCTCTGTGTTACTGGGTGTCAGTGTGTGTTTGTTTGTGTTTTTGGTTGTCAGTGTGTATCTGTGACTCTAGGTGTCAGTATTTAGTTTAGTTTAGAGATGCTGCACTTTAACAGGCCCTTCGGCCCACCGAGTCTGTGCCGACCATCAACCACCCATTTATACAACTCCTACACTAATCCCGTATTCCTATCACATCCCCACCTGTCCCTATATATTTCCCAACCACCTACCTATACTAGGGGCCATTTATGATGGCCAATTAACCTATCAACCTGCAAGTCTTTGGCATGTGGGAGGAAACCGAAGCACCCGGAGGAAACCCACGCAGACACAGGGAGAACTTGCAAACTCCGCACAGGCAGTAAACAGAATCGAAACCGGGTCCCTGGAGCTGTGAGGCTGCGGTGCTAACCACTGCGCCAATGTGCCCCCCTCCCCCCCGCACCCCCAGTGTGTGCCTGTGTTACTGGGTGTCAGTGTATGTCTTTGTTACTTGGTGTCAGTGTGTGTCTGTGTTAATGGGTGTCAGTGTGATTTTTTGTGTTACTGCGTGTCAGTGTGTGTCTGTGTTACTTGGTGTAAGTGTGTGTCTTTGTTACTTGGTGTCCGTGTGTGTCTGTGTTACTGGGTGTCAGTGTATGTCTTTGTTACCTGGTATCAGTGTATGTCTTTGTTACTTGGTGTCAGTGTGTGTCTTTGTGACTTGCTATCAGTGTATGTCTTTGCTACTTGGTGTCAGTGTAAATCTGTGTTACTTGGTGTAAGTGTGTGTCTGTGTTACTGGGTGTCAGTGTGTATCTGTGTTACTGGGTGTAACTGTGTGTCTGTGTTACTGGGTATCAGTGTATGTCTTTGTTACTTGGTGTCAGTGTATGTCTGTGTTACTTGGTGTAAGTGTATGTCTTTGTGACTTGGTGTCAGTGTATGTCTTTGTTACTGGGTGTCAGTGTGTGTCTTTGTGACTTGGTGTCAGTGTTTGTCTTTGTTACTTGGTGTAAGTGTATGTCTTTGTTACTTGGTGTAAGTGTGTGTCTGTGTTACTGGGTATCAGTGTATGTCTTTGTTACTTGGTGTCAGTGTGTGTCTTTGTGACTTGGTGTCAGTGTATGTCTTTGTTATTTGGTGCAGGTGTATGTCTTTGTTACTTGGTGTAATTGTCTGTCTTTGTGACTTGGTGTCAGTGTACGTCTTTGTTACTTGGTGTCAGTCCATGTCTGTGTTACTTGGTGTAAGTGTGTGTCTTTGTTGCTTGGTGTAAGTGTATGTCTTTGTTACTTGGTGTCAGTGTGTGTCTGTTTTACTGTGTATCAGTGTGTGTCTGTGACACTAGGTGTCAGTATTTAGTTTAGTTTCGAGATACAGCACATAAACAGGCCCTTCGGCCCATCGTGATTGTGCCGACCATCAACCACCAATTTATACTAATCCTACAGGAATCCCATATTCCAATAACATCCCCACCAGTCCCTATATATTTCTTTACCACGTACCTATACTAGGGGCAATTTATAATGTCCAATTAACCTATCAACCTGCAAGTCTTTGGCATGTGGGAGGAAACAGGAGCACCCGGAGGAAACCCACGCAGACACAGGGAGAACTTGCAAACTCCGCACAGGCAGTACCCAGAATCGAACCCGGGTCCCTGGAGCTGTGAGGCTGCGGTGCTAACCAATGCGCCAAAGTGCCCCCCACCCCACCCCAGTGTGTGCCTGTGTTACTGGGTATCAGTGTATGTCTTTGTTCCTTGGTGTCAGTGGATGTCAAAATACTTGCTGTAAGTGTATGTCTTTGTTACTTGGTGTAATAGTCTGTTTTAGTTTCTTGGTGTCAGTGTATGTCTGTGTTACTGGGTGTAAGTGTGTGTCTTTGTTAGTTGGTGTAAGTGTATGTCTTTGTTACTTGGTGTCATTGTATGTGTTTGTGACATGGTGTCAGTGGATGTCTTTGTTACTGGGTGACACTGTGTGTCTTTGTTACTTGGTGTCATTGTGTTTGTTTGTGTTACTGGGTGTCAGTGTGTGTCTGTGTTACTTGGTGTAAGTGTGTGTCTTTGTTACTGGGTTTCAGTGTATGTCTTTGTTACTGGGTGTCAGTGTATGTCTTTGCTACTTGGTGTAAGTTTGTGTCTGTGTTACTGGGTATCAGTGTCTGTCTTTTTTACTTGGTGTAAGTGTGTGTCTGTGTTACTGGGTATCAGTGTATGTCTTTGTTACTTGGTGTCTGTGTATGTCAAAATACTTGGTGTAAGTTTGTGTCTGTGTTACTGGGTATCAGTGTATGTCTTTGTGACTTGGTGTCAATGTATGTCTTTGTTACTGGTTGTCAGTGTGTTTCTTTGTGACTCGGTGTCAGTGTATGTCTTTGTTACTTGGTGTCAGTGTGTGTCGGTGTTACTGGGTATCAGTGGATGTCTTTGTGGCTTGGTATCAGTGTCTGTCTTTGTTACTGGGTGTCACTGTGTGTCTGTGTTACTTGGTGTCAGTGTGTCAGTGTTTCTCTGTGTGACTTGGTGTCAGTGTGTGTTTGTTTGTGTTACTGGGTATCAGTGTATGTCTTTGTTACTTGGTGTCAGTGTATGCCTGTGTTACTTGGTGTCAGTGTGTTTGTTTGTGTTACTGGGTGTCAGTGTGTGTCTGTGTTGCTTGGTCTAAGTGTGTGTCTTTGTTACTTGGATTCCGTGTGTGTCTGTGTTACAGGGTAGCAGTGTCTTTCTTTGTAACGTTGTGTAAGTGTGTGTCTGTGTTACTGGGTATCAGTGTATGTATTTGTGACTTGGTGTCAGTGTATGTCTTTGATACATGGTGTCAGTGGATGTCAAATTACTTGGTGCAAGTGTATGTCTTTGTTACTTGGCGTAATTGTCTGTCTTTGTTACTTGGTGTCAGTGTATGTCTGTGTTACATGGTGTAAGTGTCTGTCTTTGTTACTTGGTGTAAGTGTATGTCTTTGTTACTTGGTGTCAGTTTATGTCTTTGTTACTTGGTGTCAGTGTGTGTCTGTGTTACTGGGCATCAGTGTATGTCTTTTTGACTTTGTGTCAGTGTATGTCTTTGTGACTTGGTGTCAGTGTATGTCTTTTTTACTGGGTGTCAGTGTGTGTCTGTGTTACTTGGTGTCAGTGTATGTCTTTATTACTGTGTATCAGTGTTTCTCTGTGTTACTGGGTGTCAGTGTGTGTTTGTGTTACTGGGTGTCAGTGTGTGTCTGTGTTACTTGGTGTAAGTGTGTGTCTTTGTTACTTAGTGTCCGTGTGTGTCTGTGTTACTGGGTGTCAGTGTATGTCTTTGTTACTGTTTTTCAGTGTTTCTCTGTGTTTCCGGGGTTTCATTGTGTGTTTGTTTGTGTTACTGGGTGTCAGTGTGTATCTGTGACACTAGGTGTCAGTATATAGTTGAGTTTGGAGATGCAGCACTTTAACAGGCCCTTCGGCCCACCGAGTCTGTGCCGACCATCAACCACGCATTTATACTAATCCTGCACTAATCCAGTATTCCTATCACATCACCACCTGTCCCTATATATTTCCCTACCACCTACCTATACTAGGGGCAATTTATGATGGCCAATTAACCTAACAACCTGCAAGTCTTTGGCATGTGGGAGGAAACCGCAGCACCCGGAGAAAACGCAGGGAGACAAAGGGAGAACATGCAAACTCAGCACAGGCAGTACCCAGAATAGAACCCGGGTCCCTGGAGCTGTGAGGCTGCGGTGCTAACCACTGCGCCAATGTGCCCCCCCCCCCACCCCCCACAGTGTGTGCCTGTGTTACTGGGTATCAGTGTATGTCTTTGTTACTTGGTGTCAGTGTATGTCTGTGTTACTTGGTGTCAGTGTGTTTGTTTGTGTTACTGGGTTTCAGTGTTTGTCTGTGTTACTTGGTGTAAGTGTGTATCTTTGTTACTTGGTGTCCGTGTGTGTCTGTGTTACTGGGTAGCAGTGTTTGTCTTTGTTACTTGGTGTAAGTGTGTGTCTGTGTTACTGGGTATCAGTGCATGTCTATGTTACTTGGTTTCAGTGTATGTCTGTGTTACTTGGTGTAAGTGTGTTTCTGTGTTACTGGGTATCAGTGTATGTCTTTGTGACTTGGTGTCAGTGTATGTCTTTGTTACTGGGTGTCAGTGTGTGTCTTTGTGACTTGGTGTCAGTGTATGTCTTTGTTACTTGGTGTAACTGTGTATCTATGCTACTGGGTAGCAGTGTTTGTCTTTGTTACTTGGTGTAAGTGTGTGTCTGTGTTACTGGGTATCAGTGCATGTCTATGTTACTTGGTTTCAGTGTATGTCTGTGTTACTTGGTGTAAGTGTGTTTCTGTGTTACTGGGTATCAGTGTATGTCTTTGTGACTTGGTGTCAGTGTATGTCTTTGTTACTGGGTGTCAGTGTGTGTCTTTGTGACTTGGTGTCAGTGCATGTCTGTGTTACTGGGTATCAGCGTATGTCTTTGTTACTCGGTGTCAGTGTATGTCCGTGTTACTTGGTGGAAGTGTGTGTCTTTGTTAATTGGTGGAAGTGTATGTCTGTCTTACTTGGTGGAAGTGTATGTCATTGTAACTTCGTGTCAGTGTATGTCTTTGTTACTTGGTGTAAGTGTATGTCATTGTTACTTGGTGTCAGTGTATGTCTGTGTTACTTGGTGTAAGTGTATGTCTTTGTTACTTGGTGTCAGTGTGTGTCTTTGTTACTTGGTGTAAGTGTGTGTCTGTGTTACTGGGTATCAGTGTATGTCTTTGTTACTTGGTGTCAGTGTATGTCTGTGTTACTTGGTGTAAGTGTGTGTCTTTGTTAGTTGGTGTCAGTGCATGTCTTTGTTACTTGCTGTAAGTGTATGTCTTTGTTACTTGGTGTCAGTGTATGTCTTTGTTACTTGGTGTAAGTGTATGTCATTGATACTTGGTGTCAGTGTATGTCTTTGTTACTTGGTGTAAGTGTATGTCTTTGTTACTTGGTGTCAGTGTATGCCTTTGTTACTTGGTGTCAGTGTATGTCTGTGTTACTTGGTGGAAGTGTGTGTCTGTGTTACTGGGTGTGAGTGTGTGTCTGTGTTACTTGGTGTAAGTGTGTGTCTTTGTTACTTGGTGTAAGTGTGTGTCTGTGTTACTTGGTGTAAGTGTGTGTCTGTGTTCCTGGGTATCAGTGCATGTCTTTGTTACTTGGTGGCAGTGTATGTCTTTGTTACTTGGTGTCAGTGTGTATCTGTGTTACTGGGTATCAGTGTATGTCTTTGTTACTTGGTATCAGTGTATGTCTTTGTGACTTGGTATCAGTCTATGTCTTTGTGACTTGCTATCGGTCTATGTCTTTGTTACTGGGTGTCAGTGTGTGTCTGCGTTACTTGGTGTAAGTGTATGTCTTTGTTACTTGGTGTAAGTGTGTGTCTGTGTTACTTGGTGCAAGTGTGTGTCTGTGTTCCTGGGTATCAGTGTATGTCTTTGTTACTTGGTGTCAGTGTATGTCTGTGTTACTTGGTGTAAGTGTGTGTCTGCGTTACTGGGTATCAGTGTATCTCTTTGTTACTTGGTGTCAGTGTATGTCTGTGTTACTTGGTGTAAGTGTGTGTCTGTGTTACTGGGTGTGAGTGTGTGTCTGTCTTACTTGGTGTAAGTGTGTGTCTTTGTTACTTGGTGTCCGTGTGTGTCTGTGTTACTGGGTGTCAGTGCATGACTTTGTGACTTGGAGTCAGTGTATATCTGTGTTACTTGGTGTAAGTGTGTGTCTTTGTTACTTGGTGTAATTGTATGTCTTTGTTACTTGGTGTCAGTGTATGTCTGTGTTACTTGGTGTAAGTGTATGTCTTTGTTACTTGGTGTAAGTGTGTGTCTATGTTACTTGGTGTAAATGTATGTCTTTGTTGCTTGGTGTCAGTGTATGTCTTCGTTACTTGGTGTAAGTGTATGTCTTTGTTACTTGGTGGAAGTGTGTGTCTGTGTTACTTGGTGTAAGTGTGTGTCTGTGTTCCTGAGTATCAGTGTATGTCTTTGTTACTTGGTGTCAGTGTATGTCAAAATACTTGGTGTAAGTGTATGTCTTTGTTACTTGGTGTCAGCGTATGTCTGTGTTACGCGGTGTAAGTATGCGTCATTGTTACTTGGTGTCAGTGTATGTCTGTGTTACTGGGTACCAGTGTTTGTCTTTGTGACTTGGTGTCAGTGTATGTCTTTGTTACTTGGTGTAAGTGTGTGTCTGTGATACTGGGTATTCAGTGTATGTCTTTGTTACTTGGTGTCAGTGTATGTCTGTGTTTCTTGATGTAAGTGTGTGTCTGTGTATCAGTGTATGTCTTTGTGACTTATTGTCAGTGTATGTCTTTGTTACTGGGTGTCAGTGTGTGTCTTTGTGACTTGGTGTCAGTGCATGTCTGTGTTACTGGGTATCAGTATATGTCTTTGTGACTTGGTGTCAGTGTATGTCTTTGTTACTTGGTGTAAGTGTGTGTCTGTGTTACTGGGTATCAGTGCATGTCTTTGTTACTTGGTGTCAGAGTATGTCAAAATACTTGGTTTAAGTGTATGTCTTTGTGACTTGGTGTAATTGTCTGTCTTTGTTACTTGGTGTAAGTGTATGTCTTTGTTACTTGGTGTCAGTGTATGTCTTTGTGACTTGTTGTAATTGTCTGTCTTTGTTACTTGGTGTAAGTGTATGTCTTTGTTACTTGGTGTCAGTGTATGTCTTTGTTACTTGGTGTCAGTATGTATCTGTGTTACTGGGTATCAGTGTATGTCTTTGTTACTTGGTATCAGTGTATGTCTTTGTGACTTGGTATCAGTCTATGTCTTTGTGACTTGCTATCGGTCTATGTCTTTGTTACTGGGTGTCAGTGTGTGTCTGCGTTACTTGGTGTAAGTGTATGTCTTTGTTACTTGGTGTAAGTGTGTGTCTGTGTTACTTGGGTAAGTGTGTGTCTGTGTTCCTGGGTATCAGTGTATGTCTTTGTTACTTTGTGTCAGTGTATGTCTGTGTTACTTGGTGTAAGTGTGTGTCTGTGTAACTGGGTATCAGTGTATGTCTTTGTTACTTGGTGTCAGTGTATGTCTGTGTTACTTGGTGTAAGTGTGTGTCTGTGTTACTGGGTGAGAGTGTGTGTCTGTGTTACTTGGTGTAAGTGTGTGTCTTTGTTACTTGGTGTCCGTGTGTGTCTGTGTTACTGGGTGTCAGAGCATGTCTTTGTTACTTGGAGTCAGTGTATATCTGTGTTACTTGGTGTAAGTGTGTGTCTTTGTTACTTGGTGTAATTGTATGTATTTGTTACTTGGTGTCAGTGTATGTCTGTGTTACTTGGTGTAAGTGTATGTCTTTGTTACTTGGTGTAAGTGTGTGTCTATGTTACTTGGTGTAAATGTATGTCTTTGTTGCTTGGTGTCAGTGTATGTCTTCGTTACTTGGTGTAAGTGTATGTCTTTGTTACTTGGTGGAAGTGTGTGTCTGTGTTACTTGGTGTAAGTGTGTGTCTGTGTTCCTGAGTATCAGTGTATGTCTTTGTTACTTGGTGTCAGTGTATGTCAAAATACTTGGTGTAAGTGTATGTCTTTGTTACTTGGTGTCAGCGTATGTCTGTGTTACGCGGTGTAAGTATGCGTCATTGTTACTTGGTGTCAGTGTATGTCTGTGTTACTGGGTACCAGTGTTTGTCTTTGTGACTTGGTGTCAGTGTATGTCTTTGTTACTTGGTGTAAGTGTGTGTCTGTGATACTGGGTATTCAGTGTATGTCTTTGTTACTTGGTGTCAGTGTATGTCTGTGTTTCTTGATGTAAGTGTGTGTCTGTGTATCAGTGTATGTCTTTGTGACTTATTGTCAGTGTATGTCTTTGTTACTGGGTGTCAGTGTGTGTCTTTGTGACTTGGTGTCAGTGCATGTCTGTGTTACTGGGTATCAGTATATGTCTTTGTGACTTGGTGTCAGTGTATGTCTTTGTTACTTGGTGTAAGTGTGTGTCTGTGTTACTGGGTATCAGTGCATGTCTTTGTTACTTGGTGTCAGTGTATGTCAAAATACTTGGTTTAAGTGTATGTCTTTGTGACTTGGTGTAATTGTCTGTCTTTGTTACTTGGTGTAAGTGTATGTCTTTGTTACTTGGTGTCAGTGTATGTCTTTGTGACTTGTTGTAATTGTCTGTCTTTGTTACTTGGTGTAAGTGTATGTCTTTGTTACTTGGTGTCAGTGTATGTCTTTGTTACTTGGTGTCAGTGTGTATCTGTGTTACTGGGTATCAGTGTATGTCTTTGTTACTTGGTATCAGTGTATGTCTTTGTGACTTGGTATCAGTCTATGTCTTTGTGACTTGCTATCGGTCTATGTCTTTGTTACTGGGTGTCAGTGTGTGTCTGCGTTACTTGGTGTAAGTGTATGTCTTTGTTACTTGGTGTAAGTGTGTGTCTGTGTTACTTGGGTAAGTGTGTGTCTGTGTTCCTGGGTATCAGTGTATGTCTTTGTTACTTTGTGTCAGTGTATGTCTGTGTTGCTTGGTGCAAGTGTGTGTCTGTGTAACTGGGTATCAGTGTATGTCTTTGTTACTTGGTGTCAGTGTATGTCTGTGTTACTTGGTGTAAGTGTGTGTCTGTGTTACTGGGTGAGAGTGTGTGTCTGTGTTACTTGGTGTAAGTGTGTGTCTTTGTTACTTGGTGTCCGTGTGTGTCTGTGTTACTGGGTGTCAGTGCATGTCTTTGTTACTTGGAGTCAGTGTATATCTGTGTTACTTGGTGTAAGTGTGTGTCTTTGTTACTTGGTGTAATTGTATGTCTTTGTTACTTGGTGTCAGTGTATGTCTGTGTTACTTGGCGTCAGCGTATATCAGTGTTACTTGGTGTAAGTGTGTGTCTATGTTACTTGGTGTAAATGTATGTCTTTGTTGCTTGGTGTCAGTGGATGTCTTCGTTACTTGGTGTAAGTGTATGTCTTTGTTACTTGGTGGAAGTGTGTGTCTGTGTTACTTGGTGTAAGTCTGTGTCTTTGTTACTTGGTCTCCGTGTGTGTCTGTGTTACTGGGTGTCAGTGTATGGCTTTGTTACTTGGTGTCAGTGTATGTCTGTGTTACTTGATGTAAGTGTGTGTCTGTGTATCAGTGTATGTCTTTGTGACTTATTGTCATTGTATGTCTTTGTTACTGGGTTTCAGTGTGTGTCTTTGTGACTTGGTGTCAGTGTATGTCTGTGTTACTGGGTATCAGTGTATGTCTTTGTGACTTGGTGTAAGTGTATGTCTTTGTTAATTGGTGTAAGTGTGTGTCTGTGTTACTGGGTATCAGTGCATGTCTTTGTTACTTGGTGTCAGTGTATGTCAAAATACTTGGTGTAAGTGTATGTCTTTGTGACTTGTTGTAATTGTCTGTCTTTGTTACTTGGTGAAAGTGTCTGTCTTTGTTACTTGGTGTCAGTGTATGTCTTTGTGACTTGTTGTAATTGTCTGTCTTTGTTACTTGGTGTAAGTGTATGTCTTTGTTACTTGGTGTCAGTGTATGTCTTTGTTACTTGGTGTCAGTGTGTATCTGTGTTACTGGGTATCAGTGTATGTCTTTATTACTTGGTATCAGTGTATGTCTTTGTGACTTGGTATCAGTCTATGTCTTTGTGACTTGCTATCGGTCTATGTCTTTGTTACTGGGTGTCAGTGTGTGTCTGCGTTACTTGGTGTAAGTGTATGTCTTTGTTACTTGGTGTAAGTGTGTGTCTGTGTTACTTGGTGTAAGTGTGTGTCTGTGTTCCTGGGTATCAGTGTATGTCTTTGTTACTTGGTGTCAGTGTATGTCTGTGTTACTTGGTGTAAGTGTATGTCTTTGTTACTTGGTGTAAGTGTGTGTCTATGTTACTTGGTGTAAATGTATGTCTTTGTTGCTTGGTGTCAGTGTATGTCTTCGTTACTTGGTGTAAGTGTATGTCTTTGTTACTTGGTGGAAGTGTGTGTCTGTGTTACTTGGTGTAAGTGTGTGTCTGTGTTCCTGAGTATCAGTGTATGTCTTTGTTACTTGGTGTCAGTGTATGTCAAAATACTTGGTGTAAGTGTATGTCTTTGTTACTTGGTGTCAGCGTATGTCTGTGTTACGCGGTGTAAGTATGCGTCATTGTTACTTGGTGTCAGTGTATGTCCGTGTTACTGGGTACCAGTGTTTGTCTTTGTGACTTGGTGTCAGTGTATGTCTTTGTTACTTGGTGTAAGTGTGTGTCTGTGATACTGGGTATTCAGTGTATGTCTTTGTTACTTGGTGTCAGTGTATGTCTGTGTTTCTTGATGTAAGTGTGTCTGTGTATCAGTGTATGTCTTTGTGACTTATTGTCAGTGTATGTCTTTGTTACTGGGTGTCAGTGTGTGTCTTTGTGACTTGGTGTCAGTGCATGTCTGTGTTACTGGGTATCAGTATATGTCTTTGTGACTTGGTGTCAGTGTATGTCTTTGTTACTTGGTGTAAGTGTGTGTCTGTGTTACTGGGTATCAGTGCATGTCTTTGTTACTTGGTGTCAGTGTATGTCAAAATACTTGGTTTAAGTGTATGTCTTTGTGACTTGGTGTAATTGTCTGTCTTTGTTACTTGGTGTAAGTGTATGTCTTTGTTACTTGGTGTCAGTGTATGTCTTTGTGACTTGTTGTAATTGTCTGTCTTTGTTACTTGGTGTAAGTGTATGTCTTTGTTACTTGGTGTCAGTGTATGTCTTTGTTACTTGGTGTCAGTGTGTATCTGTGTTACTGGGTATCAGTGTATGTCTTTGTTACTTGGTATCAGTGTATGTCTTTGTGACTTGGTATCAGTCTATGTCTTTGTGACTTGCTATCGGTCTATGTCTTTGTTACTGGGTGTCAGTGTGTGTCTGCGTTACTTGGTGTAAGTGTATGTCTTTGTTACTTGGTGTAAGTGTGTGTCTGTGTTACTTGGGTAAGTGTGTGTCTGTGTTCCTGGGTATCAGTGTATGTCTTTGTTACTTTGTGTCAGTGTATGTCTGTGTTGCTTGGTGCAAGTGTGTGTCTGTGTAACTGGGTATCAGTGTATGTCTTTGTTACTTGGTGTCAGTGTATGTCTGTGTTACTTGGTGTAAGTGTGTGTCTGTGTTACTGGGTGAGAGTGTGTGTCTGTGTTACTTGGTGTAAGTGTGTGTCTTTGTTACTTGGTGTCCGTGTGTGTCTGTGTTACTGGGTGTCAGTGCATGTCTTTGTTACTTGGAGTCAGTGTATATCTGTGTTACTTGGTGTAAGTGTGTGTCTTTGTTACTTAGTGTAATTGTATGTCTTTGTTACTTGGTGTCAGTGTATGTCTGTGTTACTTGGCGTCAGCGTATATCAGTGTTACTTGGTGTAAGTGTGTGTCTATGTTACTTGGTGTAAATGTATGTCTTTGTTGCTTGGTGTCAGTGGATGTCTTCGTTACTTGGTGTAAGTGTATGTCTTTGTTACTTGGTGGAAGTGTGTGTCTGTGTTACTTGGTGTAAGTCTGTGTCTTTGTTACTTGGTCTCCGTGTGTGTCTGTGTTACTGGGTGTCAGTGTATGGCTTTGTTACTTGGTGTCAGTGTATGTCTGTGTTACTTGATGTAAGTGTGTGTCTGTGTATCAGTGTATGTCTTTGTGACTTATTGTCATTGTATGTCTTTGTTACTGGGTTTCAGTGTGTGTCTTTGTGACTTGGTGTCAGTGTATGTCTGTGTTACTGGGTATCAGTGTATGTCTTTGTGACTTGGTGTAAGTGTATGTCTTTGTTAATTGGTGTAAGTGTGTGTCTGTGTTACTGGGTATCAGTGCATGTCTTTGTTACTTGGTGTCAGTGTATGTCAAAATACTTGGTGTAAGTGTATGTCTTTGTGACTTGTTGTAATTGTCTGTCTTTGTTACTTGGTGAAAGTGTCTGTCTTTGTTACTTGGTGTCAGTGTATGTCTTTGTGACTTGTTGTAATTGTCTGTCTTTGTTACTTGGTGTAAGTGTATGTCTTTGTTACTTGGTGTCAGTGTATGTCTTTGTTACTTGGTGTCAGTGTGTATCTGTGTTACTGGGTATCAGTGTATGTCTTTATTACTTGGTATCAGTGTATGTCTTTGTGACTTGGTATCAGTCTATGTCTTTGTGACTTGCTATCGGTCTATGTCTTTGTTACTGGGTGTCAGTGTGTGTCTGCGTTACTTGGTGTAAGTGTATGTCTTTGTTACTTGGTGTAAGTGTGTGTCTGTGTTACTTGGTGTAAGTGTGTGTCTGTGTTCCTGGGTATCAGTGTATGTCTTTGTTACTTGGTGTCAGTGTATGTCTGTGTTACTAGGTGTAAGTGTGTGTCTGTGCTACTGGGTATCAGTGTATGTCTTTGTTGCTTGGTGTCAGTGTATGTCTGTGTTACTTGGTGTAAGTGTGTGTCTGTGTTACTGGGTGTGAGTGTGTGTCTGTGTTACTTGGTGTAAGTGTGTGTCTGTGTTCCTGGGTATCAGTGTATGTCTTTGTTACTTGGTGTAAGTGTATGTCTGTGTTACTTGGTGTAAGTGTGTGTCTGTGTTACTGGGTATCAGTGTATGTCTTCGTTACTTGTTGTAAGTGTATGTCTTTGTTACTTGGTGGAAGTGTGTGTCTGTGTTACTTGGTGTAAGTGTGTGTCTGTGTTCCTGAGTATCAGTGTATGTCTTTGTTACTTGGTGTCAGTGTAACTCTGTGTTACTTGGTGTCAGTGTGTATCTGTGTTACTGGGTATCAGTGTATGTCTTTGTTACTTGGTATCAGTGTATGTCTTTGTGACTTGGTATCAGTCTATGTCTTTGTGACTTGCTATCGGTCTATGTCTTTGTTACTGGGTATCAGTGTATGTCTTTGTTACTTGGTGTAAGTGTATGTCTTTGTTACTTGGTGTAAGTGTGTGTCTGTGTTACTTGGTGCAAGTGTGTGTCTGTGTTCCTGGGTATCAGTGTATGTCTTTGTTACTTGGTGTCAGTGTATGTCTGTGTTACTAGGTGTAAGTGTGTGTCTGTGCTACTGGGTATCAGTGTATGTCTTTGTTGCTTGGTGTCAGTGTATGTCTGTGTTACTTGGTGCAAGTGTGTGTCTGTGTTACTGGGTGTGAGTGTGTGTCTGTGTTACTTGGTGTAAGTGTGTGTCTTTGTTACTTGGTGTAAGTGTGTGTCTGTGTTACTTGGTGTAAGTGTGTGTCTGTGTTCCTGGGTATCAGTGTATGTCTTTGTTACTGTTGTAAGTGTATGTCTGTGTTACTTGGTGTAAGTGTGTGTCTGTGTTACTGGGTATCAGTGTATGTCTTCGTTACTTGGTGTAAGTGTATGTCTTTGTTACTTGGTGGAAGTGTGTGTCTGTGTTACTTGGTGTAAGTGTGTGTCTGTGTTCCTGAGTATCAGTGTATGTCTTTGTTACTTGGTGTCAGTGTATCTCTGTGTTACTTGGTGTAAGTGTGTTTCTGTGTTACTGGGTATCAGTGTATGTCTTTGTTACTTGGTGTAAGTGTGTGTCTGTGTTACTGGGTGTCAGTGTGTGTCTGTGTTACTTGGTGTAAGTCTGTGTCTTTGTTACTTGGTCTCCGTGTGTGTCTGTGTTACTGGGTGTCAGTGTATGGCTTTGTTACTGGGTGTCAGTGTGTGTCTTTGTGACTTGCTGTCAGTGCATGTCTTTGTTACTTGGTGTAAGTGTATGTCTTTGTTACTTGGTGTCAGTGTATGTCTTTGTTACTTGTTGTCAGTGTGTGTCTGTGTTACTGGGCATCAGTGTATGTCTTTGTGACTTGGTGTCAGTGAGTGTCTGTGTTACTGGGTATCAGTGTATGTCTTTGTGACTTGGTATCAGTGTATGTCTTTGTTACTGGGTGTCAGTGTGTGTCTGTGTTACTTGGTGTCAGTGTATGTCTTTGTTACTGTTTATCAGTGTTTCTCTGTGTTACTGGGTGTCAGTGTGTGTTTGTTTGTGTTACGGGGTGTCAGTGTGTATCAGTGACATTCGGTGTCAGTACTTAGTTTAGTTTATAGATACAGCACTTAAACCGGCCATTCGGCCCGTCGAGTCTGTGCCGATCATCAACCACCCATTTATACTCATCCTACAATAATCCCGTATTCCTATCACATCCCCACCTATCCCAATATATTTCCCTACCACCTACCGATAGTAGGGGCAATTTATAATGGCCAATTAACCTATCAACCTGCAAGTCTTTGGCATGTGGGAGGAAACCGGAGCACCCGGAGGAAACCCACGCAGACACAGGGAGAACTTGCAAACTCCGCACAGGCAGTACCCAGAATCGAACCCGGGTCCCTGGAGATGTGATGCTGTGGTGCTAACCACTGCGCCAATGTGCCCCCCCCCCCCCGCCCCCAGTGTGTGCGTGTGTGACTTGGTGTCAGTGCATGTCTTTGTTACTTGGTGTAAGTGTGTGTCTGTGTTACTGGGTGTCAGTGTGTGTCTGTGTTACATGGTGTAAGTGTGTGTCTTTGTTACTTGGTGTCCGTGTGTGACTGTGTTACTGGGTGTCAGTGTATGTCTTTGTTACTGGGTGTCCGTGTATGTCTTTGTAAGTTGGTGTAAGTGTGAGTCTGTGTTACTGGGTATCAGTGTCTGTCTTTGTTACTTGGTGTAAGTGTGTGTCTGTGTTACTGGGTATCAGTGTATGTCTTTGTGACTTGGCGTCAGTGTATGTCTTTGTTACTGGGTGTCAGTGAGTGTCTTTGTGACTTAGTGTCAGTGTATGTCTTTGTTACTTGGAGTAGGTGTGTGTCTGTGTTACTGGGTATCAGTGTATGTCTTTGTTACTTGGTGTCATTGTATGTCAAAATACTTGGTGTAAGTGTATGTCTTTGTTACTTGGTGTAATTGCCTGTCTTTGTTACTTGGTGTCAGTGTATGCCTATGTTACTTGGTGTAAGTGTGTGTCTTTGTTACTTGGTGTAAGTGTATGTCTTTGTTACTTGGTGTCAGTGTATGTCTTTGTTACTGGGAGTCAGTGTGTGTCTTTGTGACTTGGTGTCAGTGTATGTCTTTGTTACTTGGTGTAAGTGTGTGTCTGTGTTACTGGGTATTAGTGTATGTCTTTGTTACTTGGTGTCAGTGTATGTCAAAATAATTGGTGCAAGTGTATGACTTTGTCACTTGGTACAATTGTCTGTCTTTGTTACTTGGTGTCAGTGTATGTCTGTGTTACTTGGTGTCAGTGTGTGTCTGTGTTACTGGGCATCAGTGTATGTCTTTGTGACTTGGCATCAGTGTATGTCTGTGTTACTTGGTGTCAGTGTGTTTGTTTGTGTCACTGGGTGTCAGTGTGTGTCTGTGTTACTTGGTGTAAGCGTGTGTCTTTGTTACTTGGTGTCCGTGTGTATCTGTGTTACTGGGTGTCTGTGTATTTCTTTGTTACTGGGTGTCAGTGTATGTCTTTGTTACTTGGTGTAAGTGTGTCTCTGTTACTGGGTATCAGTGTCTGTCTTTGTTACTTGGTGTAAGTGTATGTCTTTGTTACTTGGTGCCAGTGTATGTCTTTGTTACTGGGAGTCAGTGTGTGTCTTTGTGACTTGGTGTCAGTGTATGTCTTTGTTACTTGGTGTAAGTGTGTGTCAGTGTTGCTGGGTGTCAGTGTATGTCTTTGTTACTTGGTGTAAGTGTGTGTCTTTGTTACTTGGTGGAAGTGTATGTCTTTGTCACTTGGTGTCAGAGTATGTCTATGTTACTTGGTGTCAGTGTGTGTCTGTGTTACTGGGCATCAGTGTTTGTCTTTGTGACTTGGTATCAGTGTCTGTCTATGTTACTTGGTGTCAGTGTGTTTGTTTGTGTTACTGGGTGTCAGTGTGCGTCTGTGTTACTTGGTGTAAGTGTGTGTCTTTGTTACTTGGTGTCCGTGTGTGTCTGTGGTACTGGGTGTCAGTGTATGTCTTTGTTACTGTGTGTCAGTGTATGTCTTTGTTACTTGGTGTAAGTGTGTGTCTGTGTTGCTGGGTATCAGTGTCTGTCTTTGTTACTTGGTGTAAGTGTGTGTCTGTGTTACTGGTTATCAGTGCATGTCTTTGTTACTTTGTGTCAGTGTATGTCTGTGTTACTTGGTGTAAGTGTGCGTCTGTGTTACTGGGTATCAGTGCATGTCTTTGTTACTTGGTGTCAGTGTATGTCTGTGTTACTTGGCGTAAGTGTGTGCCTGTGTTACTGGGTATCAGTGTATGTCTTTGTTACATGGTTTCGGTGCATGTCTGTGTTACTTGGTGTAAGTGTGTGTCTGTGTTACTGGGTGTCAGTGTGTGTCTGTGTTACTTGGTGTAAGTGTATGTCTTTGTTACTGGGTGTCAGTGTATGTCTTTGTTACTTGTTGTCAGTGTGTGTCTGTGTTGCTGGGTATCAGTGTCTGTCTTTGTTACTTGGTGTAAGTGTGTGTCTGTGTTACTGTGGATCAGTGCATGTCTTTGTTACTTGGTGTCAGTGTGTGTCTGTGTTACTTGGTGTAAAAGTGTGTCTTTGTTACTGGGTATCAGTGCATGTCTTTGCTACTGGTTGTAAGTGTATGTCTTTGTTCCTTGGTGGCAGTGTGTGTCTATGTTACTGGGCATCAGTGTATGTCTTTGTGACTTGGTATCTGTGGATGTCATTGTTACTTGGTGTCAGTGTGTTTGTTTGTGTTACTGGGTGTCAATGTGTGTCTGTGTTACTTTGTGAAAGTGTGTCTTTGTTACTTGGTGTCCGTGTGTATCTGTGTTACTGGGTGTCAGTGTATGTCTTTGTTACTGGGTGTCAGTGTATGTCTTTGTTACTTGGTGTAAGTGTGTGTCTCTGTTACTGGGTATCAGTGTCTGTCTTTGTTACTTGGTGTAAGTGTGTGTCTGTGTTACTGGGTATCTGTGCATGTCTTTGTTACTTGGTGTCAGTGCATGTCTGTGTTACGTGGTGTAAGTGTGTGCCTGTGTTACTGGGTATCAGTGTATGTCTTTGTTACTTGGTGTCCGTGTATGTCTGTGTTACTTGGTGTAAGTGTGTGTCTGTGTTACTGTGCGTCAGTGTGTGTCTGTGTTACTTGGTGTAAGTCAGTGTCTTTGTTACTTGGTGTCCGTGTGTTTCTGCGTTACTGGTTGTCAGTGTTTGTCTTTGTTACTGGGTGTCAGTGTATGTCTTTGTTACTTGGTGTAAGTGTGTGTCTGTGTTACTGGGTATCATTGTCTGTCTTTGTTACTTGGTGTAAGTGTGTGTCTGTGTTACTGGGGATCTGTGCATGTCTTTGTTACTTGGTGTCAGTGTATGTCTGTGTTACTTGGTGTAAGTGTGTGTCTGTGTTACTGGGTATCAGTGTATGTCTTTGTGTATTGGTGTCAGTGCATGTCTTTGTTACTGGGAGTCAGTGTGTGTCTTTGTGACTTGGTGTCAGTGTATGTCTTTGTTACTTGGTGCAAGTGTGTGTCTGTGTTACTGGGTATCAGTGTATGTCTTTGTTCCTTGGTGTCAGTGTATGTCAAAATACTTGCTGTAAGTGTATGTCTTTGTTACTTGGTGTAATTGTCTGTCTTTGTAACTTGGTGTAAGTGTGTGTCTGTGTTACTGGGTATCAGTGCATGTCTTTGTTACTTGGTGTCAGTGTATGTCTGTGTTACTTGGTGTAAGTGTGTGCCTGTGTTACTGCGTATCAGTGTATGTCTTTGTTACTTGGTGTCAGTGTATGTCTGTGTTACTTGGTGTAAGTGTGTGTCTGTGTTACTGGGTGTCAGTGTGTGTCTGTGTTACTTGGTGTAAGTGTGTGTCTTTGTTACTTGGTGTCCGTGTGTGTCTGTGGTACTGGGTGTCAGTGTATGTCTTTGTTACTGTGTGTCAGTGTATGTCTTTGTTACTTGGTGTAAGTGTGTGTCTGTGTTGCTGGGTATCAGTGTCTGTCTTTGTTACTTGGTGTAAGTGTGTGTCTGTGTTACTGGTTATCAGTGCATGTCTTTGTTACTTTGTGTCAGTGTATGTCTGTGTTACTTGGTGTAAGTGTGCGTCTGTGTTACTGGGTATCAGTGCATGTCTTTGTTACTTGGTGTCAGTGTATGTCTGTGTTACTTGGCGTAAGTGTGTGCCTGTGTTACTGGGTATCAGTGTATGTCTTTGTTACATGGTTTCGGTGCATGTCTGTGTTACTTGGTGTAAGTGTGTGTCTGTGTTACTGGGTGTCAGTGTGTGTCTGTGTTACTTGGTGTAAGTGTATGTCTTTGTTACTGGGTGTCAGTGTATGTCTTTGTTACTTGTTGTCAGTGTGTGTCTGTGTTGCTGGGTATCAGTGTCTGTCTTTGTTACTTGGTGTAAGTGTGTGTCTGTGTTACTGTGGATCAGTGCATGTCTTTGTTACTTGGTGTCAGTGTGTGTCTGTGTTACTTGGTGTAAAAGTGTGTCTTTGTTACTGGGTATCAGTGCATGTCTTTGCTACTGGTTGTAAGTGTATGTCTTTGTTCCTTGGTGGCAGTGTGTGTCTATGTTACTGGGCATCAGTGTATGTCTTTGTGACTTGGTATCTGTGGATGTCATTGTTACTTGGTGTCAGTGTGTTTGTTTGTGTTACTGGGTGTCAATGTGTGTCTGTGTTACTTTGTGAAAGTGTGTCTTTGTTACTTGGTGTCCGTGTGTATCTGTGTTACTGGGTGTCAGTGTATGTCTTTGTTACTGGGTGTCAGTGTATGTCTTTGTTACTTGGTGTAAGTGTGTGTCTCTGTTACTGGGTATCAGTGTCTGTCTTTGTTACTTGGTGTAAGTGTGTGTCTGTGTTACTGGGTATCTGTGCATGTCTTTGTTACTTGGTGTCAGTGCATGTCTGTGTTACGTGGTGTAAGTGTGTGCCTGTGTTACTGGGTATCAGTGTATGTCTTTGTTACTTGGTGTCCGTGTATGTCTGTGTTACTTGGTGTAAGTGTGTGTCTGTGTTACTGTGCGTCAGTGTGTGTCTGTGTTACTTGGTGTAAGTCAGTGTCTTTGTTACTTGGTGTCCGTGTGTTTCTGCGTTACTGGTTGTCAGTGTTTGTCTTTGTTACTGGGTGTCAGTGTATGTCTTTGTTACTTGGTGTAAGTGTGTGTCTGTGTTACTGGGTATCATTGTCTGTCTTTGTTACTTGGTGTAAGTGTGTGTCTGTGTTACTGGGGATCTGTGCATGTCTTTGTTACTTGGTGTCAGTGTATGTCTGTGTTACTTGGTGTAAGTGTGTGTCTGTGTTACTGGGTATCAGTGTATGTCTTTGTGTATTGGTGTCAGTGCATGTCTTTGTTACTGGGAGTCAGTGTGTGTCTTTGTGACTTGGTGTCAGTGTATGTCTTTGTTACTTGGTGCAAGTGTGTGTCTGTGTTACTGGGTATCAGTGTATGTCTTTGTTCCTTGGTGTCAGTGTATGTCAAAATACTTGCTGTAAGTGTATGTCTTTGTTACTTGGTGTAATTGTCTGTCTTTGTAACTTGGTGTAAGTGTGTGTCTGTGTTACTGGGTATCAGTGCATGTCTTTGTTACTTGGTGTCAGTGTATGTCTGTGTTACTTGGTGTAAGTGTGTGCCTGTGTTACTGCGTATCAGTGTATGTCTTTGTTACTTGGTGTCAGTGTATGTCTGTGTTACTTGGTGTAAGTGTGTGTCTGTGTTACTGGGTGTCAGTGTGTGTCTGTGTTACTTGGTGCAAGTCTGTGTCTTTGTTACTTGGTGTCCGTGTGTGTCTGCGTTACTGGGTGTCAGTGTATGTCTTTGTTACTTGGTGTCAGTGTATTTCTTTGTTACTTGGTGTAAGTGTGTGTCTGTGTTCTTTTCTTTTCTTTTGGGCCTCCTTATCTCGAGAGACAATGGATACGCGCCTGGAGGTGGTCAGTGGTTTGTGAAGCAGCGCCTGGAGTGGCTATAAAGGCCCATTCTGGAGTGACAGGCTCTTCCACAGGTGCTGCAGAGAAATTTATTTGTTGGGGCTGTTGCACAGTTGGCTCTCCCCTTGCGCCTCTGTCTTTTTTCCTGCCAACTACTAAGTCTCTTCGACTCGCCACAATTTAGCCCTGTCTTTATGGCTGCCCGCCAGCTCTGGCGAATGCTGGCAACTGACTCCCACGACTTGTGATCAGTGTCACACGATTTCATGTCGCGTTTGCAGACGTCTTTATAACGGAGACATGGACGGCCGGTGGATCTGATACCAGTGGCGAGCTCGCTGTACAATGTGTCTTTGGGGATCCTGCCATCTTCCATGCGGCTCACATGGCCAAGCCATCTCAAGCGCCGCTGACTCAGTAGTGTGTATAAGCTGGGGATGTTGGCCGCTTCAAGGACTTCTGTATTGGAGATATAGTCCTGCCACCTGATGCCAAGTATTCTCCGAAGGCAGCGAAGATGGAATGAATTGAGACGTCGCTCTTGGCTGGCATACGTTGTCCAGGCCTCGCTGCCGTAGAGCAAGGTACTGAGGACACAGGCCTGATACACTCGGACTTTTGTGTTCCGTGTCAGTGCGCCATTTTCCCACACTCTCTTGGCCAGTCTGAACATAGCAGTGGAAGCCTTACCCATGCGCTTGTTGATTTCTGCATCTAGAGACAGGTTACTGGTGATAGTTGAGCCTCGGTAGGTGAACTCTTGAACCACTTCCAGAGCGTGGTCGCCAATATTGATGGATGGAGCATTTCTGACATCCTGCCCCATGATGTTCGTTTTCTTGAGGCTGATGGTTAGGCCAAATTCATTGCAGGCAGACGCAAACCTGTCGATGAGACTCTGCAGGCATTCTTCAGTGTGAGATGTTAAAGCAGCATCGTCAGCAAAGAGGAGTTCTCTGATGAGGACTTTCCGTACTTTGGACTTCGCTCTTAGACGGGCAAGGTTGAACAACCTGCCCCCTGATCTTGTGTGGAGGAAAATTCCTTCTTCAGAGGATTTGAACGCATGTGAAAGCAGCAGGGAGAAGAAAATCCCAAAAAGTGTGGGTGCGAGAACACAGCCCTGTTTCACACCACTCAGGATAGGAAAGGGCTCTGATGAGGAGCCACCATGTTGAATTGTGCCTTTCATATTGTCATGGAATGAGGTGATGATACTTAGTAGCTTTGGTGGACATCCGATCTTTTCTAGTAGTCTGAAGAGACCACATCTGCTGACGAGGTCAAAGGCTTTGGTGAGATCAATGAAAGCAATGTAGAGGGGCATCTGTTGTTCACGGCATTTCTCCTGTATCTGACGAAGGGAGAACAGCATGTCAATAGTCGATCTCTCTGCACGAAAGCCACACTGTGCCTCAGGGTAGACGTGCTCGGCCAGCTTCTGGAGCCTGTTCAGAGCGACTCGAGCAAAGACTTTCCCCACTATGCTGAGCAGGGACATTCCACGGTAGTTATTGCAGTCACCGCGGTCACCTTTGTTTTTATAGAGGGTGATGATGTTGGCATCGCGCATGTCCTGGGGTACTGCTCCCTCGTCCCAGCACAGGCATATTGTGTCTGTGTTACTGGGTATCATTGTCTGGCTTTGTTACTTGCTGTAAGTGTGTGTCTGTGTTACTGGGTATCTGTGCATGTCTTTGTTACTTGGTGTCAGTGTATGTCTGTGTTACTTGGTGTAAGTGTGTTTCTGTGTTACTGGGTATCAGTGTATGTCTTTGTGACTTGGTGTCAGTGTATGTCTTTGTTACTGGGAGTCAGTGTGTGTCTTTGTGTCTTGGTGTCATTTTTTGTCTTTGTTACTTGGTGTAAGTGTGTGTCTGTGTGACTGGGTTTCAGTGTATGTCTTTGTTACTTGGTGTCAGTGTATGTCAAAATACTTGGTGTAAGTGTATTTCTTTGTCACTTGGTGGAATTGTCTGTCTTTGTTACTTGATGTCAGTGTATGTCTGTGTTACTTGGTGTAAGTGTGTGTCATTGTTACTTGGTGTAAGTTTATGTCTTTTTTACTTGGTGTCAGTGTATGTCTGTGTTACTTGGTGTCAGTGTGTTTGTTTGTGTTACTGGGTGTCTGTGTGTGTCTGTGTTACTGGGTGTCAGTGTGTGTCTGTGTTACTTGGTGTAAGTCTGTGTCTTTGTTACTTGGTGTCCGTGTGTGTCTGCGTTACTGGGTGTCAGTGTATGTCTTTGTTACTGGGTGTCAGTGTATGTCTTTGTTACTTGGTGTAAGTGTGTGTCTGTGTTGCTGCGTATCAGTGTCTGTCTTTGTTACTTGGTGTAAGTGTGTGTCTGTGTCACTCGGTATCAGTGCATGTCTTTGTTCCTTGGTGTCAGTGTATGTCTGTGTTACTTGGTGTAAGTGTGCGTCTGTGTTACTGGGTATCAGTGCATGTCTTTGTTACTTGGTGTCAGTGTATGTCTGTGTTACTTGGCGTAAGTGTGTGCCTGTGTTACTGGGTATCAGTGCATGTCTTTGTTACTTGGTGTCTGTGTATGTCTGTGTTACTTGGTGGAAGTGTGTGTCTGTGTTACTGGGTGTCAGTGTGTCTGTGTTACTTGGTGTAAGTGTGTGTCTTTGTTACTTGGTGTCCGTGTGTGTCTGTGTTACTGGGTGTCAGTGTATGTCTTTGTTACTGGGTGTCAGTGTATGTCTTTGTTACTTGGTGTAAGTGTGTGTCTGTGTTGCTGGGTATCAGTGTCTGTCTTTGTTACTTGGTGTAAGTGTGTGTCTGTGTTACTGTGTATCAGTGCATGTCTTTGTTACTTGGTGTCAGTGTGTGTCTGTGTTACTTGGTGTAAGTGTGTGTCTTTGTTACTGGGTATCAGTGTATGTCTTTGTGACTTGGTGTAAGTGTATGTCTTTGTTACTGGTTGTAAGTGTATGTCTTTGTTACTTGGTGGCAGTGTGTGTCTCTGTTACTGGGCATCAGTGTATGTCTTTGTGACTTGGTATCTGTGTATGTCTTTGTTACTTGGTGTCAGTGTGTTTGTTTGTGTTACTGGGTGTCAATGTGTGTCTGTGTTACTTTGTGAAAGTGTGTCTTTGTTACTTGGTGTCCGTGTGTATCTGTGTTACTGGGTGTCAGTGTATGTCTTTGTTACTGGGTGTCAGTGTATGTCTTTGTTACTTGGTGTAAGTGTGTCTCTCTGTTACTGGGTATCAGTGTCTGTCTTTGTTACTTGGTGTAAGTGTGTGTCTGTGTTACTGGGTATCAGTGCATGTCTTTGTTACTTGGTGTCAGTGCATGTCTGTGTTACGTGGTGTAAGTGTGTGCCTGTGTTACTGGGTGTCAGTGTATGTCTTTGTTACTTGGTGTCCGTGTATGTCTGTGTTACTTGGTGCAAGTGTGTGTCTGTGTTACTGTGTGTCAGTGTGTGTCTGTGTTACTTGGTGTAAGTCAGTGTCTTTGTTACTTGGTGTCCGTGTGTGTCTGCGTTACTGGGTGTCAGTGCATGTCTTTGTTACTGGGTGTCAGTGTATGTCTTTGTTACTTGGTGTAACTGTGTGTCTGTGTTACTGGGTAACAAAGTCTGTCTTTGTTACTTGGTGTAAGTGTGTGTCTGTGTTACTGGGGATCTGTGCATGTCTTTGTTACTTGGTGTCAGTGTATGTCTGTGTTACTTGGTGTAAGTGTGTGTCTGTGTTACTGGGTATCAGTGTATGTCTTTGTGAATTGGTGTCAGTGCATGTCTTTGTTACTGGGAGTCAGTGTGTGTCTTTGTGACTTGGTGTCAGTGGACGTCTTTGTTACTTGGTGCAAGTGTTTGTCTGTGTTACTGGGTATCAGTGGATGTCTTTGTTACTTGGCGTCAGTGTATGTCAAAATAATTGGTGTAAGTGAATGTCTTTGTTACTTGGTGTAATTGTCTGTCTTTGTTACTTGGTGTAAGTGTGTGTCTGTGTTACTGGGTATCAGTGTATGTCTGTGTTACTTGGTGAAAGTTAGTGCCTGTGTTACTGGGTATCAGTATATGTCTTTGTTACTTGGTGTCAGTGTATGTCTGTGTTACTTGGTGTAAGTGTGTGTCTGTGTTACTGGGTGTCAGTGTGTGTCTGTGTTACTTGGTGTAAGTCTTTGTCTTTGTTACTTGGTGTCCGTGTTTGTCTGCGTTACTGGGTGTCAGTGTATGTCTTTGTTACTGGGTGTCAGTGTCTGTCTTTGTTACTTGGTGTAAGTGTGTGTCTGTGTTACTGGGTATCATTGTCTGTCTTTGTTACTTGCTGTAAGTGTGTGTCTGTGTTACTGGGTATCTGTGCATGTCTTTGTTACTTGGTGTCAGTGTATGTCTGTGTTACTTGGTGTAAGTGTGTTTCTGTGTTACTGGGTATCAGTGTATGTCTTTGTGACTTGGTGTCAGTGTATGTCTTTGTTACTGGGAGTCAGTGTGTGTCTTTGTGACTTGGTGTCATTGTTTGTCTTTGTTACTTGGTGTAAGTGTGTGTCTGTGTTACTGGGTTTCAGTGTATGTCTTTGTTACTTGGTGGCAGTGTGTGTCTCTGTTACTGGGCATCAGTGTATGTCTTTGTGACTTGGTATCTGTGTATGTCTTTGTTACTTGGTGTCAGTGTGTTTGTTTGTGTTACTGGGTGTCAATGTGTGTCTGTGTTACTTTGTGAAAGTGTGTCTTTGTTACTTGGTGTCCGTGTGTATCTGTGTTACTGGGTGTCAGTGTATGTCTTTGTTACTGGGTGTCAGTGTATGTCTTTGTTACTTGGTGTAAGTGTGTCTCTCTGTTACTGGGTATCAGTGTCTGTCTTTGTTACTTGGTGTAAGTGTGTGTCTGTGTTACTGGGTATCAGTGCATGTCTTTGTTACTTGGTGTCAGTGCATGTCTGTGTTACGTGGTGTAAGTGTGTGCCTGTGTTACTGGGTGTCAGTGTATGTCTTTGTTACTTGGTGTCCGTGTATGTCTGTGTTACTTGGTGCAAGTGTGTGTCTGTGTTACTGTGTGTCAGTGTGTGTCTGTGTTACTTGGTGTAAGTCAGTGTCTTTGTTACTTGGTGTCCGTGTGTGTCTGCGTTACTGGGTGTCAGTGCATGTCTTTGTTACTGGGTGTCAGTGTATGTCTTTGTTACTTGGTGTAACTGTGTGTCTGTGTTACTGGGTAACAAAGTCTGTCTTTGTTACTTGGTGTAAGTGTGTGTCTGTGTTACTGGGGATCTGTGCATGTCTTTGTTACTTGGTGTCAGTGTATGTCTGTGTTACTTGGTGTAAGTGTGTGTCTGTGTTACTGGGTATCAGTGTATGTCTTTGTGAATTGGTGTCAGTGCATGTCTTTGTTACTGGGAGTCAGTGTGTGTCTTTGTGACTTGGTGTCAGTGGACGTCTTTGTTACTTGGTGCAAGTGTTTGTCTGTGTTACTGGGTATCAGTGGATGTCTTTGTTACTTGGCGTCAGTGTATGTCAAAATAATTGGTGTAAGTGAATGTCTTTGTTACTTGGTGTAATTGTCTGTCTTTGTTACTTGGTGTAAGTGTGTGTCTGTGTTACTGGGTATCAGTGTATGTCTGTGTTACTTGGTGAAAGTTAGTGCCTGTGTTACTGGGTATCAGTATATGTCTTTGTTACTTGGTGTCAGTGTATGTCTGTGTTACTTGGTGTAAGTGTGTGTCTGTGTTACTGGGTGTCAGTGTGTGTCTGTGTTACTTGGTGTAAGTCTTTGTCTTTGTTACTTGGTGTCCGTGTTTGTCTGCGTTACTGGGTGTCAGTGTATGTCTTTGTTACTGGGTGTCAGTGTCTGTCTTTGTTACTTGGTGTAAGTGTGTGTCTGTGTTACTGGGTATCATTGTCTGTCTTTGTTACTTGCTGTAAGTGTGTGTCTGTGTTACTGGGTATCTGTGCATGTCTTTGTTACTTGGTGTCAGTGTATGTCTGTGTTACTTGGTGTAAGTGTGTTTCTGTGTTACTGGGTATCAGTGTATGTCTTTGTGACTTGGTGACAGTGTATGTCTTTGTTACTGGGAGTCAGTGTGTGTCTTTGTGACTTGGTGTCATTGTTTGTCTTTGTTACTTGGTGTAAGTGTGTGTCTGTGTTACTGGGTTTCAGTGTATGTCTTTGTTACTTGGTGGCAGTGTGTGTCTATGTTACTGGGTATCAGTGTATGTCTTTGTGACTTGGTATCTGTGTATGTCTTTGTTACTTGCTGTCAGTGTGTTTGTTTGTGTTACTGGGTGTCAATGTGTGTCTGTGTTACTTTGTGAAAGTGTGTCTTTGTTACTTGGTGTCCGTGTGTATCTGTGTTGCTGGGTGTCAGTGTATGTCTTTGTTACTGGGTGTCAGTGTCTGTCTTTGTTACTTGGTGTAAGTGTGTGTCTCTGTTACTGGGTATCAGTGTCTGTCTTTGTTACTTGGTGTAAGTGTGTGTCTGTGTTACTGGGTATCAGTGCATGTCTTTGTTACTTGGTGTCAGTGCATGTCTGTGTTACGTGGTGTAAGTGTGTGCCTGTGTTACTGGGTATCAGTGTATGTCTTTGTTACTTGGTGTCCGTGTATGTCTGTGTTACTTGCTGTAAGAGTGTGTCTGTGTTACTGTGTGTCAGTGTGTGTCTGTGTTACTTGGTGTAAGTCAGTATCTTTGTTACATGGTGTCCGTGTGTGTCTGCGTTACTGGGTGTCAGTGTATGTCTTTGTTACTGGGTGTCAGTGTATGTCTTTGTTACTTGGTGTAAGTGTGTGTCTGTGTTACTGGGTATCATTGTCTGTCTTTGTTACTTGCTGTAAGTGTGTGTCTGTGTTACTGGGTATCTGTGCATGTATTTGTTACTTGGTGTCAGTGTATATCTGTGTTACTTGGTGTAAGTGTGTTTCTGTGTTACTGGGTATCAGTGTATGTCTTTGTGACTTGGTGTCAGTGCATGTCTTTGTTACTGGGAGTCAGTGTGTGTCTTTGTGACTTGGTGTCATTGTTTGTCTTTGTTACTTGGTGTAAGTGTGTGTCTGTGTTACTGGGTTTCAGTGTATGTCTTTGTTACTGGGTGTCAGTGTATGTCAAAATACTTGGTGTAAGTGTATTTCTTTGTTACTTGGTGGAATTGTCTGTCTTTGTTACTTGGTCTCAGTCTATGTCTGTGTTACTTGGTGTAAGTGTGTGTCATTGTTGCTTGGTGTAAGTGTATGTCTTTGTTACTTGGTGTCAGTGTATGTCTGTGTTACTTGGTGTCAGTGTGTTTGTTTGTGTTACTGGGTGTCAGTGTGTATCTGTGTTACTTGGTGTAAGTCTGTGTCTTTGTTACTTGGTGTCCGTGTGTGTCTGCGTTACTGGGTGTCAGTGTATGTCTTTGTTACTGGGTGTCAGTGTATCTCTTTGTTACTTGGTGTAAGTGTGTGTCTGTGTTGCTGGGTATCAGTGTCTGTCTTTGTTACTTGGTGTAAGTGTGTGTCTGTATTACTGGGTATCAGTGTATGTCTTTGTTACTTGGTGTAAGTGTGTGTCTGTGTTGCCGGGTATCAGTGTCTGTCTTTGTTACTTGGTGTAAGTGTATGTCTTTGTTACTTGGTGTAATTGTCTGTCTTTGTTACTTGGTGTCAGTGTATGTCTGTGTTACTTGGTGTCAGTGTGTTTGTTTGTGTTCCTGGGTGTCAGTGTGTGTCGTGTTACTTGGTGTAAGTGTGTGTCTTTGTTACTTGGTGTCCGTGTGTGTCTGTGTTACTGCGTGTCAGTGTATGTCTTTGTTACTGGGTGTCAGTGTATGTCTTTGTGACTTGGTGTCAGTGTATGTCTGTGTTACTGGGTGACAGTGTATGTCTTTGTTACTGGGTGTCAGTGTATGTCTTTGTTACTTGGTGTAAGTGTGTGTCTGTGTTACTGGGTATCAGTGTCTGTCTTTGTTACTTGGTGTAAGTGTGTGTCTGTGTTACTGGGTATCAGTGCATGTCTTTGTTACTGGGTGTCAGTCTATGTCTTTGTTACTTGGTGTAAGTGTGTGTCTGTATTACTGGGTATCATTGTCTGTCTTTGTTACTTTGTGTAAGTGTGTGTCTGTGTTACTGGGTATCTGTGCATGTCTTTGTTGTTTGGTGTCAGTGTATGTCTGTGTTACCTGGTGAAAGTGTGTGTCTGTGTTACTGGGTATCAGTGTATGTCTTTGTGACTTGGTGTCAGTGTATGTCTTTGTTACTGGGAGTCAGTGTGTGTCTTTGTGACTTGGTGTCAGTGTATGTCTTTGTTACTTGGTGTAAGTGTGTGTCTGTGTTACTGGGTATCATTGTCTGTCTTTGTTAATTGGTGTAAGTGTGTGTCTGTGTTACTGGGTATCTGTGCATGTCTTTGTTACTTGGTGTCAGTGTATGTTTGTGTTACTTGGTGTAAGTGTGTGTCTGTGTTACTGGGTATCAGTGTATGTCTTTGTGACTTGGTGTCAGTGTATGTCTTTTGTTACTGGGAGTGTGTGTGTCTTTGTGACTTGGTGTCAGTGTATGTCTTTGTTACTTTGTGTAAGTGTGTGTCTGTGTTACTGGGTTTCAGTGTATGTCTTTGTTACTTGGTGTCAGTGTATGCCAAAAACTTGGTGTAAGTGTATGTCTTTGTTACTTGGTGTCAGTGTATGTCTGTGTTACTTGGTGTCAGTGTGTTTGTTTGTGTTCCTGGGTGTCAGTGTGTGTCTGTGTTACTTGGTGTAAGTGTGTGTCTTTGTTACTTGGTGTCCGTGTGTGTCTGTGTTACTGGGTGTCAGTGTATGTCTTTGTTACCTCGTGTCAGTGTATGTCTTTGTGACTTGGTGTCAGTGTATGTCTGTGTTACTGGGTGTCAGTGTATGTCTTTGTTTCTTGGTGTCAGTGTATCACTTTGTTACTTGTTGTCAGGGTGAGTCTGTGTTACTGGGCATCAGTGTATGTCTTTGTGACTTGGTATCAGTGTATGTCTTTGTTACTGGGTGTCAGTGTATGTCTTTGTTACTTGGTGTAAGTGTGTGTCTGTGTTACTGGGTATCATTGTCTGTCTTTGTTACTTGGTGTAAGTGTGTGTCTGTGTTACTGGGTATCTGTGCATGTCTTTGTTACTTGCTGTCACTGTATGTTTGTGTTACTAGGTGTAAGTGTGTGTCTGTGTTACTGGGTATCAGTGTATGTCTTTGTGACTTGGTGTCAGTGTATGTCTTTTGTTACTGGGAGTCAGTGTGTGTCTTTGTGACTTGGTGTCAGTGTATGTCTTTGTTACTTTGTGTCAGCGTGTGTCTGTGTTACTGGGTTTCAGTGTATGTCTTTGTTACTTGGTGTCAGTGTATGTCAAAATACTTGGTGTAAGTGTATGTCTTTGTTACTTGGTGTAATTGACTGTCTTTGTTACTTGGTGTCAGTGTATGTCTGTGTTACTTGGTGGAAGTGTGTGTCTGTGTTACTTTGTATCATTGTCTGTCTTTGTTACTTGGTGTAAGTGTGTGTCTGTGTTACTGGGTATCAGTGTATGTCTTTGTGACTTGGTGTCAGTGCATGTCTTTTGTTACTGGGAGTCAGTGTGTGTCTTTGTGACTTGGTGTCAGTGTATGTCTTTGTTACTTTGTGTAAGTGTGTGTCTGTGTTACTGTGTTTCAGTGTATGTCTTTGTTACTTGGTGTCAGTGTATGTCAAAATACTTGGTGTAAGTGTATGTCTTTGTTACTTGGTGTAATTGTCTGTCTTTGTTACTTGGTGTCAGTGTATGTCTTTGTTACTTGGTGTAATTGTGTGTCTGTGTTACTGGGTATCATTGTCTGTCTTTGTTACTTGGTGTAAGTGTGTGTCTGTGTTACTGGGTATCAGTGTATGTCTTTGTGACTTGGTGTCAGTGTATGTCTTTTGTTACTGGGAGTCAGTGTGTGTCTTTGTGACTTGGTGTCAGTGTATGTATTTGTTACTTTGTGTAAGTGTGTCTCTGTGTTACTGGGTTTCAGTGTATGTCTTTGTTAGTTGGTGTCAGTGTATGTCAAAATACTTGGTGTAAGTGTATGTATTTGTTCCTTGGTGTAAATGTCTGTCTTTGTTACTTGGTGTCAGTGTATGTCTGTGTTACTTGGTGGAAGTGTGTGTCATTGTTACTTGGTGTAAGTGTATGTCTTTGTTACTTGGTGTCAGTGTATGTCTGTGTTACTTGGTGTCAGTGTGTTTGTTTGTGTTCCTGGGTGTCAGTGTGTGTCTGTGTTACTTGGTGTAAGTGTGTGTCTTTGTTACTTGGTGTCCGTGTGTGTCTGTGTTACTGGGTGTCAATGTATGTCTTTGTTACTGGGTGTCAGTGTATGTCTTTGTGACTTGGTGTCAGTGTATGTCTGTGTACTGGGTGTCAGTGTATGTCTTTGTTACTGGGTGTCAGTGTATGTCTTTGTTACTTGGTGTAAGTGTGTGTCTGTGTTACTGGGTATCAGTGTCTGTCTTTGTTACTTGGTGTAAGTGTGTGTCTGTGTTACTGGGTATCAGTGCATGTCTTTGTTACTGGGAGTCAGTCTATGTCTTTGTTACTTGGTGTAAGTGTGTGTCTGTATTACTGGGTATCATTGTCTGTCTTTGTTACTTGGTGTAAGTGTGTGTCTGTGTTACTGGGTATCTGTGCATGTCTTTGTAACTTGGTGTCAGTGTATGTCTGTATTACTTGGTGTAAGTGTGTGTCTGTGTTACTGGGTATCAGTGTAAGTCTTTGTGACTTGGTGTCAGTGTATGTCTTTGTTACTGGGAGTCAGTGTGTGTCTTTGTGACTTGGTGTCAGTGTATGTCTTTGTTACTTGGTGTAAGTGTGTGTCTGTGTTACTGGGTTTCAGTGTATGTCTTTGTTACTTGGTGTCAGTGTATGTCAAAATACTTGGTGTAAGTGTATGTCTTTGTTACTTTGTGGAATTGTCTGTCTTTGTTACTTGGTGTCAGTGTATGTCTGTGTTACTTGGTGTAAGTGTGTGTCATTGTTACTTAGTTTAAGTGTATGTCTTTGTTACTTGGTGTCAGTGTATGTCTGTGTTACTTGGTGTCATTGTGTTTGTTTGTGTTACTGGTTCTCAGTGTGTGTCTGTGTTAATTGGTGTAAGTGTGTGTCTTGGTTACTTGGTGTCCGTGTGTGTCTGTGTTACTGGGTGTCAGTGTATGTCTTTGTTACTGGGTGTCAGTGTATGTCTTTGTTACTTGGTGTAAGTGTGTATCTGTGTTACTGGGTATCATTGTCTGTCTTTGTTACTTGGTGTAAGTGTGTGTCTGTGTTACTGGGTATCAGTGCATGTCTTTGTTACTTGGTGTCAGTGTATGTCTGTGTTACTTGGTGTAATTGTGTGTCTGTGTTACTGGGTATCAGTGTATGTCTTTGTGAGTTGGTGTCAGTGTTTGTCTTTTGTTACTGGGAGTCAGTGTGTGTCTTTCTGACTTGGTGTCAGTGTATGTCTTTGTTACTTGGTGCAAGTGTGTGGCTGTGTTACTGTGTTTCAGTGTATGTCTTTGTTACTTGGTGTCAGTGTATGTCAAAATACTTGGTGTAAGTGTATGTCTTTGTTACTTGGTGTAATTGTCTGTCTTTGTTACTTGGTGTCAGTGTAGGTCTGTGTTACTTGGTGTCAGTGTGTTTGTTTGTGTTCCTGGGTGTCAGTGTGTGTCTGTGTTACTTGGTGTAAGTGTGTGTCTTTGTTACTTGGTGTCCGTGTGTGTCTGTGTTACTGGGTGTCAGTGTATGTCTTTGTTACTGAGTGTCAGTGTATGTCTTTGTGACTGGTGTCAGTTTATGTCTGTGTTACTGGGTGTCAGTGTATGTCTTTGTTACTGGGTGTCAGTGTATGTCTTTGTTACTTGGTGTAAGTGTGTGACTGTGTTACTGGGTATCAGTGCATGTCTTTGTTACTTGGTGTCAGTGTATGTCTGTGTTACTTGGTGTAATTGTGTGTCTGTGTTACTGGGTATCAGTGTATGTCTTTGTGAGTTGGTGTCAGTGTTTGTCTTTTGTTACTGGGAGTCAGTGTGTGTCTTTCTGACTTGGTGTCAGTGTATGTCTTTGTTACTTGGTGCAAGTGTGTGGCTGTGCTACTGTGTTTCAGTGGATGTCTTTGTTACTTGGTGTCAGTGTTTGTCAAAATACTTGGTGTAAGTGTATGTCTTTGTTACTTGGTGTAATTGTCTGTCTTTGTTACTTGGTGTCAGTGTAGGTCTGTGTTACTTGGTGTCAGTGTGTTTGTTTGTGTTCCTGGGTGTCAGTGTGTGTCTGTGTTACTTGGTGTAAGTGTGTGTCTTTGTTACTTGGTGTCAGTGTGTGTCTGTGTTACTGGGTGTCAGTGTATGTCTTTGTTACTGAGTGTCAGTGTATGTCTTTGTGACTTGCTGTCAGTTTATGTCTGTGTTACTGGGTGTCAGTGTATGTCTTTGTTACTGGGTGTCAGTGTATGTCTTTGTTACTTGGTGTAAGTGTGTGTCTGTATTACTGGGTATCAGTGCATGTCTTTGTTACTGGGTGTCAGTGTATGTCTTTGTTACTTGGTGTAAGTGTGTGTCTGTGTTACTGGGTATCATTGTCTGTCTTTGTTACTTGGTGTAAGTGTGTGTCTGTGTTACTTGGTGTAAGTGTGTCTGTGTTACTGGGTATCAGTGTATGTCTTTGTGACTTGGTGTCAGTGTATGTCTTTTGTTACTGGGGGTCAGTGTGTGTCTTTGTGACTTGGTGTCAGTGTATGTCTTTGTTACTTTGTGTAAGTGTGTGTCTGTGTTACTGGGTTTCAGTGTATGTCTTTGTTACTTGGTGTCAGTGTATGTCAAATACTTGGTGTAAGTGTATGTCTTTGTTACTTGGTGTAATTGTCTGTCTTTGTTACTTGGTGTCAGTGTATGTCTGTGTTACTTGGTGGAAGTGTGTGTCATTGTTACTTGGTGTAAGTGTATGTCTTTGTTACTTGGTGTCAGTGTATGTCTGTGTTACTTGGTGTCAGTGTGTTTGTTTGTGTTTTTGGGTGTCAGTGTGTGTCGTGTTACTTGGTGTAAGTGTGTGTCTTTGTTACTTGGTGTCCGTGTGTGTCTGTTTTACTGGGTGTCAGTGTATGTCTTTGTTACTGGGTGTCAGTGTATGTCTTTGTTACTTGGTGTCAGTGTGTGTCTGTGTTACTGGGTGTCAGTGTATGTCTTTGTTACTGGGTGTCAGTGTATGTCTTTGTTACTTGGTGTAAGTGTGTGTCTGTGTTACTGGGTATCAGTGTCTGTCTTTGTTACTTGGTGTAAGTGTGTGTCTGTGTTACTGGGTATCTGTGCATGTCTTTGTTACTTGGTGTCAGTGTATGTCTGTGTTACCTGGTGTAAGTGTGTGTCTGTGTTACTGGGTATCAGTGTTTGACTTTGTGACTTGGTGTCAGTGTATGTCTTTGTTACTGGGAGTCAGTGTGTGTCTTTGTGAATTGGTGTCAGTGTATGTCTTTGTTACTTGGTGTAAGTGTGTGTCTGTGTTACTGGGTTTCAGTGTATGTCTTTGTTCCTTGGTGTCAGTGTATGTCAAAATACTTGGTGTAAGTGTATGTCTTTGTTACTTGGTGGAATTGTCTGTCTTTGTTACTTGGTGTCAGTGTATGTCTGTGTTACTTGGTCTAAGTGTGTGTCATTGTTACTTAGTGTAAGTGTATGTCTTTGTTACTTGGTGTCAGTGTATGTCTGTGTTACTTGGTGTCAGTGTGTTTGTTTGTGTTACTGGGTCTCAGTGTGTGTCTGTGTTAATTGGTGTAAGTGTGTGTCTTGGTTACTTGGTGTCCGTGTGTGTCTGTGTTACTGGGTGTCAGTGTATGTCTTTGTGACTGGGTGACAGTGTATGTCTTTGTTACTTGGTGTCAGTGTATGTATTTGTTACTTGGTGTCAGTGTATGTCTGTTACTTGGTGTCAGTGTATGTCTGTTACTTGGTGTCAGTGTATTTATTTGTTACTTGATGTAAGTATATGTCTTTGCTACTTGGTGTCAGTGTACGTCTTTGATATTTGGTGCATGTGTATGTCTGTGTTACTGGGTATCAGTGTCTGTCTTTGTTACTTGGTGTAAGTGTGTGTCTTTGTTACTTGGTGTCAGTGTATGTCTTCGTTACTTGGTATAAGTGTGTCTCTTTGTTACTGGGTATCAGTGTAAGTCTTTGTTACTTGGTGTCTGTATGTCTTTGTTGCTTGGTGTCAGTGTATGTCTGTGTACCTGGTGTATGTTTGTGTCTTTGTTACTTGGTGTCAGTTTATGTCTGTGTTACTTGGTGTCAGTATATGTCTGTGTTACTTGGTGTCAGTGCATGTCTTTGTTATTTGGTGTAAGTGTATGTCTTTTTCTCTTGGTGTCAGTGTATGTCTTTGTTTCTTGGTGTCAGTGTATGTCTTTGCTACTTGGTGTCAGTGTATGTCTTTGTGACTTGGTGTAAGTGTATGTCTGTGTTACTGGGTATCAGTGTCTGTCTTTGTTACTTGGTGTAAGTGTGTGTCTGTGTTGCTGGGTATCAGTGTATGTCTTTGTTAATTGGTGTAAGTGTGTGTCTGTGTTACTGGGTATTAGTGTTTGTCTTTGTTACTGGGTATCAGTGTATGTCTGTGTTACTTGGTGTATGTGTGTGTCTGTGTTACTGGGTGTAAGTGTATGTCTTTGTTACATGGTGTCAGTGTATGTCTTTGTTACTTGGTGTAAGTGTATGTCTTTGTTACTTGGTGTCAGTGTATGTCTTTGTGACTTGGTGTCATTGTCTGTCTTTGTTATTTGGTGTAAGTGCGTGTCTGTGTTACTGTGTATCAGTGAATGTCTTTGTTACTTGGTGTCAGTGTATGTCTGTGTTACTTGGTGTAAGTGTGTGTCTGTGTTACTGGGTATCAGTGTATGTCTTGGTTACTTGGTGTCAGTGGATGTCTGTGTTACTTGGTGTAAGTGTGTGTCTGTGTTACTGGGTTTCAGTTTATGTCTTTGTTACTTGGTGTCAGTGTATGTCTTTGTTACTTGGTGTAAGTGTATGTCTTTGTTACTTGGTGTCAGTGTATGTCTGTGTTACTTGGTGTAATTGTATGTCTTTGTTACTTTGTGTCAGTGTATGTCTTTGTTACTTGGTGTAAGTGTGTGTCTTTGTTACTTGGTGTCAGTGTATGTCTCTGTTACTTGGTGTAAGTGTATGTCTTTGCAACTTGGTGTCAGTGTATGTCTTTGATACTTGGTGTAAGTGTATGTCTGTGTTACTGGGTATCAGTGTCTGTCTTTGTTACTTGGTGTAAGTGTGTGTCTGTGTTGTTGGATATCAGTGAATGTCTTTGTTACTTGGTGTAAGTGTGCGTCTGTGTTACTGGGTATCAGTGTCTGTCTTTGTTACTTGGTGTCTGTGTATGTCTTTGTTACTTGGCGTCAGTGTGTGTCTTTGTTACTTGGTGTCAGTGTGTGTCTTTGTTACTTGGTGTCAGTGTGTGTCTGTGCTACTTGGTGTAAGTGTACGTCTTTGTTACCTGGTGTCAGAGTATGTCTTTGTTACTTGGTGTAAGTGTACGTCTTTGTTACCTGGTGTCAGAGTATGTCTTTGTTACTTGGTGTAAGTGTATGTCTTTGTTACTTGGTGTCAGTGTCTGTCTCTGTTACTTGATGTAAGTGTGTGTCTGTGTTACTGGGTATCAGTGTATGTCTTTGTTACTTGGTGTCATTGTCTGTCTTTGTTACTTGCTGTAAGTGTGTGTCTGTGTTACTTGGTGTAAGTGTGTGTCTGTGTTACTGGGTATCAGTGTATGTCTTTGTTACTTGGTGTCAGTTTATGTCTGTGTTACTTGGTGTAAGTGTGTGTCTTTGTTACTGGGTATCAGTGTATGTCTTTGTTACTTGGTGCCAGTGTATGTCTTTGTTACTTGGTGTTAGTGTGTCTCTGTGTTACTGGGTGTCAGTGTATGTCTTTGTTACTTGGTGTCAGTGTATGTCTGTGTTGCATGGTGTCAGTGTGTGTCTTTGTTACTGGGTGTCAGTGTATGTCTTTGTTACTGGGTGTAAGTGTATGTCTTTGTGACTTGGTGTCAGTGTATGTCTTTGTTACTGGATGTCAGTGTATGTCTTTGTTACTTGGTGTCAGTGTATGTCTGTGTTACTTGGTGTAATTGTGTGTCTTTGTTAGTTGGTGTAATTGTTTGTATTTGTTACTTGGTGTCAGTGCATGTCTGTGTTATTTGTTGTAAGTGTATGTCTTTCTTACTTGGTGTCAATGTATGTCTTTGTTACTTGCTGTAAGTGTTTGTCTGTGTCACTGGGTATCAGTGTATGTCTTTGTTAGTTGTTGTCAGTGTGTGTCTTTGTTACCTGGTGTCAGTGTTTCTCTGTGTTACTGGGTGTCACTAGTATCTGTGTTCCTGGGTGTCAGTGTATGTCTTTGTTACTTGGTCTCAGTGTATGTCCTTGTTACTTGGTGTAAGTGTGTGTCTGTGTTACTGGGTATCAGTGTATGTGTTTGTTACTTGGTGTAAGTGTGTGTCTGTGTTACTGGGTATCAGTGCATGTCTTTGTTACTTGGTGTCAGTGTATGTCTTTGTTACTTGGTGTAAGTGTATGTCTTTGTTACTTGGTGTCAGTGTATGTCTTTGTTACTTGGTGTAAGTGTGTGTCTCTGTTACTGGGTATCAGTGTATGTCTTTGTTAATTGGTGTCAGTATATGTCTTTGTGACTTGGTGTCAGTGTATGTCTTTGTTACTTGGTGTAATTGTGTGTCTGTGTTACTGGGTATCAGTGTATGTCTTTCTTACTTGTTGTCAGTGTGTGTCTTTGTTACTGGGTGTCAGTGTATGTCTTTGTTGCTGGGTGTCAGTGTGTGTCTTTGTGTCTTGGTGTAAGTGTGTGTCTGTGTTACTGGATGTCAGTGTCTGTCATTGTTACTTGGTGTAAGTCTGTGTCTGTGTTACTGGGTATCAGTGTTTGTCTTTGTTACTGGGTATCAGTGTCTGTCTGTGTTACTTGGTGTATGTGTGTGTCTGTGTTACTGGGTGTAAGTGTATGTCTTTGTTACATGGTGTCAGTGTATGTCTTTGTTACTTGGTGTAAGTGTATGTCTTTGTTACTTGGTGTCAGTGTATGTCTTTGTGACTTGGTGTCATTGTCTGTCTTTGTTATTTGGTGTAAGTGCGTGTCTGTGTTACTGTGTATCAGTGAATGTCTTTGTTACTTGGTGTCAGTGTATGTCTGTGTTACTTGGTGTAAGTGTGTGTCTGTGTTACTTTGTATCAGTGTATGTCTTGGTTACTTGGTGTCAGTGGATGTCTGTGTTACTTGGTGTAAGTGTGTGTCTTTGTTACTGGGTTTCAGTTTATGTCTTTGTTACTTGGTGTCAGTGTATGTCTTTGTTACTTGGTGTAAGTGTATGTCTTTGTTACTTGGTGTCAGTGTATGTCTGTGTTACTTGGTGTAATTGTATGTCTTTGTTACTTTGTGTCAGTGTATGTCTTTGTTACTTGGTGTAAGTGTGTGTCTTTGTTACTTGGTGTCAGTGTATGTCTCTGTTACCTGGTGTAAGTGTATGTCTTTGCAACTTGGTGTCAGTGTATGTCTTTGATACTTGGTGTAAGTGTATGTCTGTGTTACTGGGTATCAGTGTCTGTCTTTGTTACTTGGTGTAAGTGTGTGTCTTTGTTACTTGGTGTAAGTGTGTGTCTGTGTTACTGGGTATCAGTGTATGTCTTTGTTAATTGGTGTCATTGTCTGTCTGTGTTACTTGGTGTCAGTGTATGTCTTTGTTACTTGGTGTCAGTGAATGTCTGTGGACCTGGTGTATGTGTGTGTCTTTGTTACTGGGTGTCAGTGTATGTCTTTGTTGCTGGGTGTCAGTGTGTGTCTTTGTGTCTTGGTGTAAGTGTGTGTCTGTGTTACTGGATGTCAGTGTCTGTCATTGTTACTTGGTGTAAGTCTGTGTCTGTGTTACTGGGTATCAGTGTTTGTCTTTGTTACTGGGTATCAGTGTCTGTCTGTGTTACTTGGTGTATGTGTGTGTCTGTGTTACTGGGTGTAAGTGTATGTCTTTGTTACATGGTGTCAGTGTATGTCTTTGTTACTTGGTGTAAGTGTATGTCTTTGTTACTTGGTGTCAGTGTATGTCTTTGTGACTTGGTGTCATTGTCTGTCTTTGTTATTTGGTGTAAGTGCGTGTCTGTGTTACTGTGTATCAGTGAATGTCTTTGTTACTTGGTGTCAGTGTATGTCTGTGTTACTTGGTGTAAGTGTGTGTCTGTGTTACTGGGTATCAGTGTATGTCTTGGTTACTTGGTGTCAGTGGATGTCTGTGTTACTTGGTGTAAGTGTGTGTCTGTGTTACTGGGTTTCAGTTTATGTCTTTGTTACTTGGTGTCAGTGTATGTCTTTGTTACTTGGTGTAAGTGTATGTCTGTGTTACTTGGTGTAATTGTATGTCTTTGTTACTTTGTGTCAGTGTATGTCTTTGTTACTTGGTGTAAGTGTGTGTCTTTGTTACTTGGTGTCAGTGTATGTCTCTGTTACCTGGTGTAAGTGTATGTCTTTGCAACTTGGTGTCAGTGTATGTCTTTGATACTTGGTGTAAGTGTATGTCTGTGTTACTGGGTATCAGTGTCTGTCTTTGTTACTTGGTGTAAGTGTGTGTCTGTGTTGTTGGATATCAGTGAATGTCTTTGTTACTTGGTGTAAGTGTGCGTCTGTGTTACTGGGTATCAGTGTCTGTCTTTGTTACTTTGTGTCTGTGTATGTCTTTGTTACTTGTCGTCAGTGTGTGTCTTTGTTACTTGGTGTCAGTGTGTGTCTTTGTTACTTGGTGTCAGTGTGTGTCTGTGCTACTTGGTGTAAGTGTATGTCTTTGTTACTTGTCGTCAGTGTATGTCTTTGTTACTTGGTGTCATTGTCTGTCTTTGTTACTTGCTGTAAGTGTGTGTCTGTGTTACTTGGTGTAAGTGTGTGTCTGTGTTACTGGGTATCAGTGTATGTCTTTGTTACTTGGTGTCAGTTTATGTCTGTGTTACTTGGTGTAAGTGTGTGTCTTTGTTACTGGGTATCAGTGTATGTCTTTGTTACTTGGTGCCAGTGTATGTCTTTGTTACTTGGTGTTAGTGTGTCTCTGTGTTACTGGGTGTCAGTGTATGTCTTTGTTACTTGGTGTCAGTGTATGTCTGTGTTGCATGGTGTCAGTGTGTGTCTTTGTTACTGGGTGTCAGTGTATGTCTTTGTTACTGGGTGTAAGTGTATGTCTTTGTGACTTGGTGTCAGTGTATGTCTTTGTTACTGGATGTCAGTGTATGTCTGTGTTACTGGGTATCAGTGTCTGTCTTTGTTACTTGGTGTAAGTGTGTGTCTGTGTTGTTGGATATCAGTGAATGTCTTTGTTACTTGGTGTAAGTGTGCGTCTGTGTTACTGGGTATCAGTGTCTGTCTTTGTTACTTTGTGTCTGTGTATGTCTTTGTTACTTGTCGTCAGTGTGTGTCTTTGTTACTTGGTGTCAGTGTGTGTCTTTGTTACTTGGTGTCAGTGTGTGTCTGTGCTACTTGGTGTAAGTGTATGTCTTTGTTACTTGTCGTCAGTGTATGTCTTTGTTACTTGGTGTCATTGTCTGTCTTTGTTACTTGCTGTAAGTGTGTGTCTGTGTTACTTGGTGTAAGTGTGTGTCTGTGTTACTGGGTATCAGTGTATGTCTTTGTTACTTGGTGTCAGTTTATGTCTGTGTTACTTGGTGTAAGTGTGTGTCTTTGTTACTGGGTATCAGTGTATGTCTTTGTTACTTGGTGCCAGTGTATGTCTTTGTTACTTGGTGTTAGTGTGTCTCTGTGTTACTGGGTGTCAGTGTATGTCTTTGTTACTTGGTGTCAGTGTATGTCTGTGTTGCATGGTGTCAGTGTGTGTCTTTGTTACTGGGTGTCAGTGTATGTCTTTGTTACTGGGTGTAAGTGTATGTCTTTGTGACTTGGTGTCAGTGTATGTCTTTGTTACTGGATGTCAGTGTATGTCTTTGTTACTTGGTGTCAGTGTATGTCTGTGTTACTTGGTGTAATTGTGTGTCTTTGTTAGTTGGTGTAATTGTTTGTATTTGTTACTTGGTGTCAGTGCATGTCTGTGTTATTTGTTGTAAGTGTATGTCTTTCTTACTTGGTGTCAATGTATGTCTTTGTTACTTGCTGTAAGTGTTTGTCTGTGTCACTGGGTATCAGTGTATGTCTTTGTTAGTTGTTGTCAGTGTGTGTCTTTGTTACCTGGTGTCAGTGTTTCTCTGTGTTACTGGGTGTCACTGGTATCTGTGTTCCTGGGTGTCAGTGTATGTCTTTGTTACTTGGTCTCAGTGTATTTCCGTGTTACTTGGTGTAAGTGTGTGTCTGTGTTACTGGGTATCAGTGTATGTGTTTGTTACTTGGTGTAAGTGTGTGTCTGTGTTACTGGGTATCAGTGCATGTCTTTGTTACTAGGTGTCAGTGTATGTCTTTGTTACTTGGTGTAAGTGTATGTCTTTGTTACTTGGTGTAAGTGTATGTCTTTGTTACTTGGTGTAAGTGTGTGTCTCTGTTACTGGGTATCAATGTATGTCTTTGTTAATTGGTGTCAGTATATGTCTTTGTGACTTGGTGTCAGTGTATGTCTTTGTTACTTGGTGTAATTGTGTGTCTGTGTTACTGGGTATCAGTGTATGTCTTTCTTACTTGTTGTCAGTGTGTTTCTTTGTTACTGGGTGTCAGTGTATGTGTTTGTTGCAGGGTGTCAGTGTGTGTCTTTGTGTCTTGGTGTAAGTGTGTGTCTGTGTTACTGGATGTCAGTGTCTGTCATTGTTACTTGGTGTAAGTGTGTGTCTGTGTTACTGGGTATCAGTGTCTGTCTTTGTTACTGGGTGTCAGTGTGTGTCTTTGTGACTTGGTGTAAGTGCATGTCTTTGTTACTTGGTGTCAGTGTATGTCTGTGTTACTTGGAGTAAGTGTATGTCTTTGTTACTTGGTGTCAGTGTATGTCTGTGTTACTTGGTGTAAGTGTCTGTCTTTGTTACTTGGGGTCAGTGCATGTCTTTGTTACTTGGTGTCAGCGTATGTCTTTGTTACTTGGTGTAAGTGTGTGTCTTTGTTACTTGGTGTAAGTGTGTGTCTGTGTTACTGGGTATCAGTGTATGTCTTTGTTACTTGGTGTCATTGTCTGTCTGTGTTACTTGGTGTCAGTGTATGTCTTTGTTACTTGGTGTCAGTGAATGTCTGTGGACCTGGTGTATGTGTGTGTCTTTGTTACTGGGTGTCAGTGTATGTCTTTGTTGCTGGGTGTCAGTGTGTGTCTTTGTGTCTTGGTGTAAGTGTGTGTCTGTGTTACTGGATGTCAGTGTCTGTCATTGTTACTTGGTGTAAGTCTGTGTCTGTGTTACTGGGTATCAGTGTTTGTCTTTGTTACTGGGTATCAGTGTCTGTCTGTGTTACTTGGTGTATGTGTGTGTCTGTGTTACTGGGTGTAAGTGTATGTCTTTGTTACATGGTGTCAGTGTATGTCTTTGTTACTTGGTGTAAGTGTATGTCTTTGTTACTTGGTGTCAGTGTATGTCTTTGTGACTTGGTGTCATTGTCTGTCTTTGTTATTTGGTGTAAGTGCGTGTCTGTGTTACTGTGTATCAGTGAATGTCTTTGTTACTTGGTGTCAGTGTATGTCTGTGTTACTTGGTGTAAGTGTGTGTCTGTGTTACTGGGTATCAGTGTATGTCTTGGTTACTTGGTGTCAGTGGATGCCTGTGTTACTTGGTGTAAGTGTGTGTCTGTGTTACTGGGTTTCAGTTTATGTCTTTGTTACTTGGTGTCAGTGTATGTCTTTGTTACTTGGTGTAAGTGTATGTCTTTGTTACTTGGTGTCAGTGTATGTCTGTGTTACTTGGTGTAATTGTATGTCTTTGTTACTTTGTGTCAGTGTATGTCTTTGTTACTTGGTGTAAGTGTGTGTCTTTGTTACTTGGTGTCAGTGTATGTCTCTGTTACCTGGTGTAAGTGTATGTCTTTGCAACTTGGTGTCAGTGTATGTCTTTGATACTTGGTGTAAGTGTATGTCTGTGTTACTGGGTATCAGTGTCTGTCTTTGTTACTTGGTGTAAGTGTGTGTCTGTGTTGTTGGATATCAGTGAATGTCTTTGTTACTTGGTGTAAGTGTGCGTCTGTGTTACTGGGTATCAGTGTCTGTCTTTGTTACTTTGTGTCTGTGTATGTCTTTGTTACTTGTCGTCAGTGTGTGTCTTTGTTACTTGGTGTCAGTGTGTGTCTTTGTTACTTGGTGTCAGTGTGTGTCTGTGCTACTTGGTGTAAGTGTATGTCTTTGTTACTTGTCGTCAGTGTATGTCTTTGTTACTTGGTGTCATTGTCTGTCTTTGTTACTTGCTGTAAGTGTGTGTCTGTGTTACTTGGTGTAAGTGTGTGTCTGTGTTACTGGGTATCAGTGTATGTCTTTGTTACTTGGTGTCAGTTTATGTCTGTGTTACTTGGTGTAAGTGTGTGTCTTTGTTACTGGGTATCAGTGTATGTCTTTGTTACTTGGTGCCAGTGTATGTCTTTGTTACTTGGTGTTAGTGTGTCTCTGTGTTACTGGGTGTCAGTGTATGTCTTTGTTACTTGGTGTCAGTGTATGTCTGTGTTGCATGGTGTCAGTGTGTGTCTTTGTTACTGGGTGTCAGTGTATGTCTTTGTTACTGGGTGTAAGTGTATGTCTTTGTGACTTGGTGTCAGTGTATGTCTTTGTTACTGGATGTCAGTGTATGTCTTTGTTACTTGGTGTCAGTGTATGTCTGTGTTACTTGGTGTAATTGTGTGTCTTTGTTAGTTGGTGTAATTGTTTGTATTTGTTACTTGGTGTCAGTGCATGTCTGTGTTATTTGTTGTAAGTGTATGTCTTTCTTACTTGGTGTCAATGTATGTCTTTGTTACTTGCTGTAAGTGTTTGTCTGTGTCACTGGGTATCAGTGTATGTCTTTGTTAGTTGTTGTCAGTGTGTGTCTTTGTTACATGGTGTCAGTGTTTCTCTGTGTTACTGGGTGTCACTGGTATCTGTGTTCCTGGGTGTCAGTGTATGTCTTTGTTACTTGGTCTCAGTGTATGTCCGTGTTACTTGGTGTAAGTGTGTGTCTGTGTTACTGGGTATCAGTGTATGTGTTTGTTACTTGGTGTAAGTGTGTGTCTGTGTTACTGGGTATCAGTGCATGTCTTTGTTACTAGGTGTCAGTGTATGTCTTTGTTACTTGGTGTAAGTGTATGTCTTTGTTACTTGGTGTAAGTGTATGTCTTTGTTACTTGGTGTAAGTGTGTGTCTCTGTTACTGGGTATCAGTGTATGTCTTTGTTAATTGGTGTCAGTATATGTCTTTGTGACTTGGTGTCAGTGTATGTCTTTGTTACTTGGTGTAATTGTGTGTCTGTGTTACTGGGTATCAGTGTATGTCTTTCTTACTTGTTGTCAGTGTGTTTCTTTGTTACTGGGTGTCAGTGTATGTGTTTGTTGCAGGGTGTCAGTGTGTGTCTTTGTGTCTTGGTGTAAGTGTGTGTCTGTGTTACTGGATGTCAGTGTCTGTCATTGTTACTTGGTGTAAGTGTGTGTCTGTGTTACTGGGTATCAGTGTCTGTCTTTGTTACTGGGTGTCAGTGTGTGTCTTTGTGACTTGGTGTAAGTGCATGTCTTTGTTACTTGGTGTCAGTGTATGTCTGTGTTACTTGGAGTAAGTGTATGTCTTTGTTACTTGGTGTCAGTGTATGTCTGTGTTACTTGGTGTAAGTGTCTGTCTTTGTTACTTGGTGTCATTGCATGTCTTTGTTACTTGGTGTCAGCGTATGTCTTTGTTACTTGGTGTAAGTGTGTGTCTTTGTTACTTGGTGTAAGTGTGTGTCTGTGTTACTGGGTATCAGTGTATGTCTTTGTTACTTGGTGTCATTGTCTGTCTGTGTTACTTGGTGTCAGTGTATGTCTTTGTTACTTGGTGTCAGTGAATGTCTGTGGACCTGGTGTATGTGTGTGTCTTTGTTACTGGGTGTCAGTGTATGTCTTTGTTGCTGGGTGTCAGTGTGTGTCTTTGTGTCTTGGTGTAAGTGTGTGTCTGTGTTACTGGATGTCAGTGTCTGTCATTGTTACTTGGTGTAAGTCTGTGTCTGTGTTACTGGGTATCAGTGTTTGTCTTTGTTACTGGGTATCAGTGTCTGTCTGTGTTACTTGGTGTATGTGTGTGTCTGTGTTACTGGGTGTAAGTGTATGTCTTTGTTACATGGTGTCAGTGTATGTCTTTGTTACTTGGTGTAAGTGTATGTCTTTGTTACTTGGTGTCAGTGTATGTCTTTGTGACTTGGTGTCATTGTCTGTCTTTGTTATTTGGTGTAAGTGCGTGTCTGTGTTACTGTGTATCAGTGAATGTCTTTGTTACTTGGTGTCAGTGTATGTCTGTGTTACTTGGTGTAAGTGTGTGTCTGTGTTACTGGGTATCAGTGTATGTCTTGGTTACTTGGTGTCAGTGGATGTCTGTGTTACTTGGTGTAAGTGTGTGTCTGTGTTACTGGGTTTCAGTTTATGTCTTTGTTACTTGGTGTCAGTGTATGTCTTTGTTACTTGGTGTAAGTGTATGTCTTTGTTACTTGGTGTCAGTGTATGTCTGTGTTACTTGGTGTAATTGTATGTCTTTGTTACTTTGTGTCAGTGTATGTCTTTGTTACTTGGTGTAAGTGTGTGTCTTTGTTACTTGGTGTCAGTGTATGTCTCTGTTACCTGGTGTAAGTGTATGTCTTTGCAACTTGGTGTCAGTGTATGTCTTTGATACTTGGTGTAAGTGTATGTCTGTGTTACTGGGTATCAGTGTCTGTCTTTGTTACTTGGTGTAAGTGTGTGTCTGTGTTGTTGGATATCAGTGAATGTCTTTGTTACTTGGTGTAAGTGTGCGTCTGTGTTACTGGGTATCAGTGTCTGTCTTTGTTACTTTGTGTCTGTGTATGTCTTTGTTACTTGTCGTCAGTGTGTGTCTTTGTTACTTGGTGTCAGTGTGTGTCTTTGTTACTTGGTGTCAGTGTGTGTCTGTGCTACTTGGTGTAAGTGTATGTCTTTGTTACTTGTCGTCAGTGTATGTCTTTGTTACTTGGTGTCATTGTCTGTCTTTGTTACTTGCTGTAAGTGTGTGTCTGTGTTACTTGGTGTAAGTGTGTGTCTGTGTTACTGGGTATCAGTGTATGTCTTTGTTACTTGGTGTCAGTTTATGTCTGTGTTACTTGGTGTAAGTGTGTGTCTTTGTTACTTGGTGTAAGTGTGTGTCTGTGTTACTGGGTATCAGTGTATGTCTTTGTTACTTGGTGTCACTGTCTGTCTGTGTTACTTGGTGTCAGTGTATGTCTTTGTTACTTGGTGTCAGTGAATGTCTGTGGACCTGGTGTATGTGTGTGTCTTTGTTACTTGGTGTCAGTGTATGTCTGTGTTACTTGGTGTAAGTGTATGTCTTTGTTTCTTGGTTTCAGTGTATGTCTTTGTTTCTTGGTGTCAGTGTATGTCTTTGTTACTTGGTGTAAGTGTATGTCTTTGCTACTTGGTGGCAGTGTATGTCTTTGATACTTGGTGTAAGTGTATGTCTGTGTTACTGGGTATCAGTGTCTGTCTTTGTTACTTGGTGTAAGTGTGTGTCTGTGTTGCTGGGTATCAGCGTATGTCTTTGTTACTTGGTGTAAGTGTGTGTCTGTGTTTGTGGGTAACAGTGTTTGTCTTTGTTACTGGGTATCAGTGTATGTCTTTGTTACTTGGTGCAAGTGTGTGTCAGTGTTACTGGGTATCAGAGTATGTCTTTGTTACTTGGTGTCAGTGTATGTCTTTGTTACTTGGTGTCAGTGTATGTCTGTGTTACTAGGTGTAAGTGTGTGTCTTTGTTACTTGGTGTAAGTGTATGTCTTTGTTACTTGGTGTCAGTGTATGTCTGTGTTACTTGGTGTAAGTGTATGTCTTTGTTACTTGGTGTCAGTGTATGTCTTTGCTACTTGGTGTCAGTGTATGTCTTTGTTACTTGGTGTCAGTGTATGTCTGTGTTACTTGGTGTAAGTGTATGTCTGTGTTACTGGGTATCAGTGTATGCTTTTGTTAATGGGTGTCAGTGTATGTCTTTGTTACTTGGTGTCCGTGTGTGTCTGTGTTACTTGGTGTCAGTGTATGTCTGTGTTACTTGGTGTCAGTGTATATCTTTGTTAAAGGGTGTCAGTGTATGCTTTTGTTAATGGGTGTCAGTGTATGACTTTGTTACTTGGTGTCCGTGCGTGTCTGTGTTACAGGTTGTCAGTGTATGTCTTTGTTACTGGGTGTCAGTGCATGCCTCTGTTACTTGGTGTCAGTGTATGTCTTTGTTACTTGGTGTAAGTGTGTGCCTGTGTAACTGAGTATCAGTGTATGTCTTTGTTACTTGGTGTAAGTGTGTGTCTGTGTTACTGGGTATCACCGTATGTCTTTGTTACTTGGTGTTAGTGTATGTCTTTGTTACTTGGTGTAAGTGTGTGCCTGTGTTACTGGGTATCAGTGAATGTCTTTGTTACTTGGTATCAGTGTATGTCTTTGTTACTTGGTGTCAGTGTGTGCCTTTGTTACTTGGTGTCATTGTGTGCCTTTGTTACTGGGTGTCAGTGTATGCCTTTGTTACTGGGTGTCAGTGTATGTCTTTGAGACTTGGTGTAAGTTTGTGTATGTGTTACTGGGTATCAGTGTCTGTCATTGTTACTTGTTGTAAGTGTGTGTCTGTGTTACTGGGTATCAGTGTCTGTCTTTGTTACTTGGTGTCAGTGTATGTCTGTGTTACTTGGTGTAAGTGTGTGTCTTTGTTACTTGGTGTCAGTGTATGTCTGTGTTAATTGGTGTAAGTGTATGTCTTTGTTACTGGTGTCAGTGTATGTTTTTGTTACTTGGTGCAAGTGTGTGTCAGTGTTACTGGGTATCAGTGTATGTCTTTGTTACTTGGTGTCAGTGTATGTCTTTGTTACTTGGTGTCAGTGTATGTCTGTGTTACTTGGTGTAAGTGTGTGTCTTTGTTACTTGGTGTAAGTGTATGTCTTTGTTACTTGGTGTCAGTGTATGTCTGTGTTACTTGGTGTAAGTGTATGTCTTTGTTACTTGGTGTCAGTGTATGTCTTTGCTACTTGGTGTCAGTGTATGTCTTTGCTACTTGGTGCAAGTGTATGTCTGTGTTACTGGGTATCAGTGTCAGTCTTTGTTACTTTGTGTAAGTGTGTGTCTGTGTTGCTGGGTATCAGTGTATGACTTTGTTACTTGGTGTCAGTGTATTTCTTTGTTACTTGGTGTCAGTGTATATCTTTGTTACTGGGTGTCAGTGTATGCTTTTATTAATGGATGTCAGTGTATGTCTTTGTTACTTGGTGTCCGTGTGTGTCTGTGTTACTTGGTGTAAGTGTGTGTCTGTGTAACTGAGTATCAGTGTATGTCTTTGTTACTTGGTGTAAGTGTGTGTCTGTGTTACTGGGTATCACTGTATCTCTTTGTTACTGGGTGTCAGTGCATGCCTTTGTTACTTGGTGTCAGTGTATGTCTTTGTTACTTGGTGTAAGTGTGTGTCTTTGTAACTGAGTATCAGTGTATGTCTTTGTTACTTGGTGTAAGTGTGTGTCTGTGTTACTGGGTATCACTGTATATCTTTGTTACTTGGTGTTAGTGTATGTCTTTGTTACTTGGTGTAAGTGTGTGCCTGTGTTACTGGGTTTCAGTGAATGTCTTTGTTACTTGGTATCAGTGTATGTCTTTGTTACTTGGTGTCAGTGTGTGCCTTTGTTACTTGGTGTCATTGTGTGCCTTTGTTACTGATTGTCAGTGTATGCCTTTGTTACTGCGTGTCAGTGTATGTCCTTGAGACTTGGTGTAAGTGTGTGTATGTGTTACTGGGTATCAGTTTCTGTCATTGTTACTTGTTGTAAGTGTGTGTCTGTGTTACTGGGTATCAGTGTATGTCTTTGTTACTTGGTGTCAGTGTATGTCTGTGTTACTTGGTGTAAGTGTGTGTCTTTGTTACTTGGTGTCAGTGTATGTCTGTGTTAATTGGTGTAAGTGTATGTCTTTGTTACTGGGTGTCAGTATATGTCTTTGTTACTTGGTGTCATTGTATGTCTTTGTTACATGGTGTAAGTATGTGTCTGTGTTACTGGGGATCATTGTATGTCTTTGTTACTTGGTGTCTGTGTATGTCTGTGATACCTGGTGTAAGTGTGTGTCTGTGATGCTGGGTATCAGTGTATGTCTTTGTTACTTGGTGTATGTGTGTGTATGTGTTACTGGGTATCAGTGTATGTCGTTGTTACTTGTTGTCTGTGTGTGTCTTTGGTACTTCGTGTCAGTGTGTGTCTTTGTTGCTGGGTGTCAGTTTATGTCTTTGTTACTGGGTGTCAGAGCATGTCTTTGTGACTTGGTGTTAGTGTGTGTCTGTGTTACTGGGCTGTCAGTGTCTGTCTTTGTTACTTGGTGTCTGTGTGTGTCTGTGTTACTGTGTTGCCAGTGTCTGTCTTTGTTACTTGGTGTAAGTGTGTGTCTGTGTTACTGGGTGTCAGTGTATGTCTTTGTTAGTTGGTGTCAGTGTATGTCTTTGTACTTGGTGCAAGTGTGTGTCTTTGTTACTTGGTGTCAGTGTATGTCTGTGTTACTTGGTGTAAGTGTATGTCTTTGTTACTTGGTGTCAGTGTATGTCTTTGTTACTTGGTGCAAGTGTATGTCTTTGTTACTTGGTGCAAGTGTACGTCTTTGTTACTTGGTGCAAGTGCATGTCTTTGTTACTAGGCGTAAGTATATGTCTTCGTTCCTTGGTGTCAGTGTATTTCTCTGTTACTTGGTGTAAGTGTGTGTCTGTGTTACTGGGTATCAGTGTATGTCTATTTTACTTGGTGTCAGTCTATGTCTTTGTTACTTGGTGTCAGTGTATGTCTGTGTTACTTGGTGTAAGTGTGTGTCTGTGTTACTGGGTATCAGTGTATGTGTTTGTTACTTGGTGTCAGTTTATGTCTTTGTTACTTGGTGTCAGTGTATGTCTGTGTTACTTGGTGTCCGTGTATGTCTTTGTTACTTGGTGTCAGTGCATGTCTTTGTTACTTGGTGTAAGTGTATGTCTTTGTTACTTGGTGTCAGTGTATGTCTTTGTTACTTGGTGCAAGTGTATGTCTTTGTTACTTGGTGCAAGTGCATGTCTTTGTTACTAGGTGTAAGTATATGTCTTCGTTACTTGGTGTCAGTGTATGTCTCTGTTACTTGGTGTAAGTGTGTGTCTGTGTTACTGGGTATCATTCTATGTCTTTGTTACTTGGTGTCATTGTCAGTCTTTGTTACTTTGTGTAAGTGTGTGTCTGTGTTGCTGGGTATCAGTGTATGCTTTTGTTAATGGGTGTCAGTGTATGTCTTTGTTACCTGGTGTCCGTGTGTGTCTGTGTTACTTGGTGTAAGTGTGTGTCTGTGTAACTGAGTATCAGTGTATGTCTTTGTTACTTGGTGTCAGTGTATTTCTTTGTTTCTTGGTGTCAGTGTATATCTTTGTTTCTTGGTGTCAGTGTATATCTTTGTTACTGGGTGTCAGTGTATGCTTTTGTTAATGGGTGTCAGTGTATGTCTTTGTTACTTGGTGTCCGTGTGTGTCTGTGTTACTTGGTGTAAGTGTGTGTCTGTGTAACTGAGTATCAGTGTATGTCTTTGTTACTTGGTGTAAGTGTGTGTCTGTGTTACTGGGTATCACTGTATCTCTTTGTTACTGGGTGTCAGTGCATGCCTTTGTTACTTGGTGTCAGTGTATGTCTTTGTTACTTGGTGTAAGTGTGTGTCTGTGTAACTGAGTATCAGTGTATGTCTTTGTTACTTGGTGTAAGTGTGTGTCTGTGTTACTGGGTATCACTGTATGTCTTTGTTACTTGGTGTTAGTGTATGTCTTTGTTACTTGGTGTAAGTGTGTGCCTGTGTTTCTGGGTATCAGTGAATGTCTTAGTTACTTGGTATCAGTGTATGTCTTTGTTACTTGGTGTCAGTGTGTGCCTTTGTTACTTGGTGTCATTGTGTGCCTTTGTTACTGGGTGTCAGTGTATGCCTTTGTTACTGGGTGTCAGTGTATGTCTTTGAGACTTGGTGTAAGTGTGTGTATGTGTTACTGGGTATCAGTTTCTGTCATTGTTACTTGTTGAAAGTGTGTGTCTGTGTTACTGGGTATCAGTGTATGTCTTTGTTACTTGGTGTCAGTGTATGTCTGTGTTACTTGGTGTAAGTGTGTGTCTTTGTTACTTGGTGTCAGTGTATGTCTGTGTTAATTGGTGTAAGTGTATGTCTTTGTTACTGGGTGTCAGTGTATGTCTTTGTTACTTGGTGTCATTGTATGTCTTTGTTACTTGGTGTCATTGTATGTCTTTGTTACATGGTGTAAGTATGTGTCTGTGTTACTGGGGATCATTGTATGTCTTTGTTACTTGGTGTCTGTGTATGTCTGTGATACCTGGTGTAAGTGTGTGTCTGTGATGCTGGGTATCAGTGTATGTCTTTGTTACTTGGTGTAAGTGTGTGTCTGTGTTACTGGGTATCAGTGTATGTCGTTGTTACTTGTTGTCTGTGTGTGTCTTTGGTACTTCGTGTCAGTGTGTGTCTTTGTTGCTGGGTGTCAGTATATGTCTTTGTTACTGGATGTCAGAGCATGTCTTTGTGACTTGGTGTTAGTGTGTGTCTATGTTACTGGGCTGTCAGTGTCTGTCTTTGTTACTTGGTGTCTGTGTGTGTCTGTGTTACTGGGTTGCCAGTGTCTGTCTTTGTTACTTGGTGTAAGTGTGTGTCTGTGTTACTAGGTGTCAGTGTATGTCTTTGTTAGTTGGTTCAGTGTATGTCTGTGTACTTGGTGTAAGTGTGTGTCTTTGTTACTTGGTGTCAGTGTATGTCTGTGTTACTTGGTGTAAGTGTATGTCTTTGTTACTTGGTGTCAGTGTATGTCTTTGTTACTTGGTGCAAGTGTATGTCTTTGTTACTTGGTGCAAGTGTACGTCTTTGTTACTTGGTGCAAGTGCATGTCTTTGTTACTAGGCGTAAGTATATGTCTTCGTTACTTGGTGTCAGTGTATGTCTCTGTTACTTGGTGTAAGTGTGTGTCTGTGTTACTGGGTATCAGTGTATGTCTTTGTTAGTTGGTGTCATTGTCTGTCTTTGTTACTTGGTGTAAGTGCGTGTCTGCGTTACTGGGTATCAGTGTATGTCTTTTTTACTTGGTGTCAGTCTATGTCTTTGTTACTTGGTGTCAGTTTATGTCTGTGTTACTTGGTGTAAGTGTGTGTCTGTGTTACTGGGTATCAGTGTATGTGTTTGTTACTTGGTGTCAGTTTATGTCTTTGTTACTTGGTGTCAGTGTATGTCTGTGTTACTTGGTGTCCGTGTATGTCTTTGTACTTGGTGTCAGTGCATTTCTTTGTTACTTGGTGTAAGTGTATGTCTTTGCTACTTGGTGTCAGTGTATGTCTTTGATACTTGGTGTAAGTGTATGTCTGTGTTACTGGGTATCAGTGTCTGTCTTTGTTACTTGGTGTAAGTGTGTGTCTGTGTTTGCTGGGTATCAGTGTATGTCTTTGTTACTTGGTGTAAGTGTGTGTCTGTGTTACTTGGTATCAGTGTCTGTCTTTGTTACTTGGTGTCTGTGTATGTCTTTGTTACTTGGTGTAAGTGTGTGCCTTTCTGACTTGGTGTCAGTGTGTGTCTTTCTTACTTGGTGTCAGTGTGTGTCTTTGTTACTGGGTGTCAGTGTGTTTCTTTGTTACTGGGTGTCAGTGTTTGTCTTAGTGAATTGGTGTAAGTGTGTGTCGGTGTTACTGGGTATCAGTGTATGTCTTTGTTAAATGGTGTCAGTGGATGTCTGTGTTACTTGGTTTAAGTGTATGTCTTTGTTACTTGGTGTCAGTGTATTTCTTTGTTTCTTGGTGTCAGTGCATGTCTTTGTTACTTGGTGTAAGTGTATGTCTTTGTTACATGGTGTCAGCGTACGTCTCTGTTACTTGGTGTAAGTGTGTGTCTGTGTTACTGGGTATCATTGTATGTCTTTGTTACTTGGTGTCATTGTCTGTCTCTGTTACTTGGTGTAAGTGTGTGTCTTTGTTACTTGGTGTAAGTGTGTGTCTGTGTTACTGGGTATCAGTGTATGTCTTTGTTACTTGGTGTCAGTGTATGTCTTTGTTACTTGTTGTAAGTGTATGTATTTGTTACTTGGTGTTAGTGTATGTCTGTGTTACTTGGTGTCAGTGTATGTCTGTGTTACTTGGTGTAAGTGTATGTCTGTGTTACTTGGTGTCAGTGCATGTCTTTATTACTTGGTGTAAGTGTATGTCTTTATTACTTGGTGTCAGTGTATGTCTTTGTTACTTGGTGTCAGTGTATGTGTTTGTTACTTGGTGTAAGTATTTGTCTTTGTTACTTGGTGTCTGTGTATGTCTTTGTTACTTGGTGTAAGTGTGTGTCTTTCTTGCTTGGTGTCAGTGTGTTTCTTTCTTACTTGGTGTCAGTGTGTGTCTTTGTTACTGGGTGTCAGTGTGTGTCTTTGTTACTGGGTGTCAGTGTTTGTCTTTGTGACTTGGTGTAAGTGTGTGTCTGTGTTACTGGGTATCAGCGTATGTCTTTGTTACTTGGTGTAAGTGTGTGTCTGTGTTTGCTGGGTATCAGTGTATGTCTTTGTTACTTGGTGTAAGTGTGTGTCTGTGTTACTTGGTATCAGTGTCTGTCTTTGTTACTTGGTGTCTGTGTATGTCTTTGTTACTTGGTGTAAGTGTGTGCCTTTCTTACTTGGTGTCAGTGTGTGTCTTTCTTACTTGTTGTCAGTGTGTGTCTTTGTTACTGGGTGTCACTGTGTTTCTTTGTTACTGGGTGTCAGTGTTTGTCTTAGTGAATTGGTGTAAGTGTGTGTCTGTGTTACTGGGTATCAGTGTATGTCTTTGTTAAATGGTGTCAGTGTATGTCTGTGTTACTTGGTTTAAGTGTATGTCTTTGTTACTTGGTGTCAGTGTATGTCTTTATTACTTGGTGTCAGTGTATGTCTTTGTTACTTGGTGTCAGTGTATGTCTTTGTTTCTTGGTGTCAGTGCATGTCTTTGTTACTTGGTGTAAGTGTATGTCTTTGTTACATGGTGTCAGCGTACGTCTCTGTTACTTGGTGTAAGTGTGTGTCTGTGTTACTGGGTATCATTGTATGACTTTGTTACTTGGTGTCATTGTCTGTCTTTGTTACTTGGTGTAAGTGTGTGTCTGTGTTACTTGGTGTAAGTGTGTGTCTGTGTTACTGGGTATCAGTGTATGTCTTTGTTACTTGGTGTCAGTGCATGTCTTTGTTACTTGTTGTAAGTGTATGTATTTGTTACTTGGTGTTAGTGTATGTCTGTGTTACTTGGTGTCAGTGTATGCCTGTGTTACTTGGTGTAAGTGTATGTCTGTGTTACTTGGTGTCAGTGTATGTCTTTATTACTTGGTGTAAGTGTATGTCTTTATTACTTGGTGTCAGTGCATGTCTTTGTTGCTTGGTGTCAGTGTATGTGTTTGTTACTTGGTGTAAGTATTTGTCTTTGTTACTTGGTGTCTGTGTATGTCTTTGTTACTTGGTGTAAGTGTGTGTCTTTCTTGCTTGGTGTCAGTGTGTGTCTTTCTTACTTGGTGTCAGTGTGTGTCTTTGTTACTGGGTGTCAGTGTTTGTCTTTGTTACTGGGTGTCAGTGCTTGTCTTTGTGACTTGGTGTAAGTGTGTGTCTGTGTTACTGGGTATCAGCGTATGTCTTTGTTAAATGGTGTCAGTGTATGTGTTTGTTACTTGGTGTAAGTATTTGTCTTTGTTACTTGGTGTCTGTGTATGTCTTTGTTACTTGGTGTAAGTGTGTGTCTTTCTTGCTTGGTGTAAGTGTATGTCTTTGTTACTTGGTGTCAATGTATGTCTTTGTTACTTGGTGGCAGTGTATGTCTTTGTTACTTGTTGTAAGTGTATGTATTTCTTAGTTGGTGTCAGTGTATGTCTGTGTTACTTGGTGTCAGTGTATGTCTGTGTTACTTGGTGTAAGTGTATGTCTGTGTTACTTGGTGTAAGTGTATGTCTTTGTTACTTGGTGTCAGTGTATGTCTTTGTTACTTGGTGTAAGTGTATGTCTTTATTACTTGGTGTCAGTGTATGTCTTTGTTACTTGGTGTCAGTGCATGTCTGTGTACTTGGTGTAAGTGTGTGTCTTTGTTACTTTGTGTAAGTGTATGACTATGTTACTTGGTGTAAGTGTATGTCTGTGTTAATTGGTGTAAGTGTATGTCTGTGTTACTTGGTTTAAGTGTGTGTCTGTGTTATTTGGTGTAAGTGTGTTTCTGTGTTACTGGGTATCAGTGTATGTCTTTGTTACTTGGTGTCAGTGTATGTCTTTGTTACTTGGTGTAAGTGTATGTCTGTGTTAATTGGTGTAAGTGTATGTCTGTGTTACTTGGTGTCATTGTATGTCTTTGTTCCTTGGTGTCAGTGTATGTCTTTGTTTCTTGGTGTCAGTATATGTCTTTGTTACTCGGTGTCAGTGTATGCCTTTGTTACTTGGTGTCAGTGTCTCTCTCTGTTACTTGGTGTAAGTGTGTGTCTGTGTTATTTGGTGTAAGTGTGTGTCTGTGTTACTGGGTATCAGTGCATGTCTTTGTTACTTAGTATCAGTGTATGTCATTGTTACTTCATGTCAGTGTATGTATTTGTTACTGGGTGTCAGTGTATGTCTGTGTTACTTGGTGTCAGTGTATGTCTTTGTTACTTGGTGTCAGTGTATGTCTTAGTTACTTGGTGTCAGTGTATGTCTTTGCTACTTGGTGTCAGTGTATGTCTTTGATACTTGCTGTAAGTTTATGTCTGTGTTACTGGGTATCAGTTCCTGTCTTTGTTACTTGGTGTTGGTGTGTGTCTGTATTGCTGGGTGTCAGTGTATGTCTTTGTTACTTGGTGTAAGTGTGTCTCTGTGTTACTGGGTATCAGTGTACGTCTTTGTTACTTGGTGTCTGTGTGTGTCTGTGTTACTTGGTGTAAGAGTGTGTCTGTGTAACTGGGTATCAGTGTATGTCTTTGTTACTTGGTGTAAGTGTGTGTCTGTGTTATTGGGTATCAGTGTATGTCTTTGTTACTTGGTGTCACTGTATGTCTTTGTTACTTGGTGTAAGTGTGTGTCTGTGTTACTGGGTATCAGTGTCTGTATTTGTTAATTGGTGTCAGTGTATGTCTTTGTTACTTGGTGTAAGCGTGTGTCTGTGTTACTGGGTATCATTGTATGTCTTTGTTACTTGGTGTCATTGTCTGTCTTTGTTACTTGGTGTAAGTGTGTGTCTGTGTTACTTGGTGTAAGTGTGTGTCTGTGTTACTGGGTATCATTGTATGTCTTTGTTACTTGGTGTCATTGTCTGTCTTTGTTACTTGGTGTCAGTGCATGTCTTTGTTACTTGTTGTAAGTGTATGTATTTGTTACTTGGTGTTAGTGTATGTCTGTGTTACTTGGTGTCAGTGTATGTCTGTGTTACTTGGTGTAAGTGTATGTCTGTGTTACTTGGTGTCAGTGTATGTCTTTATTACTTGGTGTAAGTGTATGTCTTTATTACTTGGTGTCAGTGCATGTCTTTGTTACTTGGTGTCAGTGTATGTGTTTGTTACTTGGTGTAAGTATTTGTCTTTGTTACTTGGTGTCTGTGTATGTCTTTGTTACTTGGTGTAAGTGTGTGTCTTTCTTGCTTGGTGTCAGTGTGTGTCTTTCTTACTTGGTGTCAGTGTGTGTCTTTGTTACTGGGTGTCAGTGTTTGTCTTTGTTACTGGGTGTCAGTGCTTGTCTTTGTGACTTGGTGTAAGTGTGTGTCTGTGTTACTGGGTATCAGCGTATGTCTTTGTTAAATGGTGTCAGTGTATGCCTGTGTTACTTGGTGTAAGTGTATGTCTTTGTTACTTGTGGTCAATGTATGTCTTTGTTACTTGGTGGCAGTGTATGTCTTTGTTACTTGTTGTAAGTGTATGTATTTCTTAGTTGGTGTCAGTGTATGTCTGTGTTACTTGGTGTCAGTGTATGTCTGTGTACTTGGTGTAAGTATGTGTCTTTGTTACTTTGTGTAAGTGTATGACTATGTTACTTGGTGTAAGTGTATGTCTGTGTTAATTGGTGTAAGTGTATGTCTGTGTTACTTGGTTTAAGTGTGTGTCTGTGTTATTTGGTGTAAGTGTGTTTCTGTGTTACTGGGTATCAGTGTATGTCTTTGTTACTTGGTGTCAGTGTATGTCTTTGTTACTTGGTGTAAGTGTATGTCTTTGTTAATTGGTGTAAGTGTATGTCTGTGTTACTTGGTGTCAGTGTATGTCTTTGTTACTTGGTGTCAGTGTATGTCTTTGTTTCTTGGTGTCAGTATATGTCTTTGTTACTCGGTGTCAGTGTATGCCTTTGTTACTTGGTGTCAGTGTCTCTCTCTGTTACTTGGTGTAAGTGTGTGTCTGTGTTATTTGGTGTAAGTGTGTGTCTGTGTTACTGGGTATCAGTGCATGTCTTTGTTACTGAGTATCAGTGTATGTCATTGTTACTTCGTGTCAGTGTATGTATTTGTTACTGGGTGTCAGTGTATGTCTGTGTTACTTGGTGTCAGTGTATGTCTTTGTTACTTGGTGTCAGTGTATGTCTTTGTTACTTGGTGTCAGTGTATGTCTTTGCTACTTGGTGTCAGTGTATGTCTTTGATACTTGGTGTAAGTTTATGTCTGTGTTACTGGGTATCATTTCCTGTCTTTGTTACTTGGTGTTGGTGTGTGTCTGTATTGCTGGGTGTCAGTGTATGTCTTTGTTACTTGGTGTAAGTGTGTCTCTGTGTTACTGGGTATCAGTGTACGTCTTTGTTACTTGGTGTCTGTGTGTGTCTGTGTTACTTGGTGTAAGAGTGTGTCTGTGTAACTGGGTATCAGTGTATGTCTTTGTTACTTGGTGTAAGTGTGTGTCTGTGTTATTGGGTATCAGTGTATGTCTTTGTTACTTGGTGTCACTGTATGTCTTTGTTACTTGGTGTAAGTGTGTGTCTGTGTTACTGGGTATCAGTGTATGTATTTGTTAATTGGTGTCAGTGTATGTCTTTGTTACTTGGTGTAAGTGTGTGTCTGTGTTACTGGGTATCATTGTATGTCTTTGTTACTTGGTGTCAGTGTGTGTCCTTGTTACTGGGTGTCAGTGCATGTCTTTGTTACTGGGTGTCAGTGCATGTCTTTGTTACTGGGTGTCAGTGTATGTCTTTCTTACTGGGTGTCAGTGTATGTCTTTGTGACTTGGTGTAAGTGCATGTCTGTGTTACTGGGTATCAGTGTATGTCTTTGTTACTTGGAGAAAGTGTGTGTCTGTGTTACTGAGTATCAGTGTGTGTCTGTGTTACTGGGTATCAGTGTATGTCTTTGTTACTTGGTGTCAGTGTATGTCTTTGTTACTTGGTGTCAGTGTAAGTATTTGTTACTTGGTGTCAGTGTATGTCTGTGTTACTTGGTGTCAGTGTATGTCTGTGTTACTTGGTGTCAGTGTATGTCTTAGTTACTTGGTCTAAGTGTATGTCTTTGCTTCTTGGTGTCAGTGTATGTCTTTGATACTTGGTGTAAGTGTATGTCTGTGTTACTGGGTATCAGTGTATGTCTTTGTTACTTGGTGTAAGTGTGTCTCTGTGTTACTGGGTATCAGTGTACGTCTTTGTTACTTGGTGTCTGTGTGTGTCTGTGTTACTTGGTGTAAGAGTGTGTCTGTGTAACTGGGTATCAGTGTATGTCTTTGTTACTTGGTGTAAGTGTGTGTCTGTGTTATTGGGTATCAGTGTATGTCTTTGTTACTTGGTGTCACTGTATGTCTTTGTTACTTGGTGTAAGTGTGTGTCTGTGTTACTGGGTATCAGTGTATGTATTTGTTAATTTGTGTCAGTGTATGTCTTTGTTACTTGGTGTAAGTGTGTGTCTGTGTTACTGGGTATCATTGTATGTCTTTGTTACTTGGTGTCAGTGTGTGTCCTTGTTACTGGGTGTCAGTGCATGTCTTTGTTACTGGGTGTCAGTGCATGTCTTTGTTACTGGGTGTCAGTGTATGTCTTTCTTACTGGGTGTCAGTGTATGTCTTTGTGACTTGGTGTAAGTGCATGTCTGTGTTACTGGGTATCAGTGTATGTCTTTGTTACTTGGAGAAAGTGTGTGTCTGTGTTACTGAGTATCAGTGTGTGTCTGTGTTACTGGGTATCAGTGTATGTCTTTGTTACTTGGTGTCAGTGTATGTCTTTGTTACTTGGTGTCAGTGTAAGTATTTGTTACTTGGTGTCAGTGTATGTCTGTGTTACTTGGTGTCAGTGTATGTCTGTGTTACTTGGTGTCAGTGTATGTCTTAGTTACTTGGTCTAAGTGTATGTCTTTGCTTCTTGGTGTCAGTGTATGTCTTTGATACTTGGTGTAAGTGTATGTCTGTGTTACTGGGTATCATGTATGTCTTTGTTACTTTTTGTAAGTGTGTCTCTGTGTTACTGTGTATCAGTGTACGTCTTTGTTACTTGGTGTCTGTGTGTGTCTTTGTTACTTGGTGTAAGAGTGCGTCTGTGTAACTGGGTATCAGTGTATGTCTTTGTTACTTGGTGTAAGTGTGAGTCAGTGTTACTTGGTGTCAGTGTCTGATTTTGTTACTGGGTGTCAGTGTATGTCTTTGTTACTTGTTAACAGTGTGTGTCTGTGTTAGTCTTTGTTACTTGCTGTAAGTGTGTATCTGTGTTACTGGGAGTAAGTGTGTGTCTGTGTTACCTGGCGTCAGTGTTTGTATTTGTGACTTGGTGTAAGTGTGTGTCTTTTTTACTTGGTGTTAGTGTATGTCTTTGTTACTTGGTGTAAGTGTGTGTCTTTGTTACTTCGTGTCAGTGTATGTCTGTGATACTGGGTGTCAGTGTCTGTCTTTGTTCCATCGTGTCTGTGTATGTCTGTGATACTGGGTGTCAGTTTATGTCTTTGTTACTTGGTGTCAGTGCTTGTCATTCCTACTTCGTGTCAGTCTATGTATGTGATACTGGGTGTCAGTGTCTGTCTTTGTTACTTGGTTTCAGTGTTTGTCTTTGTTACTTGGTGTCAGTGTTTTTCTTCGTAACTTCGAGTCAGTATATGTCTGTGTACCTGGGTGTCAGTGTATGGCTTTGTTACTTGGTGTCAGTGTTTGTCTTTCTTACTTCCTGTCAGTGTATGTCTGTGATACTGGTTGTCAGTGTATGTCTTTGTTACTTGGTGTCAGTGTATGTCTTTGTTACTGGGTGTAAGTGTATGTCTTTGTTACTTGGTGTAAGTGCATGTCTTTGTGAGTTGGTGTAAGTGTGTGTCTTTGTTACTTGGTGTTAGTGTGTGTGTTTGTTACTTTGTGTAAGTGTATGTCTTTGTTACTTGGTGTAAGTGTTTGTCTTTGTTACTTGGTGTCAGTGTCTGTCTTTGTTACTTGGTGTAAGTGCATGTCTTTGTTACTTGGTGTCAGTGTGTGTCTTTGTTACTTGGTGTCAGTGCATGTCTTTGTTACTGGGTGTAAGTGTATGTCTTTGTTACTTGGTGTAAGTGTGTGTCTGTGTTACTGGGTATCAGTGTATCTCTTTGTTAATTGGTGTAAGTGTGTGTCTGTGTTACTTGGTGTAAGTGTGTGTCTTTGTTACTTGGTGTAATTGTATATCTTTGTTACTTGTTGTCAGTGTATGTCTTTGTTACTTGGTGTAAGTGTGTGTCTGTGTTACATGGTATCAGTGTATGTCTGAGTTACTTGGTGTAAGTGTGTGTCTTTGTTACTTGGTGTAATTGTATGTCTTTGTTACTTGGTGTCAGTGTATGTCTGCATTACTTGGTGTCAGTGTATATCTTTGTTACTTGGTGTAAGTGTGTGTCTGTGTTACTGGGTTTGAGTGTATGTCTTTGTTAGTTGGTGTCAGTGTATGTCTTTGTGACTTGGTGTCAGTGTAAGTCTTTGTTACTGGGTGTCAGTGTATGTCTCTGTGACTTGGTGTCAGTGTATGTCTTTGTTACTTGGTGTCAGTGTATGTCTGTGTTACTTGGTGGAAGTGTGTGTCTTTGTTACTTGGTGTAAGTGTGTGTCTGTGTTACTGGGTATCAGTGTATGTCTTTGTTACTTGGTGCCAGTGTATGTCTTTGTTACTTGGTGTAAGTGTGTCTCTGTGTTACTGGGTGTCAGTGTATGTCTTTGTTACTTGGTGTCAGTGTATGTCTGTGTTACATGGTGTCAGTGTGTGTCTTTGTTACTGGGTGTCATTGTATGTCTTTGTTACTGGGTGTAAGTGTATGTCTTTGTGTCTTGGTGTCAGTGTATGTCTTTGTTACTGGATGTCAGTGTATGTCTTTGTTACTTGGTGTCAGTGTATGTCTGTGTTACTTGGTGTAAGTGTGTGTCTTTGTTACTTGGTGTCAGTGTGTGTCTGTGTTACTGGGTATCAGTGTATGTCTTTGTTACTTGGTGTCAGTGTATGTCTTTGTTACTTTTTGCAAGTGTGTGTCTGTGTTACTGGGTGTCAGAGTTTGTCTTTGTTCCTTGGTGTCAGTGTATGTCTTTGTTACTTGGTGACAGTGTGTGTCTGTGTTAGTCTTTGTTACTTGGTGTCAGTGTATGTCTGTGTAAGTCTTTGCTACTGTGTGTCAGTGTTTCTCTATGTTACTGGGTGTCAGTGTGTGTTTGTTTGTGTTACTGGGTGTCAGTGTGTGTCTGTGTTACTTGGTGTCAGTGTATGTCTGTGTTACATGGTGTCAGTGTGTGTCTTTGTTACTGGTTGTCAGTGTATGTCTTTGTTACTTGGTGTCAGTGTATGTCTTTGTTACTTGGTGTAAGTGTGTGCCTGTGTTACTGGGTGTCAGTGTATGTCTTTTGTTACTTGGTGTCAGTGTCTGTCTTTGTTAATTGGTGACAGTGTGTTTCTATGTTAGTCTTTGTTACTTGGTGTCATTGTGTGTCTGTGTATGTCTTTGCTACTGTGTGTCAGTGTTTCTCTATGTTACTGGATGTCAGTGGGAGTTTGTTTGTGTTACTGGGTGTCAGTGTGTGTCTGTGTTACTTGGTGTAAGTGCATGTCTTTGTTTCTTGGTGTCAGTGTTTGACTTTGTTACTTGGTGTAAGTGTGTGTCTGTGTTACTGGGTATCAGTGTATGTCTTTGTGACTTGGTCTCAGTGTATGTCTTTGTTACTTGGTGACAGTGTGTGTCGCTGTTAGTCTTTGTTACTTGGTGTCAGTGTGTGTCTGTGTATGTCTTTGTTTCTGTGTATCAGTGTTTCTCTATGTTACTGGGTGTCAGTATGTGTTTGTTTGTGTTACTGGGTTTCAGTGTATGTCTTTGTTACTTGGTGTAAGTGTGAGTCAGTGTTACTTGGTTTCAGTGTCTGTCTTTGTTACTGGGTGTCAGTGTATGTCTTTGTTACTTGTTGACAGTGTGTGTCTGTGTTAGTCTTTGTTACTTGGTGTAAGTGTTTGTCTGTGTTACTGGGAGTAAGTGTGTGTCTGTGTTACTTGGCGTCAGTATTTGTATTTGTTAGTTGGTGTCAGTGTATGTCTTTGTTACTTGGTGTCAGTGCTTGTCTTTGTTACTTGGTGTCAGTGTGTCTCTGTGTTACTGGGTGTCAGTGTATGTCTTTGTTACTTGGTGTCAGTGTATGTCTGTGTTACATGGTGTCAGTGTGTGTCTTTGTTACTGGGTGTCAGTGTATGTCTTTGTTACTGGGTGTAAGTGTATGTCTTTGTGACTTGGTGTCAGTGTATGTCTTTGTTACTGGATGTCAGTGTATGTCTGTGTTACTTGGTGTAAGTGTGTGTCTTTGTTACTTGGTGTCAGTGTGTGTCTGTGTTACTGGGTATCAGTGTATGTCTTTGTTACTTGGTGTCAGTGTATGTCTTTGTTACTTTTTGCAAGTGTGTGTCTGTGTTACTGGGTGTCAGAGTATGTCTTTGTTACCTGGTGTCAGAGTATGTCTTTGTTATTTGGTGACAGTGTGTGTCTGTGTTAGTCTTTGTTAATTGGTGTCAGTGTATGTCTGTGTATGTCTTTGCTACTGTGTGTCAGTGTTTCTCTATGTTACTGGGTGTCAGTATGTGTTTGTTTGTGTTACTGGGTTTCAGTGTATGTCTTTGTTACTTGGTGTAAGTGTGAGTCAGTGTTACTTGGTTTCAGTGTCTGTCTTTGTTACTGGGTGTCAGTGTATGTCTTTGTTACTTGTTGACAGTGTGTGTCTGTGTTAGTCTTTGTTACTTGGTGTAAGTGTGTGTCTGTGTTACTGGGAGTAAGTGTGTGTCCGTGTTACTTGGCGTCAGTGTTTGTATTTGTTAGTTGGTGTCAGTGTATGTCTTTGTTACTTGGTGTCAGTGCTTGTCTTTGTTACTTGGTGTCAGTGTGTCTCTGTGTTACTGGGTGTCAGTGTATGTCTTTGTAACTTGGTGTCAGTGTATGTCTGTGTTACATGGTGTCAGTGTGTGTCTTTGTTACTGGGTGTCAGTGTATGTCTTTGTTACTGGGTGTAAGTGTATGTCTTTGTGACTTGGTGTCAGTGTATGTCTTTGTTACTGGATGTCAGTGTATGTCTTTGTTACTTGGTGTCAGTGTATGTCTGTGTTACTTGGTGTAAGTGTGTGTCTTTGTTACTTGGTGTCAGTGTGTGTCTGTGTTACTGGGTATCAGTGTATGTCTTTGTTACTTGGTGTCAGTGTATGTCTTTGTTACTTTTTGCAAGTGTGTGTCTGTGTTACTGGGTGTCAGTGTATGTCTTTGTTACTGGGTGTAAGTGTATGTCTTTGTGACTTGGTGTCAGTGTATGTCTTTGTTACTGGATGTCAGTGTATGTCTTTGTTACTTGGTGTCAGTGTATGTCTGTGTTACTTGGTGTAAGTGTGTGTCTTTGTTACTTGCTGTAAGTGTGTGTCTGTGTTACTGGGAGTAAGTGTGTGTCTGTGTTACTTGGCGTCAGTGTTTGTATTTGTTAGTTGGTGTCAGTGTATGTCTTTGTTACTTGGTGTCAGTGTTTGTCTTTGTTACTTGGTGTCAGTGTGTCTCTGTGTTACTGGGTGTCAGTGTATGTCTTTGTTACTTGGTGTCAGTGTATGTCTGTGTTACATGGTGTCAGTGTGTGTCTTTGTTACTGGGTGTCAGTGTATGTCTTTGTTACTGGGTGTAAGTGTATGTCTTTGTGACTTGGTGTCAGTGTATGTCTTTGTTACTGGATGTCAGTGTATGTCTTTGTTACTTGGTGTCAGTGTATGTCTGTGTTACTTGGTGTAAGTGTGTGTCTTTGTTACTTGGTGTCAGTGTGTGTCTGTGTTACTGGGTATCAGTGTATGTCTTTGTTACTTGGTGTCAGTGTATGTCTTTGTTACTTTTTGCAAGTGTGTGTCTGTGTTACTGGGTGTCAGAGTATGTCCTTGTTACTTGGTGTCAGAGTATGTCTTTGTTATTTGGTGACAGTGTGTGTCTGTGTTAGTCTTTGTTAATTGGTGTCAGTGTATGTCTGTGTATGTCTTTGCTACTGTGTGTCAGTGTTTCTCTATGTTACTGGGTGTCAGTGTGTGTTTGTTTGTGTTACTGGGTGTCAGTGTGTGTCTGTGTTTCTTGGTGTCAGTGTATGTCTGTGTTCCATGGTGTCAGTGTGTGTCTTTGTTACTGGTTGTCAGTGTATGTCTTTGTTACTGGGAGTCAGTGTATGTCATTGTGACTTGGTGTAAGTGTGTGTCTGTGTTAATGTGTATCAGTGTATGTCTTTGTTACTTGGTGTCAGTGTATGTCTTTGTTACTTGGTGTAAGTGTGTGCCTGTGTTACTGGGTGTCAGTGTATGTATTTTGTTACTTGGTGTCAGTGTATGTCTTTGTTACTTGGTGACAGTGTGTGTCTATGTTAGTCTTTGTTACTTGGTCTCAGTGTGTGTCTGTGTATGTCTTTGCTACTGTGTGTCAGTGTTTCTCTATGTTACTGGATGTCAGTGTGAGTTTGTTTGTGTTACTGGGTGTCAGTGTGTGCCTGTGTTACTTGGTGTAAGTGCATGTCTTTGTTTCTTGGTGTCAGTGTTAGTCTTTGTTACTTGGTGTAAGTGTGTGTCTGTGTTACTGGGTATCAGTGTATGTCTTTGTGACTTGGTGACAGTGTATGTCTTTGTTACTTGGTGACAGTCTGTGTCTGTGTTAGTCTTTGTTACTTGATGTCAGTGTGTGTCTGTGTATGTCTTTGTTTCTGTGTATCAGTGTTTCTCTATGTTACTGGGTGTCATTATGTGTTGTTTGTGTTACTGGGTATCAGTGTATGTCTTTGTTACTTGGTGACAGTGTGTGTCGGTATTAGTCTTTGTTACTTGCTGTAAGTGTGTGTCTGTGTTACTGGGAGTAAGTGTGTGTCTGTGTTACTTGGCGTCAGTGTTTGTATTTGTTAGTTGGTGTCAGTGTATGTCTTTGTTACTTGGTGTCAGTGTTTGCCTTTGTTACTTCGTGTCAGTGTATGTCTGCGTTACTGGGTGTCAGTGTATGTCTTTGTTACTTGGTGTCAGTGTTTGTCTTTGTTACTTCGTGTCAGTGTATGTCTGTGATACTGGGTGTCAGTGTATGTCTTTGTTCCTTCGTGTCAGTGTATGTCTGTGATACTGGGTGTCAGTGTATGTCTTTGTTACTTGGTGTCAGTGCTTGTCTTTCTTACTTCGTGTCAGTGTATGTCTGTGATGCTGGATGTCAGTGTCTGTCTTTGTAACTTGGTTTCAGTGTTTGTCTTTGTCATTTGGTGTCAGTGTTTTTCTTTGTTACTTCGTGTCATTGTATGTCTGTGTAACTGGGTGTCAGTGTATGTCTTTGTTACTTGGTGTCAGTGTGTGTCTTTGCTACTTCGTGTCAGTGTATGTCTGTGATACTGGGTGTCAGTGTATGTCTTTGTTACTTGGTGTCAGTGTATGTCTTTGTTACTGGGTGTAAGTGTATGTCTTTGTTACTTGGTGTAAGTGTATGTCTTTGTGACTTGGTGTAAGTGTGTGTCTTTGTTACTTGGTGTTACTGTTTGTCTTTGTTACTTGGTGGAAGTGTGTGTCTTTGTTACTTGGTGTCAGTGTATGTCTTTGTTACTGGGTGTAAGTGTATGTCTTTGTTACTTGGTGTAAGTGTCTGTCTGTGTTACTGGGTAACAGTGTATATCTTTGTGAATTGGTGTAAGTGTGTGTCTGTGTTACTGGGTATCAGTGTATGTCTTTGTGACTTGGTGTCAGTGTATGTCTTTGTTACTTGGTGACAGTGTGTGTCAGTGTATGTCTTTGTTTCTGTGTATCAGTGTTTCTCCATGTTACTGGGTGTCAGTATGTGTTTGTTTGTGTTACTGGGTATCAGTGTATGTCTTTGTTACTTGGTGTAAGTGTGAGTCAGTGTTACTTGGTGTCAGTATCTGTCTTTGTTACTGGGTGTCAGTGTACGTCTTTGTTACTTGGTGACAGTGTTTGTCTGTGTTAGTCTTTGTTACTTGCTGTAAGTGTGTGTCTGTGTTACTGGGAGTAAGTGTGTGTCTGTGTTACTTGGCGTCAGTGTTTGTGTTTGTTAGTTGGTGTCAGTGTATGTCTTTGTTACTTGGTGTCAGTGTTTGTCTTTGTTACTTCGTGTCAGTGTATGTCTGCGTTACTGGGTGCCAGTGTATGTCTTTGTTTCTTGGTGTCAGTGTATGTTTTTGTTACTTGGTGTAAGTGTGTCTCTGTGTTACTGGTTGTCAGTGTATGTCTTTGTTACTTGGTGTCAGTGTATGTCTGTGTTACATGGTGTCAGTGTGTGTCTTTGTTACTGGGTGTCAGTGTATGTCTTTGTTACTGGGTGTAAGTGTATGTCTTTGTGACTTGGTGTCAGTGTATGTCTTTGTTACTGGATGTCAGTGTATGTCTTTGTTACTTGGTGTCAGTGTATGTCTGTGTTACTTGGTGTAAGTGTGTGTCTTTGTTACTTGGTGTCAGTGTGTGTCTGTGTTACTGGGTATCAGTGTATGTCTTTGTTACTTGGTGTCAGTGTATGTCTTTGTTACTTTTTGCAAGTGTGTGTCTGTGTTACTGGGTGTCAGAGTATGTCTTTGTTACTTGGTGTCAGTGTATGTCTTTGTTATTTTGTGACAGTGTGTGTCTGTGTTAGTCTTTGTTAATTGGTGTCATTGTATGTCTGTGTATGTCTTTGCTACTGTGTATCAGTGTTTCTCTATGTTACTGGGTGTCAGTGTGTGTTTGTTTGTGTTACTGGGTGTCAGTGTGTGTCTGTGTTACTTGGTGTCAGTGTATGTCTGTGTTCCATGGTGTCAGTGTGTGTCTTTGTTACTGGTTGTCAGCGTATGTCTTTGTTACTGGGAGTCAGTGTATGTCTTTGTGACTTGGTGTAAGTGTGTGTCTGTGTTAATGTGTATCAGTGTATGTCTTTGTTACTTGGTGTCAGTGTATGTCTTTGTTACTTGGTGTAAGTGTGTGCCTGTGTTACTGGGTGTCAGTGTATGTATTTTGTTACTTGCTGTCAGTGTATGTCTTTGTTACTTGGTGACAGTGTGTGTCTATGTTAGTCTTTGTTACTTGGTGTCAGTGTGTGTCTGTGTATGTCTTTACTACTGTGTGTCAGTGTTTCTCTATGTTACTGGATGTCAGTGTGAGTTTGTTTGTGTTACTGGGTGTCAGTGTGTGTCTGTGTTACTTGGTGTAAGTGCATGTCTTTGTTTCTTGGTGTCAGTCTTAGTCTTTGTTACTTGGTGTAAGTGTGTGTCTGTGTTACTGGGTATCAGTGTATGTCTTTGTGACTTGGTGACAGTGTGTGTCTGTGTTAGTCTTTGTTACTTGATGTCAGTGTGTGTCTGTGTATGTCTTTGTTTCTGTGTATCAGTGTTTCTCTATGTTACTGGGTGTCAGTATGTGTTTGTTTGTGTTACTGGATATCAGTGTATGTCTTTGCTACTTGGTGACAGTGTGTGTCTGTGTTAGTCTTTGTTAATTGCTGTAAGTGTGTGTCTGTGTTACTGGGAGTAAGTGTGTGTCTGTGTTACTTGGCGTCAGTGTTTGTATTTGTTAGTTGGTGTCAGTGTATGTCTTTGTTACTTGGTGTCAGTGTTTGCCTTTGTTACTTCGTGTCAGTGTTTGTCTGCGTTACTGGGTGTCAGTGTATGTCTTTGTTACTTGGTGTCAGTGTTTGTCTTTGTTACTTCGTGTCAGTGTATGTCTGTGATACTGGGTGTCAGTGTATGTCTTTGTTCCTTCGTGTCAGTGTATGTCTGTGATGCTGGATGTCAGTGTATGTCTGTGTAACTGGGTGTCAGTGTATGTCTTTGTTACTTGGTGTCAGTGTGTGTCTTTGTTACTTCGTGTCAGTGTATGTCTGTGATACTGGGTGTCAGTGTATGTCTTTGTTTCTTGGTGTCAGTGTATGTCTTTGTTACTGGGTGGAAGTGTATGTCCTTGTTACTTGGTGTAAGTGTATGTCTTTGTGACTTGGTGTAAGTGTGTGTCTTTGTTACTTGGTGTTACTGTTTGTCTTTGTTACTTGGTGGAAGTGTGTGTCTTTGTTACTTGGTGTAAGTGTATGTCTTTGTTACTTGGTGTCAGTGTGTGTCTTTGTTACTTGTTGTCAGTGTATGTCTTTGTTACTGGGTGTAAGTGTATGTCTTTGTTACTTGGTGTAAGTGTGTGTCTGTGTTACTGGGTATCAGTGTATATCTTTGTGAATTGGTGTAAGTCTGTGTCTGTTACTTGGTGTAAGTGTGTGTCTGTGTTACTTGGTATCAGTGTATGTCTTTGGTACTTGGTGTAAGTGTGTGTCTGTGTTACTGGTTGCCAGTGTATGTCTTTGTTACTTGGTGTAAGTGTTTGTCTTTGTTACTTGGTGCAAGTGTGTGTCTGTGTTACTGGGTATCAGTGTATATCTTTGTGAATTGGTGTAAGTCTGTGTCTGTGTTACTTGGTGTAAGTGTGTGTCTGTGTTCCAGGGTAACAGTGTATGTCTTTGTTAATTGGTATCAGTGTATGCCTGTGTTACTTGATGTAAATGTGTGTCTTTGTTACTTGGTGTAATTGTATATCTTTTTTACTTGTTGTCAGTGTATGTCTTTGTTACTTGGTGTAAGTGTGTGTCTGTGTTACTTGGTATCAGTGTATGTCTGAGTTACTTGGTGTAAGTGTGTGTCTTTGTTACTTGGTGTAATTGTATGTCTTTGTTACTTGGTGTCAGTGTATGTCTGTGTTACTTGGTGTAAGTGTATGTCTTTGTTACTTGGTGTCAGTGTATGTCTTTGTTACTTGTTGTAAGTGTGTGTCTGTGTTACTGGGTATCAGTGTATGTCTTTGTTACTTGGTGTCCGTGTATGTCTTTGTGAATTGGTGTCAGTGTATGTCTATGTTACTGGGTGTCAGTGTATGTCTTTGTGACTTGGTGTCAGTGTATGTCATTGTTACTTGGTGTCAGTCTATGTCTTTGTTACTTGGTGTCAGTGTATGTCTGTGTTACTTGGTGGATGTGTGTGTCTTTGTTACTTGGTGTAAGTGTGTGTCTGTGTTACTGGGTATCAGTGTATGTCTTTGTTACTTGGTGTCAGTGTATGTCTTTGTTACTTGGTGTAATTGTGTGTCTGTGTTACTGGGTATCAGTGTATGTCTTTGTTACTTGGTGTCAGTGTATGTCTGTGTTACATGGTGTCAGTGTGTGTCTTTGTTACTGGGTGTCAGAGTATGTCTTTGTTACTGGGTGTCAGTGTATGTCTTTGTGACTTGGTGTCAGTGTATGTCTTTGTTACTGGATGTCAGTGTATGTCTTTGTTACTTGGTGTCAGTGTATGTCTGTGTTACTTGGTGTAAGTGTGTGTCTGTGTTACTGGTTGTCAGTGTATGTCTTTGTTAGTGGGTGCAAGTGTATGTCTTTGTGACTTGGTGTCAGTGTATGTCTGTGTTATTGGGAGTAAGTGTGTGTCTGTGTTACTTGGCGTCAGTGTTTGTATATGTTAGTTGGTGTCAGTGTATGTCTTTGTTACTTGGTGTCAGTGTTTGGCTTTGTTACTTCGTATCAGTGTATGTCTGTGTTACTGGGTATCCGTGTATGTCTTTGTGACTTGGTGTCAGTGTATGTCTTTGTTACTGGGTGTCAGTGTATGTCTTTATTACTTGGTGTCAATGTGTGTCTGTGTATGTCTTTGTTTCTGTGTATCAGTGTTTCTCTATGTTACTGGGTGTCAGTGTGTGTTTGTTTGTGTTACTGGGTATCAGTGTATGTCTTTGTTACTTGGTGTAATTGTATGTCTTTGTGACTTGGTGTAAGTGCGTGTCTTTGTTACTTGGTGTTAGTGTATATCTTTGTTACTTGGTATAAGTGTGTGTCTTTGTTACTTGGTGTAAGTGTATGTCTTTGTTACTTGGTGTCAGTGTGTGTCTTTGTTACTTGGTGTCAGTGTATGTCTTTGTTATTGGCTGTAAGTGTATGTCTTTGTTACTTGGTGTAAGTGTGTGTCTGTGTTACTGGGGAAGAGTGTATATCTTTGTTACTTGGTGTAAGTGTGTGTCTGTGTTACTTGGTGTAAGTGTGTGTCTGTGTTACTTGGTATCAGTGTACGTCTTTGTTACTTGGTGTAAGTGTGTGTCTGTGTTCCTGGGTAACAGTGTATGTCTTTGTTAATTGGTGTCATTGTATGTCTGTGTTACTTGGTGTCAGTGTGTGTCTTTGTTACTTGGTGTAATTGTATGTCTTTGTTACTTGGTGTCAGTGTATGTCTGTTTTACTTGGTGTAAGTGTATGTCTTTGTCACTTGGTGTCAGTGTATGTCTTTGTTACTTGGTGTAAGTGTGTGTCCGTGTTACTGGGTATCAGTGTATGTCTTTGTTACTTGGTGTCAGTGTATGTCTTTGTGACTTGGTGTCAGTGTATGTCTTTGTTACTGGGTGTCAGTGTATGTCTTTGTGACTTGGTGTCAGTTTATGTCTTTGTTACTGGGTGTCAGTGTATGTTTTTGTTACTTGGTGCCAGTGTATGTCTGTATTACTTGGTGGAAATGTGTGTCTTTGTTACTTGGTGTAAGTGTGTGTCTGTGTAACTGGGTATCAGTGTATGTCCTTGTTACTTGGTGTCAGTGTCTGTCTTTGTTACTTGGTGTCAGTGTATGTCTGTGTTACTGGGTGTCAGTGTATGTCTTTGTTACTTGTTGTCAGTGTATGTCTGTGTTACATGGTGTCAGTGTGTGTCTTTGTTACTTGGTGTCAGTGTATGTCTTTGTTACTGGGTGTCAGTGTATGTCTTTGTGACTTGGTGTCAGTGTATGTCTTTGTTACTGGATGTCAGTGTATGTCTTTGTTACTTGGTGTCAGTGTATGCCTGTGTTACTTGGTGTAAGTGTGTGTCTTTGTTACTTGCTGTCAGTGTGTGTCTGTGTTACTGGGTATCAGTGTATGTCTTTGTTACTTGGTGTCAGTGTATGTCTTTGTTACTTTTTGCAAGTGTGTGTCTGCGTTACTGGGTGTCAGTGTATGTCTTTGTTACTTGGTGTCAGTGTATGTCTGTGTTACTTGGTGAAAGTGTGTGTCTTTGTTACTTGCTGTCAGTGTGTGTCTGTGTTACTGGGTATCAGTGTATTTCTTTGTTACTTGGTGTCAGTGTATGTCTTTGTTACTTTTTGCAAGTGTGTGTCTTTGTTACTTGGTGTAATTGTATGTCTTTGTTACTTGTTGTCAGTGTCTGTCTTTGTTACCTTGTCCAAGTTTGTGTCTGTGTTACTTGGTGTAAGTGTATGTCTGTGTTAGTTGGTGTAAGTGTGTGTCTTTGTTACTTGGAGTCATTGTATGTCTTTGTCACTTGGTGTCAGTGTATGTCTGTGTTACTTGGTGTAAGTGTATGTCTTTGTTACTTCTTGTCACTGTATGTCTTTGTTACTGGGTGTCAGTGTATGTCTTTGTGACTTGGTGTCAGTGTATGTCTTTGTTACTTGGTGTAAGTGTGTGTCTGTGTTACTGGGTATCAGTGTATGTCTTTGTTACTTGGTGTCATTGTATGTCTTTGTTACTTGGTGTAAGTGTATGTCTGTGTTACTGGGTGTCAGTGCATGTCTTTTGTTACTTGGTGTCAGTGTATGTCTTTGTTACTTGGTGACAGTGTGTGTCTATGTTAGTCTTTGTTACTTGGTGTCAGTGTGTGTCTGTGTATGTCTTTGATACTGTGTGTCAGTGTTTCTCTATGTTACTGGATGTCAGTGTGAGTTTGTTTGTGTTACTGGGTGTCAGTGTATGTCTGTGTTTCTTGGTGTAAGTGCATGTCTTTGTTTCCTGGTGTCAGTGTTTGTCTTTGTTACTTGGTGTAAGTGTGTGTCTGTGTTACTGGGTTTCAGTGTATGTCTTTGTGACTTGGTGTCTGTGTATGTCTTTGTTACTGAGTTTCAGTGTATGTCTTTGTTACTTGGTGACAGTGTGTGTCTGTGTTAGTCTTTGTTACTTGGTGTCAGTGTGTGTCTGTGTATATCTTTGTTTCTGTGTATCAGTGTTTCTCTATGTTACTGGGTGTCAGTGTGTGTTTGTTTGTGTTACTGGGTATCAGTATATGTCTTTGTTACTTGGTGGAAGTGTGAGTCAGTGTTACTTGGTGTCAGTGTCTGTCTTTGTTACTGGGTGTCAGTGTATGTCTTTGTTACTTGGTGACAGTGTGTGTCTGTGTTAGTCTTTGTTACTTGGTGTAAGTGTGTGTCTGTGTTACTGGGAGTAAGTGTGTGTCTGTGTTACTTGGCGTCAGTGTTTGTCTTTGTTACTTGGTGTCAGTGTATGTCTTTGTTACTTGGTGTAAGTGTGTGTCTGTGTTACTGGGTGTCAGTGTATGTCTTTTGTTACTTGGTGTCAGTGTATGTCTTTGTTACTTGGTGACAGTGTGTGTCTATGTTAGTCTTTGTTACTTGGTGTCAGTGTGTGTCTGTGTATGTCTTTGCTACTGTGTGTCAGTGTTTCTCTATGTTACTGGATGTCAGTGTGAATTTGTTTGTGTTACTGGGGGTCAGTGTGTGTCTGTGTTACTTGTTGGAAGTGAATGTCTTTGTTTCTTGGTGTCAGTGTTTGTCTTTGTTACTTTGTGTAAGTGTGTGTCTGTGTTACTGGGTATCAGTGTATGTCTTTGTGACTTGGTGTCAGTGTATGTCTTTGTTACTGGGTGTCAGTGTATGTCTTTGTTACTTGGTGACAGTGTGTGTCTGTGTTAGTCTTTGTTACTTGGTGTCAGTGTGTGTCTGTGCATGTCTTTGCTACTGTGTGTCAGTGTTTCTCTATGTTACTGGATGTCAGTGTGACTTTCTTTGTGTTACTGTGTGTCAGTGTGTGTCTGTGTTACTTGGTGTAAGTGTATGTCTTTGTTACTTGGTGTAAGTGTATGTCTTTGTGACTTGGTGTCAGTGTATGTCTTTGTTACTGGGTGTCAGTGTATGTCTTTGTGACTTGGTGTCAGTGTATGTCTTTGTTACTGGGTGTCAGTGTATGTCTTTGTTACTTGGTGTCAGTGTATGTCTTTGTTACTTGGTGTCAGTGTGTGTCTGTGTTACTTGGTGGAAGTGTGTGTCTTTGTTACTTGGTGTAAGTGTGTGTCTGTGTTACTGGGTATCAGTGTATGTCTTTGTCACTAGGTGTCAGTGTATCTCTTTGTTGCTTGGTGTAAGTGTGTGTCTGTGTTACTGGGTGTCAGTGTATGTCTTTGTTACATTGTGTCAGTGTATGTCTGTGTTACATTGTGTCAGTTTGTGTCTTTGTTACTGGGTGTCAGTGTATGTCTTTGTGACTTGTTTTCAGTGTATGTCTTGTTACTGGATGTCAGTGTATGTCTTTGTGACTTGGTGTCAGTTTATGTCTTTGTTACTGGATGTCAGTGTATGTCTTTGTTACTTGGTGTTAGTGTATGTCTGTGTTACATGGTGTCAGTGTGTGTCTGTGTTACTGGGTATCAGTGTATGTCTTTGTTACTTGGTGTCAGTGTATGTCTTTGTTACTTTTTGCAAGTGAGTGTCTGTGTTACTGGGTGTCAGTGTATGTCTTTGTTACTTGATGTCAGTGTACTTCTTTGTTACTTGGTGACAGTGTGTGTCTGTGTTAGTCTTTGTTACTTGGTGTCAGTGTGTGTCTGTGTATGTCTTTGCTACTGTGTGCCAGAGTTTCTCTATGTTACTGGGTGTCAGTGTGTGTTTGTTTGTGTTACTGGGTGTCAGTGTGTGTCTGTGTTACTTGGTGTGTATGTGTTTCTGTGTTACGTGGTATCAGTGGATGTCTTTGTTACTTGGTGTAATTGTGTGTCTGTGTTCCTTGGTAACAGTGTATGTCTTTGTCACTTGGTGTCAGTGTATGTCTGTGTTACTTGGTGTAAGTGTGTGTCTTTGTTACTTGGTGTAATTGTTTGTCTTTGTTACTTGTTGTCAGTGCATGTCTTTGTTACTTGGTGTAAGTGTGTGTCTGTGTTACTGGGTGCCAGTGTATGTCTTTGTTACTTGGTGTCAGTGTATGTCTGTGTTACATGGTGTCAGTGTATGTCTTTGTTCCTTGGTGTAAGTGTGTGTCTGTGTTACTGGGTGCCAGTGTATGTCTTTGTTACTTGGTGTCAGTGTATGTCTGTGTTACATGGTGTCAGTGTATGTCTTTGTTCCTTGGTGTAAGTGTGTGTCTGTGTTACTGGGTATCAGTGAATGTCTTTGTTACTTGGTGTCAGTTTATGTCTTTGTTACTTGGTGTAAGTGTGTGTCTGTGTTACTGGGTGTCAGTGTATGTCTTTTGTTACTTGATGTCAGTGTATGTCTTTGTTACTTGGTGACAGTGTGTGTCTGTGTTAGTCTTTGTTACTTGGTGTCAGTGTGTGTCTGTGTATGTCTTTGCTACTGTGTCAGTGTTTCTCTATGTGACTGGGTGTCAGTGTGTGTTTGTTTGTGTTACTGGGTGTCATTGTGTGTCTGTGTTACTTGGTGTGTATGTGTTTTGTGTTACGTGGTATCAGTGTATGTCTTTGTTACTTGGTGTAAGTGTGTGTCTGTGTTCCTTGGTAACAGTGTATGTCTTTGTTACTTGGTGTCAGTGTATGTCTGTGTTACTTGGTGTAAGTGTGTGTTTTTGTTACTTGGTGTAATTGTTTGTCTTTGTTACTTGTTGTCAGTGTATGTCTTTGTTACTTGGTGTAAGTGTGTGTCTGTGTTACTGGGTGCCAGTGTATGTCTTTGTTACTTGGTGTCAGTGTATGTCTGTGTTACATGGTGTCAGTGTATGTCTTTGTTACTTGGTGTATGTGTGTGTCTGTGTTACTGGGTGCCAGTGTATGTCTTTGTTACTTGGTGCCAGTGTATGTCTGTGTTGCATGATGTCAGTGTGTGTCTTTGTTACTTGGTGTCAGTGTATGTCTGTGTTACTTGGTGTAAGTGTGTGTCTTTGTTACTACTTGTCTGTGTATGTCTTTGTTACTGGGTGTCAGTGTATGTCTTTGTGACTTGGTGTCAGTGTATGTCTTTGTTACTTGGTGTAAGTGTATGTCTGTGTTACTGGGTATCAGTGTATGTCTTTGTTACTTGATGACAGTTTATGTCTTTGTTACTTGGTGTAAGTCTGTGTCTGTGTTACTGGGTGTCAGTGTATGTCTTTCGTTACTTGTTGTCAGTGTATGTCTTTGTTACTTGGTGACAGTGTATGTCTTTGTTACTTGGTGACAGTGTATGTCTTTTGTTACTTGGTGTCAGTGTATGTCTTTGTTACTTGGTGACAGTGTGTGTCTATGTTAGTCTTTGTTACTTGGTGTCAGTGTGTGTCTGTGTATGTCTTTGCTACTGTGTGTCAGTGTTGCTCTGTGTTACTGGATGTCAGTTTGAGTTTGTTTGTGTTACTGGGTGTCAGTGTATGTCTTTGTGTCTTGGTGTCTGTGCATGTCTTTGTTTCTTGGTGTCAGTGTTTGTCTTTGTTACTTGGTGACATTGTGTGTCTGTGTTAGTCTTTGTTACTTGGTGTCAGTGTGTGTCTGTGTATGTCTTTGTTTCTGTGTATCAGTGTTTCTCAATGTTACTGGGTGTCAGTGTGTGTTTGTTTGTGTTACTGGGTATCAGTGTATGTCTTTGTTACTTGGTGTAAGTGTGAGTCAGTGTTATTTGGTGTCAGTGGCTGTCTTTGTTACTGGGTGTCAGTGTATGCCTTTGTTACTTGGTGAAAGTGTGTGTCTGTGTTAGTCTTTGTTACTTGGTGTAAGTGTGTCTCTGTGTTACTGGGCGGAATTGTGTGTCTGTGTTACTTGGCGTCAGTGTTTGTATTTGTTAGTTGGTGTCAGTGTATGTCTTTGTTACTTGGTGTAAGTGTGAGTCTGTGTTAATGGGTATCAGTGTATGTCTTTGTTACTTGGTGACAGTGTATGTCTTTGTTACTTGGTGTAAGTGTGTGGCTGTGTTACTGGGTGTCAGTGTAAGTCTTTTGTTACTTGGTGTCAGTGTATGTCTTTGTTACTTGGTGACAGTGTGTGTCTATGTTATTCTTTGTTACTTGGTGTCAGTGTGTGTCTGTGTATGTCTTTGCTACTGTGTGTCAGTGTTTCTCTTTGTTACTGGATGTCAGTGTGAATTTGTTTGTGTTACTGGGTGTCAGTGTGTGTCTGTGTTACTTGGTGTAAGTGTATGTCTTTGTTACTTGGTATCAGTGTAAGTCTTTGTGACTTGGTGTCAGTGTATGTCTTTGTTACTGGGTGTCAGTGTATGTCTTTGTTACTTGGAGTAAGTGTGTGTCTGTGTTACTGGGTATCAGTGTATGTCTTTGTTACTTGGTGTCAGTGTATGTCTTTGTTACTTGGTGTAAGTGTGTGTCTTTGTTACTTGGTGTCAGTGTATGTCTGTGTTACTTGGTGGATGTGTGTGTCTTTGTTACTTGGTGTAAGTGTGTGTCTGTGTTACTGGGTATCAGTGTATGTCTTTGTTACTTGGTGTCAGTGTATGTCTTTGTTACTTGGTGTAAGTGTGTGTCTGTGTTACTGGGTATCAGTGTCTGTCTTTGTTACTTGATGACAGTTTCTGTCTTTGTTACTTGGTGTAAGTCTGTGTCTGTGTTACTGGGTGTCAGTGTATGTCTTTCGTTACTTGTTGTCAGTGTATGTCTTTGTTACTTCTTGACAGTGTATGTCTTTGTTACTTGGTGACAGTGTATGTCTTTGTTACTTGGTGTAAGTGTGTGTCTGTGTTACTGGGTGTCAGTGTATGTCTTTTGTTACTTGGTGTCAGTGTATGTCTTTGTTACTTGGTGACAGTGTGTGTCTATGTTAGTCTTTGTTACTTGGTGTTAGTGTGTGTCTATGTATGTCTTTGCTACTGTGTGTCAGTGTTGCTCTGTGTTACTGGATGTCAGTTTGAGTTTGTTTGTGTTACTGTGTGTCAGTGTATGTCTGTGTTTCTTCGTGTAAGTGCATGTCTTTGTTTCTTGGTGTCAGTGTTTGTCTTTGTTACTTGGTGTAAGTGTGTGTCTGTGTTACTGGGTATCAGTGTATGTCTTTGTGTCTTGGTGTCTGTGCATGTCTTTGTTTCTTGGTGTCAGTGTTTGTCTTTGTTACTTGGTGACATTGTGTGTCTGTGTTAGTCTTTGTTACTTGGTGTCAGTGTGTGTCTGTGTATGTCTTTGTTTCTGTGTATCAGTGTTTCTCAATGTTACTGGGTGTCAGTGTGTGTTTGTTTGTGTTACTGGGTATCAGTGTATGTCTTTGTTACGTGGTGTAAGTGTGAGTCAGTGTTATTTGGTGTCAGTGTCTGTCTTTGTTACTGGGTGTCAGTGTATGCCTTTGTTACTTGGTGAAAGTGTGTGTCTGTGTTAGTCTTTGTTACTTGGTGTAAGTGTGTCTCTGTGTTACTGGGCGGAAGTGTGTGTCTGTGTTACTTGGCGTCAGTGTTTGTATTTGTTAGTTGGTGTCAGTGTATGTCTTTGTTACTTGGTGTAAGTGTGTATCTGTGTTAATGGGTATCAGTGTATGTCTTTGTTACTTGGTGACAGTGTATGTCTTTGTTACTTGGTGTAAGTGTGTGGCTGTGTTACTGGGTGTCAGTGTAAGTCTTTTGTTACTTGGTGTCAGTGTATGTCTTTGTTACTTGGTGACAGTGTGTGTCTATGTTATTCTTTGTTACTTGGTGTCAGTGTGTGTCTGTGTATGTCTTTGCTACTGTGTGTCAGTGTTTCTCTATGTTACTGGATGTCAGTGTGAATTTGTTTGTGTTACTGGGTGTCAGTGTGTGTCTGTGTTACTTGGTGTAAGTGTATGTCTTTGTTACTTGGTATCAGTGTATGTCTTTGTGACTTGGTGTCAGTGTATCTCTTTGTTACTGGGTGTCAGTGTATGTCTTTGTTACTTGGTGTCAGTGTATGTCTGTGTTACTTGGTGGACGTGTGTGTCTTTGTTACTTGGAGTAAGTGTGTGTCTGTGTTACTGGGTATCAGTGCATGTCTTTGTTACTTGGTGTCAGTGTATGTCTTTGTTACTTGGTGTAAGTGTGTGTCTGTGTTAATGGGTATCAGTGTATGTCTTTGTTACTTGGTGTCAGTGTATGTCTTTGTTACTTGGTGTAAGTGTGTGTCTGTGTTACTGGGTGTCAGTGTATGTCTTTTGTTACTTGGTGTCAGTGTATGTCTTTGTTACTTGGTGACAGTGTGTGTCTATGTTATTCTTTGTTACTTGGTGTCAGTGTGTGTCTGTGTATGTCTTTGCTACTGTGTGTCAGTGTTTCTCTATGTTACTGGATGTCAGTGTGAATTTGTTTGTGTTACTGGGTGTCAGTGTGTGTCTGTGTTACTTGGTGTAAGTGTATGTCTTTGTTACTTGGTATCAGTGTATGTCTTTGTGACTTGGTGTCAGTGTATGTCTTTGTTACTGGGTGTCAGTGTATGTCTTTGTTACTTGGTGTCAGTGTATGTCTGTGTTACTTGGTGGAAGTGTGTGTCTTTGTTACTTGGAGTAAGTGTGTGTCTGTGTTACTGGGTATCAGTGTATGTCTTTGTTACTTGGTGTCAGTGTATGTCTTTGTTACTTGGTGTAAGTGTGTGTCTTTGTTACTTGGTGTCAGTGTATGTCTGTGTTACTTGGTGGAAGTGTGTGTCTTTGTTACTTGGTGTAAGTGTGTGTCTGTGTTACTGGGTATCAGTGTATGTCTTTGTTACTTGGTGTCAGTGTATGTCTTTGTTACTTGGTGTAAGTGTGTGTCTGTGTTACTGGGTGTCAGTGTATGTCTTTTTGACTTGGTGTCAGTTTATGTCTTTGTTACTGGGTGTCAGTGTATGTCTTTGTTACTTGGTGTCAGTGTATGTCTGTGTGACTTGGTGGAAGTGTGTGTCTTTGTTACTTGGTGTAAGTGTGTGTCTGTGTTACTGGGTATCAGTGTATGTCCTTGTTACTTGGTGTCAGTGTATGTCTTTGTTACTTGGTGTAAGTGTGTGTCTGTGTTACTGGGTGTCAGTGTATGTCTTTGTTACTTGGTGTCAGTGTATGTCTGCGTTACATGGTGTCAGTGTGTGTCTTTGTTACTGGGTGTCAGTGTATGTCTTTGTGACTTGGTGTCAGTGTATGTCTTTGTTACTGGATGTCAGTGTATGTCTTTGTTACTTGGTGTCAGTGTATGTCTGTGTTACTTGGTGTAAGTGTTTGTCTCTGTTACTTGGTGTCAGTGTGTGTCTGTGTTCCTGGGTATCAGTGTATGTCTTTGTTACTTGGTGTCAGTGTATGTCTTTTTTACTTATTGCAAGTGTGTGTCTGTGTTACTTGGTGTCAGTGTATGTCTTTGTGACTTCGTGTCAGTGTATGTCTTTGTTTCTTGATGACAGTGTGTGTCTGTGTTAGTCTTTGTTACTTGGTGACATTGTGTGTCTGTGCATGTCTTTGCTACTGTGTGTCAGTGTTTCTCTATGTTACTGGGTGTCAGTGTGTGTTTGTTTGTGTTACTGGGTGTCAGTGTGTGTCTGTGTTACTTGGTGTAAGTGTATGTCTGTGTTACTTGGTGTACGTGTGTGTCTTTGTTACTTGGTGTAATTGTATGTCTTTGTTACTTGGTGTCAGTGTATGTCTGTTTTACTTGGTGTAAGTGTATCTCTTTGTTACTTGGTGTCAGTGTATGTCTTTGTTACTTGGTGTAAGTGTGTGTCTGTGTTACTGGGTATCAGTGTATGTCTTTGTTACTTGTTGTCAGTTTATTTCTTTGTTACTGGGTGTCAGTGTATGTCTTTGTTACTTGGTGTCAGTGTATGTCTGTGTTACTTGGTGGAAGTGTGTGTCTTTGTTACTTGGTGTAAGTGTGTGTCTGTGTTACTGGGTATCAGTGTATGTCCTTGTTACTTGGTGTCAGTGTATGTCTTTGTTACTTGGTGTAAGTGTGTGTCTGTGTTGAGATTAGAGATACAGCACTGAAACATGCCCTTCGGCCCACCGAGTCTGTGCCGACCATCAACCACCCATTTATACTAATTCTACACTAATCCCATATTCCTACCAAACATCCCCACCTGTCCCTATATTTCCCTACCACCTACCTATACTAGTGACAATTTATAATGGCCAATTTACCTACGAACCTGCAAGTCTTTTGGCTTGTGGGAGGAAACCGGAGCACCCGGAGAAAACCCACGCAGGCACAGGGAGAACTTGCAAACTCCACACAGGCAGTACCCAGAATCGAACCCGGGTCCCTGGAGCTGTGAGGCTGCAGTGCTAACCACTGCGCCACTGTGCCGTGTTACTGGGTGTCAGTGTATGTCTTTGTTACTTGGTGTCAGTGTATGTCTGTGTTACATGGTGTCAGTGTGTGTCTTTGTTACTGGGTGTCAGTGTATGTCTTTGTTACTGGGTGTCAGTGTATGTCTTTGTGACTTGGTGTCAGTGTAAGTCTTTGTTACTGGATGTCAGTGTATGTCTTTGTTACTTGGTGTCAGTGTATGTCTGTGTTACTTGGTGTAAGTGTGTGTCTTTGTTACTTGGTGTCAGTGTGTGTCTGTGTTACTGGGTATCAGTGTATGTCTTTGTTACTTGGTGTCAGTGTATGTCTTTGTTACCTATTGCAAGTGTGTGTCTGTGTTACTGGGTGACAGTATATGTCTTTGTTACTTCGTGTCAGTGTATGTCTTTGTTTCTTGGTGACAGTGTGTGTCTGTGTTAGACTTTGTTACTTGGTGACATTGTGTGTCTGTGCATGTCTTTGCTACTGTGTGTCAGTGTTTCTCTATGTTACTGGGTGTCAGTGTGTGTTTGTTTGTGTTACTGGGTGTCAATGTATGTCTTTGTTACTTGGTGTAAGTGTATGTCTGTGTTACTTGGTGTAGGTGTGTGTCTTTGTTACTTGGTGTAATTGTATGTCTTTGTTACTTGTTGTCAGTGTCTGTCTTTGTTACTTGGTGTCAGTGTATGTCTGTGTTACATGGTGTCAGTGTGTGTCTTTGTTACTGGGTGTCAGTGTATGTCTTTGTTACTGGGTGTCAGTGTATGTCTTTGTGACTTGGTGTCAGTGTATGTCTTTGTTACTGGATGTCAGTGTATGTCTTTGTTACTTGGTGTCAGTGTATGTCTGTGTTACTTTGTGTAAGTGTTTGTCTCTGTTACTTGGTGTCAGTGTGTGTCTGTGTTCCTGGGTATCAGTGTATGTCTTTGTTACTTGGTGTCAGTGTATGTCTTTTTTACTTATTGCAAGTGTGTGTCTGTGTTACTTGGTGTCAGTGTATGTCTTTGTGACTTCGTGTCAGTGTATGTCTTTGTTTCTTGATGACAGTGTGTGTCTGTGTTAGTCTTTGTTACTTGGTGACATTGTGTGTCTGTGCATGTCTTTGCTACTGTGTGTCAGTGTTTCTCTATGTTACTGGGTGTCAGTGTGTGTTTGTTTGTGTTACTGGGTGTCAGTGTGTGTCTGTGTTACTTGGTGTAAGTGTATGTCTGTGTTACTTGGTGTACGTGTGTGTCTTTGTTACTTGGTGTAATTGTATGTCTTTGTTACTTGGTGTCAGTGTATGTCTGTTTTACTTGGTGTAAGTGTATCTCTTTGTTACTTGGTGTCAGTGTATGTCTTTGTTACTTGGTGTAAGTGTGTGTCTGTGTTACTGGGTATCAGTGTATGTCTTTGTTACTTGTTGTCAGTTTATTTCTTTGTTACTGGGTGTCAGTGTATGTCTTTGTTACTTGGTGTCAGTGTATGTCTGTGTTACTTGGTGGAAGTGTGTGTCTTTGTTACTTGGTGTAAGTGTGTGTCTGTGTTACTGGGTATCAGTGTATGTCCTTGTTACTTGGTGTCAGTGTATGTCTTTGTTACTTGGTGTAAGTGTGTGTCTGTGTTGAGATTAGAGATACAGCACTGAAACATGCCCTTCGGCCCACCGAGTCTGTGCCGACCATCAACCACCCATTTATACTAATTCTACACTAATCCCATATTCCTACCAAACATCCCCACCTGTCCCTATATTTCCCTACCACCTACCTATACTAGTGACAATTTATAATGGCCAATTTACCTACGAACCTGCAAGTCTTTTGGCTTGTGGGAGGAAACCGGAGCACCCGGAGAAAACCCACGCAGGCACAGGGAGAACTTGCAAACTCCACACAGGCAGTACCCAGAATCGAACCCGGGTCCCTGGAGCTGTGAGGCTGCAGTGCTAACCACTGCGCCACTGTGCCGTGTTACTGGGTGTCAGTGTATGTCTTTGTTACTTGGTGTCAGTGTATGTCTGTGTTACATGGTGTCAGTGTGTGTCTTTGTTACTGGGTGTCAGTGTATGTCTTTGTTACTGGGTGTCAGTGTATGTCTTTGTGACTTGGTGTCAGTGTAAGTCTTTGTTACTGGATGTCAGTGTATGTCTTTGTTACTTGGTGTCAGTGTATGTCTGTGTTACTTGGTGTAAGTGTGTGTCTTTGTTACTTGGTGTCAGTGTGTGTCTGTGTTACTGGGTATCAGTGTATGTCTTTGTTACTTGGTGTCAGTGTATGTCTTTGTTACCTATTGCAAGTGTGTGTCTGTGTTACTGGGTGACAGTATATGTCTTTGTTACTTCGTGTCAGTGTATGTCTTTGTTTCTTGGTGACAGTGTGTGTCTGTGTTAGACTTTGTTACTTGGTGACATTGTGTGTCTGTGCATGTCTTTGCTACTGTGTGTCAGTGTTTCTCTATGTTACTGGGTGTCAGTGTGTGTTTGTTTGTGTTACTGGGTGTCAATGTATGTCTTTGTTACTTGGTGTAAGTGTATGTCTGTGTTACTTGGTGTAGGTGTGTGTCTTTGTTACTTGGTGTAATTGTATGTCTTTGTTACTTGTTGTCAGTGTCTGTCTTTGTTATCTTGTCTTAGTGTGTGTCTGTGTTACTTGGTGTAAGTGTGTGGCTGTGTTACTTGGTATCTGTGTATGTCTTTGTTACTTGATGTCAGTGTATGTCTGTGTTACTTGGTGTAATTGTGTGTCTTTGTTACTTGGTGTAATTGTATGTCTTTGTTACTTGTTGTCAGTGTCTGTCTTTGTTATCTTGTCTTAGTGTGTGTCTGTGTTACTTGGTGTAAGTGTGTGGCTGTGTTACTTGGTATCAGTGTATGTCTTTGTTACTTGGTGTCAGTATATGTCTGTGTTTCTTGGTGTAATTGTGTGTCTTTGTTACTTGGTGTAATTGTATGTCTTTGTTACTTGGTGTCAGTGTATGTCTGTGTTACTTGGTGTAAGTGTATGTCTTTGTGACTTGGTGTCAGTGTATGTCTTTGTTACTTGGAGTAAGTGTGTGTCTCTGTTACTGGGTGTCAGTGTATGTCTTTTGTTACTTGGTGTCAGTGTATGTCTTTGTTACTTGGTGACAGTGTGTGTCTATGTTTGTCTTTGTTACTTGGTGTCAGTGTGTGTCTGTGTATGTCTTTGCTACTGTGTGTCAGTGTTTCTCTATGTTACTGGATGTCATTGTGAGTTTGTTTGTGTTACTGGGTGTCAGTGTATGTCTGTGTTTCTTGGTGGAAGTGCATGTCTTTGTTTCTTGGTGTCAGTGTTTGTCTTTGTTACTTGGTGTAAGTGTGCGTCTGTGTTACTGGGTATCAGTGTATGTCTTTGTGACTTGGTGTCTGTGTATGTCTTTGTTACTGACTGTCAGTGTATGTCTTTGTTACTTGGTGACAGTGTGTGTCTGTGTTAGTCTTTTTTACTTGGTGTCAGTGTGTGTCTGTGTATGTCTTTGTTTCTGTGTATCAGTGTTTCTCTATGTTACTGGGTGTCAGTGTGTGTTTGTTTGTGTTACTGGGTATCAGTATATGTCTTTGTTACTTGATGTAAGCGTGAGTCAGTGTTACTTGGTGTCAGTGTCTGTCTTTGTTACTGGGTGTCAGTGTATGTCTTTGTTACTTGGTGAAAGTGTGTGTCTGTGTTGCTGGGAGTAAGTGTGTGTCTGTGTTACTTGGCGTCAGTGTTTGTATTTGTTAGTTGGTGTCAGTGTCTGTCTTAGTTACTTGGTGTAAGTGTGTGTCTGTGTTAATGGGTATCAGTGTATGTCTTTGTTACTTGGTGTCAGTGTATGTCTTTGTTACTTGGTGTAAGTGTGTGTCTGTGTTACTGGGTGTCAGTGTATGTCTTTTGTTACTTGGTGTCAGTGTATGTCTTTGTTACTTGGTGACAGTGTGTGTCTATGTTAGTCTTTGTTACTTGGTGTCAGTCTGTGTCTGTGTATGTCTTTGCTACTGTGTGTCAGTGTTTCTCAATGATACTGGATGTCAGTGTGAATTTGTTTGTGTTACTGGGGGTCAGTGTGTGTCTGTGTTACTTGGTGTAAGTGAATGTCTTTGTTACTTGGTGTATGTGTGTGTCTGTGTTACTGGGTGCCAGTGTATGTCTTTGTTACTTGGTGCCAGTGTATGTCTGTGTTACATGGTGTCAGTGTATGTCTTTGTTACTTGATGTCACTTTATGTCTTTGTTACTTGGTGTAAGTCTGTGTCTGTGTTACTGGGTGTCAGTGTATGTCTTTCGTTACTTGGTGTCAGTGTATGTCTTTGTTACTTGGTGACAGTGTGTGTCTATGTTAGTCTTTGTTACTTGGTGTCAGTGTGTGTCTGTGTATGTCTTTGCTACTGTGTGTCAGTGTTGCTCTGTGTTACTGGATGTCAGTTTGAGTTTGTTTGTGTTACTGGGTGTCAGTGTATGTCTGTGTTTCTTCGTGTAAGTGCATGTCTTTGTTTCTTGGTGTCAGTGTTTGTCTTTGTTACTTGGTGTAAGTGTGTGTCTGTGTTACTGGGTATCAGTGTATGTCTTTGCGTCTTGGAGTCTGTGTATGTCTTTGTTACTTGGTGACATTGTGTGTCTGTGTTAGTCTTTGTTACTTGGTGTCAGTGTGTGTCTGTGTATGTCTTTGTTTCTGTGTATCAGTGTTTCTCAATGTTACTGGGTGTCAGTGTGTGTTTGTTTGTGTTACTGGGTATCACTGTATGTCTTTCTTACTTGGTGTAAGTGTGAGTCAGTGTTATTTGGTGTCAGTGTCTGTCTTTGTTACTGGGTGTCATTGTATGCCTTTGTTACTTGGTGAAAGTGTGTGTCTGTGTTAGTCTTTGTTACTTGGTGTAAGTGTGTCTCTGTGTTACTGGGCGGAAGTGCGTGTCTGTGTTACTTGGCGTCAGTGTTTGTATTTGTTAGTTGGTGTCAGTGTATGTCTTTGTTACTTGGTGTAAGTGTGTGTCTGTGTTAATGGGTATCAGTGTATGTCTTTGTTACTTGGTGACAGTGTATGTCTTTGTTACTTGGTGTAAGTGTGTGTCTGTGTTACTGGATGTCAGTGTATGTCTTTTGTTACTTGGTGTCAGTGTATGTCTTTGTTACTTGGTGACAGTGTGTGTCTATGTTATTCTTTGTTATTTGGTGTCAGTGTGTGTCTGTGTCTGTCTTTGCTACAGTGTGTCAGTGTTTCTCTATGTTACTGGATGTCAGTGTGAATTTGTTTGTGTTACTGGGTGTCAGTGTGTGTCTGTGTTACTTGGTGTAAGTGTATGTCTTTGTTACTTGGTATCAGTGTATGTCTTTGTGACTTGGTGTCAGTGTATGTCTTTGTTACTGGGTGTCAGTGTATGTCTTTGTGACTTGACGTCAGTGTATGTCTTTGTTACTGGGTGTCAGTGTTTGTCTTTGTTACTTGGTGTCAGTGTATGTCTTTGTTACTTGGTGTCAGTGTAGGTCTGTGTTACTTGGTGGAAGTGTGTGTCTTTGTTACTTGGTGTAAGTGTGTGTCTGTGTTACTGGGTATCAGTGTATGTCTTTGTTACTTGGTGTCAGTGTATGTCTTTGTTACTTGGTGTAAGTGTGTGTCTGTGTTACTGGGTGTCAGTGTATGTCTTTTTGACTTGGTGTCAGTGTATGTCTGTGTTACTTGGTGGAAGTGTGTGTCTTTGTTACTTGGTGTAAGTGTGTGTCTGTGTTACTGGGTATCAGTGTATGTCCTTGTTACTTGGTGTCAGTGTATGTCTTTGTTACTTGGTGTAAGTGTGTGTCTGTGTTACTGGGTGTCAGTGTATGTCTTTGTTACTTGGTGTCAGTGTATGTCTGCGTTACATGGTGTCAGTGTGTGTCTTTGTTACTGGGTGTCAGTGTATGTCTGTGTTACTGGTTATCAGTGTATGTCTTTGTTACTTGGTGTCAGTGTATGTCTTTGTTACTTATTGCAAGTGTGTGTCTGTGTTACTGGGTGTCAGTGTATGTCTTTGTGACTTCGTGTCAGTGTATGTCTTTGTTTCTTGATGACAGTGTGTGTCTGTGTTAGTCTTTGTTACTTGGTGACATTGTGTGTCTGTGCATGTCTTTGCTACTGTGTGTCAGTGTTTCTCTATGTTACTGGGTGTCAGTGTGTGTTTGTTTGTGTTACTGGGTGTCAGTGTGTGTCTGTGTTACTTGGTGTAAGTGTATGTCTGTGTTACTTGGTGTAAGTGTGTGTCTTTGTTACTTGGTGTAATTGTATGTCTTTGTTACTTCGTGTCAGTGTATGACTGTTTTACTTGGTGTAAGTGTATCTCTTTGTTACTTGGTGTCAGTGTATGTCTTTGTTACTTGGTGTAAGTGTGTGTCTGTGTTACTTGGTGTAAGTGCATGTCTGTGTTACTTGGTGTCAGTGTGTGTCTTTGTTACTTGGTGTAATTGTATGTCTTTGTTACTTGGTGTCAGTGTATGCCTGTTTTACTTGGTGTAAGTGTATCTCTTTGTTACTTGGTGTCAGTGTATGTCTTTGTTACTTGGTGTAAGTGTGTGTCTGTGTTACTGGGTATCAGTGTATGTCTTTGTTACTTGGTGTCAGTGTATGTCTTTGTTACTTGGTGTAAGTGTGTGTCTGTGTTACTGGGTGTCAGTGTATGTCTTTTTGACTTGGTGTCAGTTTATGTCTTTGTTACTGGGTGTCAGTGTATGTCTTTGTTACTTGGTGTCAGTGTATGTCCTTGTTACTTGGTGTCAGTGCATGTCTTTGTTACTTGGTGTAAGTGTGTGTCTGTGTTACTGGGTGTCAGTGTATGTCTTTGTTACTTGGTGTCAGTGTATGTCTGCGTTACATGGTGTCAGTGTGTGTCTTTGTTACTGGGTGTCAGTGTCTGTCTTTGTGACTTGGTGTCAGTGTATGTCTTTGTTACTGGATGTCAGTGTATGTCTTTGTTACTTGGTGTCAGTGTATGTCGGTGTTACTTGGTGTAAGTGTGTGTCTTTGTTACTTGGTGTCAGTGTGTGTCTGTGTTACTGGGTATCAGTGTATGTCTTTGTTACTTGGTGTCAGTGTATGTCTTTGTTACTTATTGCAAGTGTGTGTCTGTGTTACTGGGTGTCAGTCTATGTCTTTGTGACTTCGTGTCAGTGTATGTCTTTGTTTCTTGATGACAGTGTGTGTCTGTGTTAGTCTTTGTTACTTGGTGACATTGTGTGTCTGTGCATGACTTTGCTACTGTGTGTCAGTGTTTCTCTATGTTACTGGGTGTCAGTGTGTGTTTGTTTGTGTTACTGGGTGTCTGTGTGTGTCTGTGTTACTTGGTGTAAGTGTATGTCTGTGTTACTTGGTGTAAGTGTGTGTCTTTGTTACTTGGTGTCAGTGTATGTCTGTTTTACTTGGTGTAAGTGTATCTCTTAGTTACTTGGTGTCAGTGTATGTCTTTGTTACTTGGTGTAAGTGTGTGTCTGTGTTACTGGGTATCAGTGTATGTCTTTGTTACTTGGTGTCAGTGTATGTCTTTGTGACTTGGTGTCAGTTTATGTCTTTGTTACTGGGTGTCAGTGTATGTCTTTGTTACTTGGTGTCAGTGTATGTCTGTGTTACTTGGTGGAAGTGTGTGTCTTTGTTACTTGGTGTAAGTGTGTGTCTGTGTTACTGGGTATCAGTGTATGTCCTTGTTACTTGGTGTCAGTGTATGTCTGTGTTACTTGGTGTAAGTGTGTGTCTTTGTTACTTGGTGTCAGTGTGTGTCTTTGTTACTGGGTGTCAGTGTATGCCTGTGTTACTGGGTATCAGTGTATGTCTTTGTTACTTGGTGTCAGTGTATGTATTTGTTACCTATTGCAAGAGTGTGTCTGTGTTACTGGGTGTCAGTATATGTCTTTGTTACGTCGTGTCAGTGTATGTCTTTGTTTCTTGGTGACAGTGTGTGTCTGTGTTAGTCTTTGTTACTTGGTGACATTGTGTGTCTGTGCATGTCTTTGCTACTGTGTGTCAGTGTTTCTCTATGTTACTGGGTGTCAGTGTGTGTTTGTTTGTGTTACTGGGTGTCAGTGTGTGTCTGTGTTACTTGGTGTAAGTGTATGTCTGTGTTACTTGGTGTAAGTTTGTGTCTTTGTTACTTGGTGTCAGTGTATGTCTGTTTTACTTGGTGTAAGTGTATCTCTTTGTTACTTGGTGTCAGTGTATGTCTTTGTTACTTGGTGTAAGTGTGTGTCTGTGTTACTGGGTATCAGTGTATGTCTTTGTTACTTGGTGTCAGTGTATGTCTTTGTGACTTGGTGTCAGTTTATGTCTTTGTTACTGGGTGTCAGTGTATGTCTGTGTTACTTGGTGGAAGTGTGTGTCTTTGTTACTTGGTGTAAGTGTGTGTCTGTGTTACTGGGTATCAGTGTATGTCCTTGTTACTTGGTGTCAGTGTATGTCTTTGTTACTTGGTGTAAGTGTGTGTCTGTGTTGAGATTAGAGATACAGCACTGAAACAGGCCCTTCGGCCCACCGAGTCTGTGCCGACCATCAACCACCCATTTATACTAATCCTACACTAATCCCATATTCCTACCAAACATCCCCACCTGTCCCTATATTTCCCTACCACCTACCTATACTAGTGACAATTTATAATGGCCAATTTACCTACGAACCTGCAAGTCTTTTGGCTTGTGGGAGGAAACCGGAGCACCCGGAGAAAACCCACGCAGGCACAGGGAGAACTTGCAAACTCCACACATGCAGTACCCAGAATCGAACCCGGGTCCCTGGAGCTGTGAGGCTGCAGTGCTAACCACTGCGCCACTGTGCCGTGTTACTGGGTGTCAGTGTATGTCTTTGTTACTTGGTGTCAGTGTATGTCTGTGTTACATGGTGTCAGTGTGTGTCTTTGTTACTGGGTTCCAGTGTATGTCTTTGTTACTGGGTGTCAGTGTATGCCTTTGTGACTTGGTGTCAGTGTATGTCTTTGTTACTGGATGTCAGTGTATGTCTTTGTTACTTGGTGTCAGTGTATGTCTGTGTTACTTGGTGTAAGTGTGTGTCTTTGTTACTTGGTGTCAGTGTGTGTCTGTGTTACTGGGTATCAGTGTATGTCTTTGTTACTTGGTGTCAGTGTATGTCTTTGTTACCTATTGCAAGAGTGTGTCTGTGTTACTGGGTGTCAGTATATGTCTTTGTTACTTCGTGTCAGTGTATGTATTTGTTTCTTGGTGACAGTGTGTGTCTGTGTTAGTCTTTGTTACTTGGTGACATTGTGTGTCTGTGCATGTCTTTGCTACTGTGTGTCAGTGTTTCTCTATGTTACTGGGTGTCAGTGTGTGTTTGTTTGTGTTACTGGGTGTCAATGTATGTCTTTGTTACTTGGTGTAAGTGTGTGTCTGTGTTCCTTGGTAACAGTGTATGTCTTTGTTACTTGGTGTCAGTGTATGTCTGTGTTACTTGGTGTAGGTGTGTGTCTTTGTTACTTGGTGTAAGTGTATGTCTTTGTTACTTGTTGTCTGTGTCTGTCTTTGTTACCTTGTCTAAGTGTGTGTCTGTGTTACTTGGTGTAAGTGTGTGGCTGTGTTACTTGGTATCAGTGTATGTCTTTGTTACTTGGTGTCAGTGTATGTCTGTGTTACTTGGTGTAATTGTGTGTCTTTGTTACTTGGTGTAATTGTATGTCTTTGTTACTTGGTGTCAGTGTATGTCTGTGTTACTTGGTGTAAGTGTATGTCTTTGTTACTTCTTGTCACTGTATGTCTTTGTTACTGGGTGTCAGTGTATGTCTTTGTGACTTGGTGTCAGTGTATGTCTTTGTTACTTGGAGTAAGTGTGTGTCTATGTTACTGGGTGTCTGTGTATGTCTTTTGTTACTTGGTGTCAGTGTATGTCTTTGTTACTTGGTGACAGTGTGTGTCTATGTTTGTCTTTGTTACTTGCTGTCAGTGTGTGTCTGTGTATGTCTTTGCTACTGCGTGTCAGTGTTTCTCTATGTTACTGGATGTCAGTGTGAGTTTGTTTGTGTTACTGGGTGTCAGTGTATGTCTGTGTTTCTTGGTGTAAGTGCATGTCTTTGTTTCTTGGTGTCAGTGTTTGTCTTTGTTACTTGGTGTAAGTGTGTGTCTGTGTTACTGGGTATCAGTGTATGTCTTTGTGACTTGGTGTCTGTGTATGTCTTTGTTACTGACTGTCAGTGTATGTCTTTGTTACTTGGTGACAGTGTTTGTCTGTGTAAGTCTTTTTTACTTGGTGTCAGTGTGTGTCTGTGTATGTCTTTGTTTCTGTGTATCAGTGTTTCTCTATGTTACTGGGTGTCAGTGTGTGTTTGTTTGTGTTACTGGGTATCAGTATATGTCTTTGTTACTTGATGTAAGTGTGAGTCAGTGTTACTTGGTGTCAGTGTCTGTCTTTGTTACTGGGTGTCAGTGTATGTCTTTGTTACTTGGTGACAGTGTGTGTCTGTGTTAGTCTTTGTTACTTTGTGTAAGTGTGTGTCTGTGTTGCTGGGAGTAAGTGTGTGTCTGTGTTACTTGGCGTCAGTGTTTGTATTTGTTAGTTGGTGTCAGTGTCTGTCTTAGTTACTTGGTGTAAGTGTGTGTCTGTGTTAATGGGTATCAGTGTATGTCTTTGTTACTTGGTGTCAGTGTATGTCTTTGTTACTTGGTGTAAGTGTGTGTCTGTGTTACTGGGTGTCAGTGTATGTCTTTTGTTACTTGGTGTCAGTGTATGTCTTAGTTACTTGGTGACAGTGTGTGTCTATGTTACTCTTTGTTACTTGGTGTCAGTGTGTGTCTGTGTATGTCTTTGCTACTGTGTGTCAGTGTTTCTCTATGATACTGGATGTCAGTGTGAATTTGTTTGTGTTACTGGGCGTCAGTGTGTGTCTGTGTTACTTGGTGTAAGTGAATGTCTTTGTTTCTTGGTGTCAGTGTTAGTCTTTGTTACTTGGTGTAAGTGTGTGTCTGTGTTACTGTGTATCAGTGTATGTCTTTGTGACTTGGTGACAGTGTGTGTCTGTGTTAGTCTTTGTTACTTGGTGTCAGTGTGTGTCTGTGCATGTCTTTGCTACTGTGTGTCAGTGTTTCTCTATGTTACTGGATGTCAGTGTGAATTTGTTTGTGTTACTGGGTGTCAGTGTGTGTCTGTGTTACTTGGTGTAAGTGTATGTCTTTGTTACTTGGTGTCAGTGTATGTCTTTGTGACTTGGTGTCAGTGTATGTCTTTGTTACGGGGTGTCAGTGTATGTCTTTGTTACTTGGTGTCAGTGTATGTCTTTGTTACTTGGTGTCAGTGTGTGTCTGTGTTACTTGGTGGAAGTGTGTGTCTTTGTTACTTGGTGTAAGTGTGTGTCTGTGTCACTGGGTATCAGTGTATGTCTTTGCTACTTGGTGTCAGTGCATGTCTTTGTTACTTAGTGTAAGTGTGTGTCTGCGTTACTGGGTGTCAGTGTATGTCTTTGTTACTTTGTGTCAGTGTATGTCTGTGTTACATGGTGTCAGTGTGTGTCTTTGTTACTGGGTGTCAGTGTATGTCTTTGTGACTTGGTGTCAGTGTATGTCTTTGTTACTGGATGTCAGTGTATGTCTTTGTGACTTGGTGTCAGTTTATTTCTTTGTTACTGGATGTCAGTGTATGTCTTTGTTACTTGGTGTCAGTGTATGTCTGTGTTACATGGTGTCAGTGTGTGTCTGTGTTACTGGGTATCAGTGCATGTCTTTGTTACTTGGTGTCAGTGTATGTCTTTGTTACTTTTTGCAAGTGTGTGTCTGTGTTACTGGGTTTCAGTGTATGTCTTTGTTACTTGGTGTCAGTGTACGTCTTTGTTACTTGGTGACAGTGTGTGTCTGTGTTAGTCTTTGTTACTTGGTGTCAGTGTGTGTCTGTGTATGTCTTTGATACTGTGTGTCAGTGTTTCTCTATATTACTGGGTGTCAGTGTGTGTTTGTTTGTGTTACTGGGTGTCAGTGTGTGTCTGTGTTACTTGGTGTGTATGTGTTTCTGTGTTACGTGGTATCAGTGGATGTCTTTGTTACTTGGTGTAAGTGTGTGTCTGTGTTCCTTGGTAACAGTGTATGTCTTTGTTACTTGGTGTCAGTGTATGTCTGTGTTACTTGGTGTAAGTGTGTGTCTTTGTTACTTGGTGTAATTGTTTGTCTTTGTTACTTGTTGTCAGTGTGTGTCTTTTTTACTTGGTGTAAGTGTGTGTCTGTGTTACTGGGTATCAGTGTATGTCTTTGTTACTTGGTGTCAGTGTATGTCTGTGTTACATGGTGTCAGTGTATGGCTTTGTTACTTGGTGTAAGTGTGTGTCTGTGTTACTGGGTGCTAGTGTATGTCTTTGTTACTTGGTGTCAGTGTATGTCTGTGTTGCATGGTGTCAGTGTGTGTCTTTGTTACTTGGTGTCAGTGTATGTCTGTGTTACTTGGTGTAAGTGTGTGTCTTCGTTACTACTTGTCAGTGTATGTCTTTGTTACTGGGTGTCAGTGTATGTCTTTGTGACTTGGTGTCAGTGTATGTCTTTGTTACTTGGTGTAAGTGTGTGTCTGTGTTACTGGGTATCAGTGTATGTCTTTTGTTACTTGGTGTCAGTGTATGTCTTTGTTACTTGGTGACAGTGTGTGTCTATGTTAGTCTTTGTTACTTGGTGTCAGTGTGTGTCTGTGTATGTCTTTGCTACTGTGTGTCAGTGTTGCTCTGTGTTACTGGATGTCAGTTTGAGTTTGTTTGTGTTACTGGGTGTCAGTGTATGTCTGTGTTTCTTGGTGTAAGTGCATGTCTTTGTTTCTTGGTGTCAGTGTTTGTCTTTGTTACTTTGTGTCAGTGTGTGTCTTTGTTATTTGGTGTAAGTGTATGTCTTTGTTACTTGGTGACAGTGTGTGTCTGTGTTAGTCTTTGTTACTTGGTGTCAGTGTGTGTCTGTGTATGTCTTTGCTACTGTGTGTCAGTGTTTCTCTATGTTACTTGGTGTCAGTGTGTGTTTGTTTGTGTTACTGGGTGTCAGTGTGTGTCTGTGTTACTTGGTGTGTATGTGTTTCTGTGTTACGTGGTATCAGTGGTTGTCTTTGTTACTTGGTGTAAGTGTGTGTCTGTGTTCCTTGGTAACAGTGTATGTCTTTGTTACTTGGTGTCAGTGTATGTCTGTGTTACTTGGTGTAAGTGTGTGGCTGTGTTCCTGGGTAACAGTGTATGTCTTTGTTAATTGGTGTCATTGTATGTCTGTGTTACTTGGTGTCAGTGTGTGTCTTTGTTACTTGGTGTAATTGTATATCTTTGTTACTTGTTGTCAGTGTATGGCTGTGTTACTTGGTGGAAGTGTGTGTCTGTGTTACTTGGTATCAGTGTATGTCTGTGTTACTTGGTGTAATTGTTTGTCTTTGTTACTTGGTGTAATTGTATGTCTTTGTTACTTGGTGTCAGTGTATGTCTGTTTTACTTGGTATAAGTGTATGTCTTTGTTACTTGGTGTCAGTGTATGTCTTTGTTACTTGGTGTAAGTGTGTGTCTGTGTTACTGGGTATCAGTGTATGTCCTTGTTACTTGGTGTCAGTGTCTGTCTTTGTTACTTGGTGTCAGTGTATGTCTGTGTTACTGGGTGTCAGTGTATGTCTTTGTTACTTGGTGTCAGTGTATGTCTGTGTTACATGGTGTCAGTGTGTGTCTTTGTTACTGGGTGTCAGTGTATGTCTTTGTTACTGGGTGTCAGTGTATGTCTTTGTGACTTGGTGTCAGTGTATGTCTTTGTTACTGGATGTCAGTGTATGTCTTTGTTACTTGGTGTCAGTGTGTGTCTGTCTTAGTCTTTGTTACTTGGTGACATTGTGTGTCTGTGCATGTCTTTGCTACTGTGTGTCAGTGTTTCTCTATGTTACTGGGTGTCAGTGTGTGTTTGTTTGTGTTACTGGGTGTCAGTGTGTGTCTGAGTTACTTGGTGTAAGTGTGTGTCTGTGTTACTTTGTATCAATGTATGTATTGGTTACTTGGTGTAAGTGTGTGTCTGTGTTCCTTGGTAACAGTGTATGTCTTTGTTACTTGGTGTCAGTGTATGTCTGTGTTACTTGGTGTAGGTGTGTGTCTTTGTTACTTGGTGTAATTGTATGTCTTTGTTACTTGTTGTCAGTGTCTGTCTTTGTTACCTTGTCTAAGTGTGTGTCTGTGTTACTTGTTGTAAGTGTGTGTCTGTGTTACTTGGTATCAGTGTATGTCTTTGTTACTTGTTGTCAGTGTATGTCTGTGTTACTTGGTGTAAGTGTGTGTCTTTGTTCCTTGGTGTAAGTGTATCTCTTTGTTACTTGGTGTCAGTGTATGTCTTTGTTACTTGGTGTAAGTGTGTGTCTGTGTTACTGGGTATCAGTGTATGTCTTTGTTACTTGGTGTCAGTGTATGTCTTTGTTACTTGGTGTAAGTGTGTGTCTGTGTTACTGGGTGTCAGTGTATGTCTTTTTGACTTGGTGTCAGTTTATGTCTTTGTTACTGGGTGTCAGTGTATGTCTTTGTTACTTGGTGTCAGTGTATGTCCTTGTTACTTGGTGTCAGTGTATGTCTTTGTTACTTGGTGTAAGTGTGTGTCTGTGTTACTGGGTGTCAGTGTATGTCTTTGTTACTTGGTGTCAGCGTATGTCTGCGTTACATGGTGTCAGTGTGTGTCTTTGTTACTTGGTGTCAGTGTATGTCTTTGTGACTTGGTGTCAGTGTATGTCTTTGTTACTTGGTGTCAGTGTATGTATTTGTTACTTGGTGACAGTGTGTGTCTATGTTTGTCTTTGTTACTTGCTGTCAGTGTGTGTCTGTGTATGTCTTTGCTACTGTGTGTCAGTGTTTCTCTATGTTACTGGATGTCAGTGTGAGTTTGTTTGTGTTACTGGGTGTCAGTGTATGTCTGTGTTTCTTGGTGTAAGTGCATGTCTTTGTTTCTTGGTGTCAGTGTTTGTCTTTGTTACTTGGTGTCAGTGTATGCCTTTGTGACTTGGTGTCAGTGTATGTCTTTGATACTGGATGTCAGTGTATGTCTTTGTTACTTGGTGTCAGTGTATGT